>NC_141874.1:428160863-428518363 GCF_056163025.1 Triticum urartu | reverse complement strand
ATCCACTTGTTGTTTTGATTGTTCAGTTTTATTTCCTTTTGCCAAGTGGATGGACAAGAATGCCTAAGAACCTCCTCTAGCTATCTATGCTTTTCTCGTCTCAAACTCTATTCATGCTACATCACAAAATTTGATCAAGTCAGATTCGAACCACTCTGTGTGAGGAGCGCTCGGAGTCCCCGATTCGTCATAGACTTAAAACTTCCAAAACCTCTTTATGATTCTCGGTCTGACCGATACCCCACTTTCGGTCCTACCAAGATCATTAAGTTGATCTAGGTTTTCGATCTCGGTGCAACCGATTTGAACCTTTCGGTCACACAGAGTTGCAACAACTGTATACAGTTTTGCATCTCGGTGCCACCGAGTCATTCCACTCGGTCACACCGATAGGGTCGGGCTATATATATAGTCACGGGCAAAAATTTGGAAATTTCTCCGAATCCCTTCGCCCGCGCGATAGCCTGCTCTGCCAACTTGGTCTCCGGATCATCTCCTCGCCGCCGGCCGCCTCCAGTCACTGGTCTCCGTCGCCGTCAACGGGAATTCTACCCCGCCGTTGCTGCCGTAGCGAGTCTCCGCCGAACTAGGGTATGGACTCGATCTTTGTGCTATTCTCCAATCCGATTCTTAGCACATTGTGATCATCATGATTCTTGCCACGATTGAAACACTCCTATCCAGTCAATGCGCTCATAGATTAGGTTTGATTCGAAAATTTTAGGGTTAGGTTTGCGCCGAAACCATCTCGGACCCACCGAGTTGAAAAACTCGGTCCCACCGATTTGGCTTATGCCATTGCACAAGTGAGACTCGGTCTGACCGAGAATTACTTATCGGTGTGACCGATTTTGGAACTCTGTGAAACCCTAGCAGTCTCGGTGCCACCGAACTGTGACTCGGTCTGACCGAGTTCACGAGTTTAGGTTCCAAAACTGCTTCGGTATCACCGAGTTTAAAAATCGGTAGATCCGAGATGATTTCAGTTGGAAACTAAAACTAAGATTTTGAGTCATTCTTTTGCAAAAATCTCTGCATTTTGTGATGCTCATCTATTCTACCTCATCTACAAACTATTCACAGGGTCAGCAGTCAGAGTTTGCAACATGTTAGACCAGAGTGATAGCCAGAATGTGTCAGAATAGCAAGTACAGATGAGTGAGGGCACTAGTCCCTCAAGTTCGTCAAATGATGGCAGCAGAAGTACTCCTAGCAATCTGCCTAAAGCTGCCACCAGACAGAGGAAGAAGAGAACCTCAGAATCAGAGGATGAGGATTATGTGGTAGAAGAGGAAGCAACTTCCAAGAGAGTTGAATCAGCTCAAGGCACAAGGCCAGGGATGAAAGTCAAAAGGCCAGCAGGCAGGCAGCCTATGTCAAAGGCCAGAGCTTCAACTGAGAAACCCACTCCCATAGAGCCAGTTGCTGCTGAAGGCAAGAAAAGGAAGGAAAGGGTCAAGAAGACCGTAGCCAGAGTGCTTGGAAAGGCTTCCATCATGGAAGAAGAGGAAGAAGAAGAGGTTGCTGCACCAGCACCTAAGGCACCTAAGCTTATGGGTGATGCTATCAGGACAGGGGCTGCTGCATCTAAGCCCAAAGAAGCACCCAAAGCTGCCTCCAAGCCCAAGTCTGCACCAAAGAGGAATACAAGAAGCATCCCAGCTGCTGAGAAGAACAAGGCCCCAGTGCCTGAAGCTGCAGAAGAAGATGATGAAGAGCAAGTTCTCAGAAAACTCAAGCCCAAGATCCTAGACCACAATGATGCTCATCCTGTGGCTGAGGATATGAAGCTCAGGAGAGATTCAGGGCTGAGGAAGTGGAGAGAAGCAGATCCGTATGCTTCAAGGAGGAGGACTGCTGTGGATTACAGATTTCACACCAAGGAACAGCAGGACTTCTATGAGACAGTTTTGCTTGACAAGAAGCCAATAGTCTGTGACATGAGATGGGTCGACTGGGAATATATCAAGGACAACGAAGAGCATTATCCTGGAGTGCAAGACAGCTTCAATGCTTGTGGAGTAGCAGACTTTGTTGGGCAGAAGCTCACAAAGTGGAACGAGGAACTCAGTATGCAATTCTACTCCACGGCACACTTCTATCCAGATGGTAGGATAACTTGGATGTCTGAAGGTACGAGGTACCAATCTACTATTGAGGAATGGGCAAAGTTGATCAATGCCCCAGAGGAGCAAGCAGATGACTTGGACATCTATGACAAGAAGAAGATGGACCACAACTCTATGTCCAATATGTACAAGGAAATTCCAAACGAGGCACTCGATACTTTCAAGTTTGGGTCTGTGCATTATCTTCTGTCAGGGCTGCCAACCATTAACTGGATCCTTAGGCACACTCTGTTGCCCAAGTCAGGTGATCACAAGATGATCAGAGGCCATGCAATCAATTTGCTTCATGTATTTGATGTGCCTCGGAAGTTCAAAGTGATGAGCCTCATAGTAGAAACAATCAAGAGGACAGCAGCAGACCAGAAGAGGAGCTGTGGATATGCCCCACAAATTCAGGAGCTCATCAACTCCAAGATGGGCACGGGCATATACTTATTGGACAAGGAACACCTGCCCATCCGTCCAGATTTTGAGGATAATCAAGTGGTTATGACTGAGAATGAACCATCATCAGCACAAGCACAAGCAAAGAAGTAGAAGGCAAGGAAGGAGAAAGCTGCCAAGATGCCAACTCAAGAGGTGGCATCTGAATATTTCTTGAAAACTAAACAAGAACAGCTTGGTTACCTAATTGCATCCACCCTGCGGATTGAGAAAGGACTAGCTACCCTAACTCAGAACCAGGCAAGCCTAGAGAGAATTATGAAACAAAAGTTCTATGACTTGGATGTCAAGGGGACAGAGATTCAAACTGCCGTGGAGCAGCTCCAGGATGACATGCAGGAGAGGAGAGGCAGGACTACAACTGATGCCTTTGCCAGAGTGCCACGAGGTCCGAGGTCGTCTGCAGTGCTAGTTGTTGACCCCAGAGCCACCACGTCTGCACCAGCTACAGCCTCAGTTCAACCTGCTCCAGCGTCTACTTCAGCGTCTACAGAAGCCTTCGTCCTTGGAGTGCTCCGGACTCCACCACCACCTGAAGATCAAGCCTGAGCATCGATCTAGCACTATGCATTTTCTAGGAACTTTTTGGTAACTTGTTGCCAAAGGGGGAGAAAAATGTATAGATCATAGGCTTCGAGAGAGAGAGAGAGTGTTGCTTTTTTTCTCTCTTGCTTTATTTGGTGCTTTTTCAAACTTTGTTTGCTTTTGAGTGCTTGAGATACTATGTCATTATCTGTGAGACATTGATGATCATGTGTTTGATCATAAGCTACACTTAATGCTTGCTTAATGCTATTATCTTATCTATCTTATGTGATCATTCACTTTTCTTGGTGATGAGTGCATGTATTTCATTCTTATCATTTTAAGCGCTCCACCAAGATGTATGTGACATGGAAGAGTAACCCATGACTCTAACTCCTTGTGCATTTGCAGTCCAAAGCAAATTTTAAATATGCACAAATTTAGGGGGAGCTCTTACTTGTCACATACTTCTCAAAGCGACGATATATTTCATGCTTATTATCATTTGTCGAAGCTTTGATCTATATGTTGTCATCAATTACCAAAAAGGGGGAGATTGAAAGTGCAACTATCCCTAGGTGGTTTTGGTAATTCATAACAACATATAGCTCATTGAACTAATGCTATTCCAAGATGATTATTTCAGGAAAGCTCAATGATTGGCATGGCATGGATGTGAAAGTGGAACCCTCAAAATGCTAAGGACAAAGGATTGGCTCAAGCTCAAAAGCTCAAGACTCTTCATTTTATATTTTAGTGATCCAAGATCACATTGAGTCTTTAGGAAAAGCCAATACTATCAAGGAGGGATGAGGTGTTGCTTAATGAGCCTCTTGCTTCATGTGCTTAATGATATGCTCCAAAACCCTCAACTACTTTCCCATATCCACATATGACCTAAACCCTAAGCCAAACTCGGTCCTACCGATTCTTCCTATCCGGCGCCACCGATTTTCACTTGTCATAAGCCACTGCCAAACCCTAGCATTTCGGTTCTACCGATAGGGATCTCGGTCTCACCGAGATGGGATTGCAAACTCTCTGTTTCCCTTTCGTAACTTTTCGGTCTCACCGAAAGAGCGGATCGATCCCACTGAGATTGCAATGTAAATTCAGTGTTTCCTTTTTGTAACTTTTCGGTCTCACCGAAAGAGCAAATCGGTCCCACCGAGTTTGCCTGACCAACTCTCTGGTTAGCTAATTACCAAATTCGGTCTCACCGAGTTTGTGTAATCGGTCTCACCGAGATTACGTTATGCCCAAACCCTAACCACATCGGTCCTACCGAGTTGCATGTCAGTCCCACCGAAAATCTCTAACGGTCACTAGGTTTACATTTTCGGTCCGACCGAGTTTGTTGATTCGGTCCCATCGAGATTGGAAAACTGTGTGTAACGGTTGGATTTTGTGTGGAGGCTATATATACCCCTCCACCTCCTCTTCATTCATGGAGAGAGCCATCAGAACAAATACACAATTCCAACTCATATGTTCTGAGAGAGAACCACCTACTCATGTGTTGAGACCAAGATATTCCATTCCAACCATATGAATCTTGATCTCTAGCCTTCCCCAAGTTGCTTTCCACTCAAATATTCTTTCCACAAAATCCAAATCCTATGAGAGAGAGTTGAGTGTTGGGGAGACTATCATTTGAAGCACAAGAGCAAGGAGTTCATTACCTACACACCATTTGTTACTTCTTGGAGAGTGGTGTCTCCTAGATTGGCTAGGTGTCACTTGGTAGCCTCCGACAAGATTGTGGAGTTGAACCAAGGAGTCTGTAAGGGCAAGGAGATCGCCTACTTCTTGAAGATCTACCGCTAGTGAGGCAAGTCATGTGTGAGCGATGGCCATGGTGGGATAGACAAGGCTGCTTCTTCATGGACCCTTTGTGGGTGGTTGCTTCTTCGTGGACCCTTTGTGGGTGGAGCCCTTCATGGACTCACGCAACGGTTAATCTTTGTGGGTGGAGCCCTCCGTGGACTGGCACAACCGTTACCCTTTTTGGGTTGATGTCTCCATCAACGTGGATGTAGGATAGCACCACCTATCCGAACCACGGGAAAAACATCCGTGTCTCCAATTGCGTTTGAATTCTCCAAACCCTTCCCTTTACATTCTTGCAAGTTGCATGCTTTACTTTCCGCTGCCAATATACTCTTTGCATGCTTGCTTGAATTGTGTGATGATTGCTTGACTTGTCCTACAATAGCTAAAATCTGCCAAGAACTAAAATTGGGAAAAGGTTAAGTTTTTATTTGGTCAAGTAGTCTAATCACCCCCCATCTAGACATACTTTCGATCCTATACATCACCAGCGAGGGAAGGAGGAGCTTGGGGGTGGAAGCCGTGGCCCCGATCTGGATGAGGATAGGGCGTCGCAACAGCCGTGGCCTCCATGGGAGATGCGGCTCGATGGGAAAGGGATTGGGCGCAGTCCTTTTTTCTCCCCTGGTCGATGCGGCGGCCCCGGTGCCCACAGGCGAGACAGAAGACGGATCCGGCAAGGAGCATGAGGGAGTCCTGGATTAGGGGGTGTTCGGGTAGCCAGACTATACCTTCAGCCAGACTCCTGGACTATGAAGATACAAGATTGAAGACTTCGTCCCATGTCCGGATGGGACTTTCGTTGGCGTGGAAGGCAAGCTTGGCGATGCGGATATTCAAGATCTCCTACCATTGTAACCAACTTTATGTAACCCTAACCCTATCTGGTGTCTATATAAACCGGAGGGTTGTAGTCCGTAGGCAATCAACTCCATATACAACAATCATACCGTAGGCTAGCTTCTAGGGTTTAGCCTCCTTGATATCGTGGTAGATCTACTCTTGTACTGCCCATATCATCAATATTAATCAAGCAGGACGTAGGGTTTTACCTCCATCAAGAGGGCCCGAGCCTGGGTAAAACATCGTGTTCCCTGCCTCCTGTTACCATCCAGCCTAGACGCACAGTTCGGGACCCCCTACCCGAGATCCGCCGGTTTTGACACCGACAAAGCACGAGGCAGACCACCAGGGCATGCTGGAGCCGGGAGGGGGCGAGGCACCGGGATGAGGGGTGAGGGGCAAGTCACCTCACACGCATCGCCGGGCAGGAATGGGAGGAGGATCCTGTCGGCTCAGGCGGTCGCAGCCGGGGCAGGTGTCCGGACGGGGGTGGGAGGAGCGAGGTGGAGGAGCATCCCGCAGGACCCGCCATGGCCCGATAGATTCATCGCTAGGTATGGGAAGGACAGGAGGTGGAGGGTGGCCGAGAGGCACGAGTGGTTGGCGGGGGAGGAAGAGGAAGGTGGGCGGCGGGAAGGTGGTTCTTCGGGGAAGGGAGGTAGGCACGGGGGAGGCCTTGCTCGCCTCGCACGGACATAGCAGGTGAAGTGGCGGCGTGGGGTCGCAGCCGGAAGAAGGAGGCGGGGGTGGGGCGGGACTCCGGCGGAGCTGGAAGAACGTGGAGGAGGGGGTTGGGCGCCAGGAGGGAGGCGGTCGCTCGGGATCCAGCATGTGCGCCGCGCCAGAGCGCTGTAGTCGTGGGGGTGGGGATTGGGGGTTTTGCGCTGGGGCGTGGGCATCGAGGAGAGGTTGGTTGCGACTTGACCGGGGAAGAAGGTGGGTTTGGTGGGGTGTTATCAGAATAAGCGTTTTTGTTATTAGAATAAGACTCTTAAGGGTGTTATTAGAATAGACCCACCCTATACATATATATATATATGTTCATTCATGACATTCAGCACCCGTACACTCTGGTACGGCCAATACGCTAGGGGCTTAAGCATACCCCATAATACGGCGTGAGAAGTTCGAACACTTTCGACAGTGCGGCACCCCGAACTTATAGCATTATATGCATCAGCTTCAAATCATGTCTTGAATCAATAGTTGGGTTTGTCCGGCTCCCATGTTTGGGTACCTTACGTTCCACTATATCGGCTAAGGTAGCACTGGGAGAACTACTGTGATTGTGCCCCGTTTCAGCTGGGCTAAGCACCTCAGTAGAGAAAGCTAAAACTGACTGTCATGATAAGGCGAGAGACTGGTCGCTGTTCGAGAGGTTTCGAGTCCCTAAAGACTTATGCCGCTTAGAGCGAGGAGTTGGCTTTGTCCGGCTTAAGGCGTGTATAGCGCCCCGAATTCGTCCTTCCAAATACTAGGGGCTTCGCCAAAATTTAAAATTATAGAATTCTATGGCTAAGTGAGAGTGATAAAGCATTATAGTCCGATTGCCTTGTTCGTTGTGTTGAGCACCTCCCTCGAAGGACCCAAAAATGAGAAAAAGAGTGCTCAGGTTTATCCCGAACACCCCAGCACTCGTGGCATGGGGGCAGAAGCCGACGACTAGCCATCTCTCAGATTTGATAAACAGCCGAACAGAAGGTAATATTTTAAATTCAAACAAGCGTTGCATAGTGCATATGAACAAGTTTTCATACTATAGGATCACACGAGAAAGTTAATTCAAATATTACATCTTTCGCACACTCGTCCGCTACAAGACGGGCACCCTTCAGGACACCCTCATAATACATCTCGGGGTGGCGATGCTCCTTGCCCTACGGCGGCCCCTCCTTCACCAGCTTCTCAGCGTCCATCTTGGCCCAGTGCACGTTCGCACGGGCAAAGGCCCGGCGTGCACCCTCGATGCAGACGGACTGCTTTATGGCCTCCTGCCGTGGGCAGACATCCATAAGCCGCCTCACCAGGCCAAAGTAGCTGTTGGGAAGGGAGTCGCCAGGCCACATCCAGACTATAAGGCCCCTCGTGGCCTGTTCGGCCGCCTTGTGTAGCTCGACCAGTTGCTTCAGCTGGTCGCTCATAGGCATCGGGTGTTCGGTCCCAGTATACTGAGACCAGAACAGCTTCTCTGTCGAGCTTCCCTCCTTGGCCTGGTAAAAGTTCGCAGCGTCCGACACGCTGCGGGGCAAATCTGCGAATGCTCCTGGAGAGCTCCGGACTCGGGTAAGCAACAAGTAATTTACTTTCACATGCTTGCTTTGCATATTGAATGCCTTACCCGCCGCTATCTTCCTCATTGCCTCAATCTCTTGGAGGGCCTTTTGGGCTTCAGCCTTGGCATTCTTTGCGCTCTCGAGGGCCGCGACAAGCTCAGACTCTCGCGTCTTCGAGTCAAGCTCCAACGCCTCGTGCTTCGTCATGAGAGCTTGGAGCTCTTGCTGCACCTCGCCCACCCGTGCCTCTTGCTTTTCCCACTCAGTTCGCTCCTTGGCCGCTTTGTCTTCGGCCTCGGACAGCGCTTGCTTTAGGGTTGCCACTTCGGTCATGGCCCCTGGCACATTCATGATGATCCTGTCATTTCGCAACCACATTTTCTTTTATATATATAGACAAGGTATTACTTACCTTTGTTCTCCTCGAGCTGCCTCTTGGCAAGGCCGAGCTCTTTCTCGGACCCCTCGAGGTCCTGCTTCAGTGCGGCGACCTCCGCAGTCAGTGCGGCAGAGGTCAGCAGCGAAGCCTGCATACGCATACAGACATACTTATATTAGACTCCTGCATATATTATTTGATCCTCTATTCGGCCTTTCTTTGTGAACACCAAACAGAGCATCAGGGGCTACTGTTTATGGGGTAATATTTTTCCTATATTTTAAATATTTACCTCAAAGCCTCTTAGAAGGCTGGCACAGGCTTCAGTCAATCCGCTCTTGGCGGACTGGACCTTCTTGATCACCGCACTCATAGTAGTGCGGTGCTCTTCGTCGATGGAAGCGCCGCGAAGCGCTCCCAGCAGGTTGTTTGGTGCCTCTGGATGGACAGAGGTCACCGGCACGGGCGTCTTGCCCCTTTTGGAAGGGGGCTGCCTGCCAGAGTCCAGAATCACTGGAGGTTCCGGCGCGGTGTTCGGCTGAGAGCCGAACTTGGAGCCCCCGGGAGCCTTGCACCCTTTTCTCCTGGAGTCCGAAAGGTCGCCTTGAGGCGCCTCTAGGACTGTCTCCCCCCGGCTCTGTGCCCCCTGAGACAGTACCTCGGCATTGTCCGTAGGGCAAGGAGAGGTGGCGGTTGCAAGTGTATCACTATTCATGTCCGATGAGTCCAAGGAACCGTCTGACGATGATACATCGATACGGGCTTGGGGCGGACTGCATAATCATATTCGAAGTTAGGAGAAGTAGTGCGGCAAAGGTATGCTATGAGTTACTCTGGTATCCCAATACTTACGACTTCGCCAGGTGCTTGGCCCTGAGCAGCCACTCGTGTTCGCCATCGGCGGCGGTGGTGGAACAGTCCGGAAGGAGAGTCCTTCCTTTCTTGGACCCTTCGGCCTCCCCGGTTGGGGCGACCTTCCTCTTCTTGTCTCCCCCGGCTGGAGGGGGAGATTCTTCGTCTTCCTTCCCCTCATTTTCGTGGAAGGAGTGCGTCTCAGAGTTATCGGACGATGAGTCCGATACCACCTAGCGCCGGGAACTTTTTCGGGTTCCCTTGGCCTTCTTCTTGGTCTTATCCGTCACCTCATAAGGATCTGGAGTCCGCATCTCCGTCAGGAGAGCGTCCGCAGGGTCTTCGGGCAGAGGGGTCGGACTGTTGATCTGCTCCAATGTCTCCACCCAGTCCTGTCAAAGGCATGGGAGCTTAGACCCCGCACATGATTAAGCTATGGGAAATAAAACACCCCATCAGATGTACAGAACTTACCGGATTCGCAGAAGGCTTCGCGCTTAGCCCGCGGTCCTCGGTAAGAGAAGGAGGGACCTCGGCGCCCTTGAACAGCACCCTCCAGAAGTCTTTATGCGTTGTGTCGAAGAGCTCGCTTAGAGTCTGGTGCCGGGCCGGGTCGAACTCCCATAAGTTAAAATCCCGTTGTTGACACAGGAGGATCCGGCGGAAGAGCATGACTTGGACTATGTTGACAAGCTTAAGTTTCTTGCTTATCATGTTCCGGATACACTTCTGGAGTCCGTCCAGCTCCACCGATGAACCCCAAGACGTGCCCTTCTCCTTCCAGGAAGTGAGCCGCGTGGGGATTCCGGATCAAAACTCGGGGGCTGCCACCCAGTTGGTGTCGCGCGACTCGGTGATGTAGAACCAGCCCGATTGCCACCCTTTATGGTCTCCATGAAGGAGCCCTCGAGCCATATAACGTTGGGCATTTTTCCCACCATGGCTCTGCCGTATTCCGCTTGTTGGCCACCCACCACCTTCGGCTTGATATTGAAGGTCTTCAGCCACAGGCCGAAGTGGGGCCAGATGCGGAGGAAAGCACCGCACACGACGATGAACGCCAAGATGTTGAGGACGAAATTCGGGGCCAGATCATGAAAGTCCAGCCCGTAGTAGAACATGAGACCACGGACGAATGGATGGAGGGGAAACCCTAATCCGCGGACGAAATGGGGGAGGAAAACCACCCTTTTGTGAGGTTCCAGGGTAGGAACGATCTGCCCCGCGGCTGGCAGCCGGTGTGCGATGTCCACGGCTAAGTATCCGGATCCATGTAACTTTTTGATGTGCCCCTCCGTGATGGAGGAGGCCATCCACTTGCCTCCCGCTCCGGACATGTTTGGAGAGAGTTGAGGAGGAGGATGCGGACTTGGGTGCTGGAGCTCGGGTGCGCGAGAATGGATGAGCAAGGAGGAAGAAGGCGTGGGTAGAAAAAGGTGAGATCTTATCCCTTTATAAGGGCGGACTAAACTATGCGCCCCCACTAGCCTGGTAAAACTCACTTATCCCCCAAGCGCCATAATTGATGGCGCGGTTGGGTTACCCACGTCCGTATTGATGAGAATCCCGTAATAAGGGGAACACGGTCTCTGCTTTGACAAGACGTGTCAAGAAACCGCCTCGCGTTATGTGCGGGGGATGGTTAAAGAAAAACGGTTCAAATAATTACCGGGCCGTGGCGTGATGTCATGCTGCCAAAACGTGTTAGCAGATTAGATTTGTGGTAATATTATTCTCTCTACGGTTGTATGTGGAACTTATTTTGCAGGGTCGGACACTATCCTTGTATTCAAATTCTTCTGTGGTGTATTCAGAGGAGGAACCCGCCTTGCAATGCCGAAGACAACACTGCGCGCCGGACTCATCGTCATTGAAGCCTGGTTCAGGGGCTACTGAGGGAGTCCTGGATTAGGGGGTCTCCGGACAGCCGGACTATATCCTTTGGCCAGACTGTTGGACTATGAAGATACAAGATTGAAGACTTCGTCCCGTGTCCGGATGGGACTCTACTTGGCATGGAAGGCAAGCTAGGAGATATGAATATGGATATATCCTCCTTTGTAACCGACCTTGTGTAACCCTAACCCTCTCCGATGTCTATATAAACCGGAGGGTTTTAGTCCGTAGGACAACAATCACAACATACAATCATACCATAGGCTAGCTTCTAGGGTTTAGCCTCTCTGATCTCGTGGTAGATCTACTCTTGTACTACCCATATCATCAATATCAATCAAGCAGGACGTAGGGTTTTACCTCCATCAAGAGGGCCCGAACCTGGGTAAAACATCGTGTCCCCTGCCTCCTGTTACCATCCGGCCTAGACGCGCAGTTCGGGACCCCCTACCCGAGATCCGCCGGTTTTGACACCAACACCAAGCCTATGAAAATGCCAAATTATTTAAAGAAAAAGTTAAAAGATGACATGAAAAAAGAATACAAAGGCATGAGTTTAATAGGACCGGACACTACTTAACAAACATTCAAAATTTGGAGAAGCCAAGAGGTTTAACATTTATGGGACCGGACACTACTTAACAAACGTTCAAAATTTGGAGAAGAACCCGCCTTGCAATGCCGAAGACAACACTGCGTGCCGGACTCATCGTCATTGAAGCCTGGTTCGGGGGCTACTGAGGGAGTCCTGGATTAGGGGGTATCCGGACGGCCGGATTATATCCTTTGGCCGGACTGTTGGATTATGAAGATACAAGATTGAAGACTTCGTCCCTTGTCCGGATGGGACTCTACTTGGCGTGGAAGGCAAGCTAGGCAATACGGATATGTATATCTCCTCCTTTGTAACCGACCATGTGTAACCCTAGCCCCCTCTGGTGTCTATATAAACCGGAGGGTTTTAGTCCATAGGACAACATACAATCATACCATAGGCTAGCTTCTAGGGTTTAGCCTCTCCGATCTCGTGGTAGATCAACTCTTGTACTACTCATATTATCAAGAATAATCAAGCAGGACGTAGGGTTTTACCTCCATCAAGAGGGCCCGAACCTGGGTAAAACATCATGTCCCCTGCCTCCTGTTACCATCCGCCTTAGACGCACAGTTCGGGACCCCCTACCCGAGATCCGCCGGTTTTGACACCGACAACAGTCATGCACCGAAGACCATTACTAACATCACCATATACTACTAGCAAGCATAAGCATATGAAAACAATACTAGCAACTAGCAGTGTATGACAACTAGGTGCATAACAACATAGCAAGAAAGTAAGCATGAATCCATAAGCATTATCGAAACAACTATAACCATATTTTAAGCAAGCAAACATTTAATAAATATTCAAGTTGAAAACCATGGCTACTACATGACTATCATGCAAGTGGGTATTGTGGCTTGCCTGGGGATGAAGAAGGCACCGGGGAGAGGTGCAGTGAAGCCGCGGAAAGATTTGCCGGAAACAGTCCTCTCTCGGAGGGGCTGTTTAGGCGCAAGGGTAAAAATGTCATTTTCAGAGTGTCAATTGATACGTCTCCAACGTATCTATAATTTTTGATTACTCCATGCTATATTATCTACTGTTTTGGAATATATTGGGCTTTATTTTCTACTTTTATATTATTTTTGGGACTAACCTATTAACCGGAGGCCCAGCCCAGAATTGCGGTTTTTTTGCCTATTTCAATGTTTCGGAGAAACAGAATATCAAACGGATTCCAAACGGAATAAAATCTTTGGGAACGTGATTTTCTCACCGAACGTGATCTAGGAGACTTGGACCCTACTCCAGGGGGTCAAAGAGGAGGTCACGAGGGTGGGGGCGCCCCCCCTAGGGCCCGCCCCTGCCTCATGGGCCCCTCGGTGCTCCACCGACGTACTCCTTCCTCCTATATACACACACGTACCCCCAAACAATCAGAATAGGAGCCAAAAACCTAATTCCACCGCCGCAACATTCTGTATCCACGAGATCCCATCTTGGGGCCTGTTCCGGAGCTCCGCCGGAAGAGGTCCGTCATCACGGAGGGCTTCTACATCATCATAGCCTCTCCGATGAAGTGTGAGTAGTTTACCTCAGACCTTCGGGTCCATAGTTAGTAGCTAGATGGCTTCTTCTCTCTCTTTGAATCTCAATACATAGTTCTCCCCCTCTCTCGTGGAGATCTATTCGATGTAATCTTCTTTTTGCGGTGTGTTTGTTGAGACCGATGAATTGTGGGTTTATGATCAAGTCTATCTATGAATAATATTTGAATCTTCTCTGAATTCTTTTATGTATGATTGGTTATCTTTGCAAGTCTCTTCGAATTATCCGTTTGGTTTGGCCAACTAGATTGGTAGTTCTTGCCATGGGAGAAGTGCTTAGCTTTGGGTTCGATCTTGCGGTGTCCTTACCCAGTGACAGAAGGGGCAGCAAGGCACGTATTGTATCGTTGCCATCGAGGATAACAAGATGGGGTTTATTTCATATTGCATGAATTTATCTCTCTACATCATGTCATCTTGCTTAAGGCGTTACTCTGTTTTTAACTTAATACTCTAGATGCATGCTGGATAGCGGTCGATGAGTGGAGTAATAGTAGTAGATGCAGAATCGTTTTGATCTACTTGTCACAGACGTGATGCCTATATACATGATCATGCCTAGATATTCTCATAACTATGCCCAATTCTGTTAATTTCTCAACAGTAATTTGTTCACCCACCGTAGAATAATTATGCTCTTGGGAGAAGCCACTAGTGAAACCTATGGCCCCCGGGTCTATTCTCATCATATCAATCTCCATCACTTTAATCTTGCTTTGCTTTTTTACTTTGACTTTACTTTTTACTTTGCATCTTTATACCAAAAATACCAAAAATATTATATCTATCAGATCTCACTCTCGTAAGTGACCGTAAAGGGATTGACAACCCCTAATCACGTTGGTTGCGAGTAGCTATCGCTTTGTGCAAGTACGAGGGACTTGAGCGCAGCCTCCTACTGGATTGATACCTTGGTTCTCAAAAACTGAGGGAAATACTTACGCTACTCTGCTGCATCATCCCTTAATCTTTGGGGAAAACCAATGCAAGCTCAAGACGTAGCAAGAAGGATTTCTGGCGCCGTTGCCGGGGAGGTTCGCGCAAGTCAAGATTTGACTCCCGACAACGAGCCATTTCTGGCGCCGTTGCCGGGGAGTCTACGCAAAAAGCCAACATACCAAGTACCCATCACAATCCCTATCTCTCGCATTACATTATTTGCCATTTGCCTCTCGTTTTCCTCTCCCCCCAATTCACCCTTGCCGTTTTATTCGCCCTCTCTCTCACTATCCTCCCTCTCTATTTGCTTCTTTTTGCCCGCTTGCCTTTTTGTTTGCCCGTGTGTTAGATTGCTTGTTTGTCACGATGGCTCAAGATACTACTAAATTGTGTGACTTCACCAATACCAATAATAATGATTTCCTTAGCACTCTGATTGCTCCTTTACCGATGCTGAATCTTGTGAAATTAACACTGCTTTGTTGAATCTTGTTATGAAATATCAATTCGCCGGCCTTCCTAGTGAAGATGCCGCTACTCGTATGAATAGCTTCATTGATTTATGTGATATGCAAAAGAAAAAAGATGTCAATAATGATGTCGTTAAATTGAAGCTATTTCCTTTTTCACTTAGAGATCGTGCTAAAGCGTGGTTTTCGTCTTTGCCTAAGAATAGTATTGATTCATGGAACAAGTGCAAAGATGCTTTTATCTCTAAGTATTTTCCCCCCGCTAAGATCATCTCTCTTAGAAACGATATTATGAACTTTAAACAACTTGATCATGAACATGTTGCACAAGCTTGGGAGAGAATGAAATTAATGATACGTAATTGCCCTACTCATGGTTTGAATTTGTGGATGATTATACAATTTTTTTATGCCGGATTGAATTTTGCTTCTAGAAATCTTTTAGATTCGGCCGTGGGAGGCACTTTTATGGAAATCACTTTAGGAGATGCTACTAAACTCCTAGATAATATTATGGTTAATTATTCTCAATGGCATACTGAAAGATCTTCTAATAAAAAAGTGCATGCGATAGAAGAAATCAATGTGTTGAGTGGAAAGATGGATGAACTTATGAAATTATTTGCTACTAAGAGTGTTTCTTCTGATCCTAATGATATGCCTTTGTCTACTTTGATTGAGAATAACAATGAATCTATGGATGTGAATTTTGTTGGTAGGAATAATTTTCGTAACAACGCTTATAGAGGGAATTTTAATCCTAGGCCATATCCTAGTAATCCTTCTAATAATTATGGGAATTCCTACAACAACTCTTATGGAAATTATAAAAAGATGCCCTCTGAATTTGAGAACAGTGTTAAAGAATTTATGAATTCACAAAAGAATTTTAATGCTTTGCTTGAGGAGAAATTGCTTAAAGTCGATGATTTGGCTAGAAACGTTGATAGAATTTCTCTTAAGGTTGATTCTTTAAAGCTTAGATCTATTCCTCCTAAACATGATATCAATGAGTCTCTCAAAGCCATGAGAATTTCCATTGATGAGTGCAAGGAAAGAATCGCTAGGATGCGTGCTTCCAAAGATGCCGTTATTAAAGCGTGTTCTTCCAATTCCTATGAAAATCAAGATGAAGATCTAAAAGTTATTGATGTGTCACCTATTAAATCCTTATTTTTCAATATGAATCTTGATGAAACTGAATATGATCTTCCCATACCAAGAAGGCGTTCTAAAAATTCGGAGTATTTAGATCTTAATGATGAAATTGATGAAAGTGGGATTGACAGAAATAAAAATCTAGATGTTGCTAAACCCACTGTATTGGATTTCAAGGAATTTAATTATGAAAGTTTCTATTTAATAGGTTTTATTTCCTTGTTGCAATCCGTGATAAATTCTCCACATGCTTATAGTTAAAATAAAGCCTTCACCGAACATATTGTTGATGGCTTGATGCAATCGTATGAAGAAAAACTTGAGCTGAAAGTTTCTATCCCTAGAAAACTCTATGATGAATGGGAACCAACTATTAAAATTAAAATCAAAGATCATGAGTTTTATGCTTTGTGTGATTTGGGTGCTAGTGTCTCTACTATTCCCAAGACTTTGTGTGATTTGCTAGATTTCCGTAATTTTGATGATTGCTCTCTAAACTTGCATCTTGCGGATTCCACTATTAAGAAACCTATGGGAAGGATTAATGATGTTCTTATTGTTGCAAATAGAAATTATGTGCTCGTAGATTTCATTGTTCTTGATATAGATTGCAATCCTTCTTGCCCTATTATTCTTGGTAGACCTTTCCTTAGAACGGTTGGTGCAATTATTGATATGAAGGAAGGGAATATTAGATTTCAATTTCCATTAAAAAAGGGCATGGAAGAATTTCCAAGAAATAAAATAAAATTACCATATGAAACTATCATGAGAGCCACTTATGGATTGCCTACCAAAGATGGCAATACCTAGATCTATCCTCGCTTTTATGCCTAGCTAGGGGCGTTAAACGATAGCGCTTGTTGGGAGGCAACCCAATTTTATTTTTATTCCTGTATTTTTGCTCCTGCTTAGTAATAAATAAATTATTTAGCCTCTGTTTAGGTTGTGTTTTTTGTGTTTAATTAGTGTTTGTGCCAAGTAGAACCGTTGGGAAGACTTGGGGAAAGTCTTGTTGAACTTGCTGTAAAAAACAGAAACTTTAGCGCTCACGAGAACTGCTGTAATTTTTATTTTAAGAGTGATATTTAGTTAATTCTTTTTGAAGATTACTAATATATAAATTACGCACGTCCAGAAATTTATTTTAGAATTTTTGGTGTTCCAGATCTTGCGCTAGCTACAGATTACTACAGACTGTTCTGTTTTTGACAGATTCTGTTTTTCGTGTGTTGTTTGCTTATTTTGATGAATCTATGGCTAGTAAAATAGTTTATAATCCATAGAGAAGTTGTAATACATTAGGTTTAACACCAATATAAATAAAGAATGAGTTCATTACAGTACCTTGAAGTGGTCTTTTGTTTTCTTTCGCTAACGGAGCTCACGAGTTTCCTATTTTGAGTTTTGTGTTGTGAAGTTTTCAAGTTTTGGGTGAGTTCTTTTGATGGATCATGGAACAAGGAGTGGAAAGAGCCTAAGCTTGGGGATGCCCATGGCACCCCCAAGATAATCCAAGGACACCAAAAAGCCAAAGCTTGGGGATGCCCCGGAAGGCATCCCCTCTTTCGTCCACTTCCATCGGTAATTTACTTGGAGCTATATTTTTATTCACCAACATGATATGTGTTTTGCTTGGAGCGTCTTGTATTATTAGTGTCTTTGTGTCTTAGTATACCACAATCATCCTTGCTGTACACACCTTTGAAGAGAGCCATACATGAATTAAAATTTGGTAGAATACTCTATGTGCTTCACTTATATCTTTTGAGCTAAGTAGTTTTGCTCTATGTGCTTCACTTATATCTTTTGAGCGTTATAATTTTGCTCTATATGCTTCACTTAGATATTTTAGAGCACGGTGGTGGATTTGTTTTAAAGAAACTATTGATCTTTCATGCTTCACTTAAATTATTTTGGGAGTCTCTTAATAGCATGGTAATTTGCTTAATAATAATATGCTTGGTATTCAAGATTTGTGAAACTTTCTTTTGAGTGTGTTGAATACTAAGAAAAGATTGAAGCATGATAATTGTTTTGAGATATGGAGGTGATAATATTAAAGTCATGCTAGTTGAGTAGTTGTGAATTTAAAGAATACTTGTGTTGAAGTTTGTGATTCCCGTAGCATGCACGTATGGTGAACCGTTATGTGATGAAGTCGGAGCATGATTTGTTTATTGATTGTCTTCCTTATGAGTGGCGGTCGGGGACGAGCGATGGTCTTTTCCTACCAATCTATCCCCCTAGGAGCATGCGCGTAATACTTTGCTTTGATAACTTCTAGATTTTTGCAATAAGTATATGAGTTCTTTATGACTAATGTTGAGTCCATGGATTATACGCACTCTCACCCTTCCACCTTTGCTAGCCTCTCTAATACCGCGCACCTTTCGCAGGTATCATACACCTACCATATACCTTCCTCAAAACAGCCACCATACCTACCTATTATGGCATTTCCATAGCCATTCCGAGATATATTGCCATGCAACTTTCCACCATCTAGTTCATCATGACACATTCATCATTGTCATATTGCTTTGCATGATCATGTAGTTGACATAGTATTTGTGGCAAAGCCACCGTTCATAATTCTTTCATACTTGTCACTCTTGATTCATTGCATATCCCGGTACACTGCCGGAGGCATCCATATAGAGTCATACTTTGTTTTAGAATCGAGTTGTAATCATTGAGTTGTAAATAAATAGAAGTGTGATGATCATCATTTAATAGAGCATTGTCCCAATAAAAAAAGAGAAAGGCCAAAGAAAAAAAGAAGGCCCAAAAAAAGGGGCAATGCTACTATCCTTTTTCCACACCTGTGCTTCAAAGTAGCACCATGATATGGCAAGTCTCATATATTGTGCTTCAAAGTAGCACCATGTTCTTCATATAGAGAGTCTCTCATGTTATCACTTTCATATACTAGTGGGAATTTTACATTATAGAACTTGTCTTGTATATTCCAATGATGGGCTTCCTCAACTACCCTAGGTCTTCATGAGCAAGCAAGTTGGATGCACACCCACTTAGTTTCTTTTGTTGAGCTTTCATACATTTATAGCTCTAGTGCATCCGTTGCATGGCAATCCCTACTCACTCACATTGATATCTATTGATGGGCATCTCCATAGCCCGTTGATACGCCTAGTTGATGTGAGACTATCTTTCCCTCCTTTTGTCTTCTCCACAACCACCATTCTATTCCACCTATAGTGCTATATCCATGGCTCACGCTCATGTATTGCGTGAAGATTGAATTTTTTTTGACAAAGTTAGAGTATGAAACAATTGCTTGGATTGTCATTAGGGTTGTGCATGATTTAAATACTTTGTGTGGTGAAGATGGAGCATACCCAGACTATATGATTTTGTAGGGATAACTTTCTTTGGCCATGTTATTTTGAGAAGACATAATTGCTTTGTTAGTATGCTTCCAGTATTATTATTTTTATGTCAATATAAACTCTTGTCTTGAGTCTTTCTAATCTGAATATTCATACCACAATTCAGAAGATTTGCATTGAAATTATGCCAAGTAGCACTCTGCATCAAAAATTCTCTTTTTATCATTTACCTACTCGAGGACGAGCAGGAATTAAGCTTGGGGATGCCTGATACGTCTCCAACGTATCTATAATTTTTGATTGCTCCATGCTATATTATCTACTGTTTTGGACTATATTGGGCTTTATTTTCCACTTTTATATTATTTTTGGGACTAACCTATTAACCGGAGGCCCAGCCCAGAATTGCTGTTTTTTGCCTATTTCAGTGTTTCGGAGAAACAGAATATCAAACGGAGTCCAAACGGAATAAAATCTTCAGGAACGTGATTGTCTCACCGAACGTGATCCAGGAGACTTGGACCCTACTCCAGGGGGTCAAAGAGGAGGTCACGAGGGTGGGGGCGCCCCCCCTAGGGTGTGCTCCCTGCCTCGTGGTCCCCTCGGTGCTCCACCGACGTACTCCTTCCTCCTATATATACACACCTACCCCCAAACGATTAGAACATGAGCCAAAAAACAAATTCCACCGCCGCAACTTTCTGTATCCATGAGATCCCATCTTGGGGCCTGTTCCGGAGCTCCGCCGGAAGAGGGCCGTCATCACGGAGGCCTTCTACATCATCATAGCCTCTCCGATGAAGTGTGAGTAGTTTACCTTAGACCTTCGGGTCCATATTTAGTAGCTAGATGGCTTCTTCTCTCTCTTTGAATCTCAATACAAAGTTCTCCCCCTCTCTTGTGGAGATCTATTCGATGTAATCTTCTTTTTGCGGTGTGTTTGTTGAGACCGATGAATTGTGGGTTTATGATCAAGTCTATCTATGAATAATATTTGAATCTTCTCTGAATTATTTTATGTATGATTGGTTATCTTTGCAAGTCTCTTCGAATTATCTGTTTGGTTTGGCCAACTAGATTGGTAGTTCATGCCATGGGAGAAGTGCTTAGCTTTGGGTTCGATCTTGCGGTGTCTTTACCCAGTGATAGAAGGGGCAGCAAGGCACGTATTGTATCGTTGCCATCGAGGATAAAAAGATGGGGTTTATTTCATATTGCATGAATTTATCTCTCTACATCATGTCATCTTGCTTAAGGCGTTACTATGTTTTTAACTTAATACTCTAGATGCATGCTGGATAGTGGTCGATGAGTGGAGTAATAGTAGTAGATGCAGAATCGTTTCGATCTACTTGTCACGGACGTGATGCCTATATACATGATCATGCCTAGATATTCTCATAACTATGCTCAATTCTGTCAATTGCTCAACAGTAATTTGTTCACCCACCGTAGAATAATTATGCTCTTGAGAGAAGCCACTAGTGAAACCTATGGCCCCTGGGTCTATTCTCATCATATCAATCTCCATCACTTTAATCTTGCTTTGCTTTTTTACTTTGCCTTTACTTTTTACTTTGCATCTTTATACCAAAAATACCAAAGATATTATATCTATCAGATCTCACTCTCATAAGTGACCGTGAAGGGATTGACAACCCCTAATCGCGTTGGTTGCGAGTAGCTATCGCTTTGTGCAGGTACGAGGGACTTGAGCGTGGCCTCCTACTGGATTGATACCTTGGTTCTCAAAAACTGAGGGAAATACTTACGCTACTCTGTTGCATCATCCCTTCCTCTTTGGGGAAAACCAACGCAAGCTCAAGACGTAGCATCAATCCATAGTGAAAATGAAACCAACAGAACGGGCTCGACGAAATGAAAACGTGGGCTTTGGATTCACCTCAAATGGAGTTGCGAGCAAAAAGTTATAGCCCGACGAAGTTCAGGGACCAATCTATAAAAATAACTCTACAAACAGGCCCCTGAGTTGAAAAACAGAAAACATTTTTTAGGAAATACGTCTTCAGAACAGAGAAAGCGCATTTTTAGATAGAGCAGAGGTGGAATACGCTTACTTCACGCGAAAACGTACTTTCTGTAGTACGCTTCCACTTAAACGCGCGCGGATCCGGGGCTGGGATCGCTGACGTGCAGTCCCACGGGGTGGGGCCTGTCACTTATCCACGCTGGCCGCCTGGGTCAACGCATGCAGGGGCGGGGCCGGGCCTGAGTGGCTACCAGGTGGGGTCGGGGAAAGGAGGGGGCCCGCCTGGCCTGGCTCCTTCTTCCTCCTCGCGCGTGCCCGACGGAGTAGAGCAGGGGCGCGGCTCCGACAACGAGCCCCGGCGACTCCGGCCACTGTTGCCGACGCTCCAGGAACCGACGAGCTCAGGGAAGAGTGCCGCGTCCATCCCCGCACTGCACGGACACCCAGAAGGAGCAGAATGACGAAGGCACGGGTCACGGCGGAAGAGGCTACCGGTGGCGATGGCACTCGAGGCAATAGTGGCTCCGGCGACTCGTGGAGAGGTGGGGGAGGTTCACGGGGGACTAGGTGGCTCTCTGGTGGTGGTAGGAGGAAGGGAGGGGCTCGACTCCGGGCGAATTCGAGAGGAGACCCGAGGCGGCCATGGCGGCCATGGTGGGCACAGGGAGCTCCTCGAGCTCGAACGAGAGGCTGGGGAGGGAGCTGGGAGTGATGTGAGGCTGGTGGTGTGCTCAAACGGCTCAGGGGAGGGCTATATATAGCCAGGCGAGGGGGAGCCGTGTTGGCGTCGCCGCGGACACGTGGCCGGCGCTGCGGACGCGTGTGCTCGCGCATGAGCTCGGGGAAGGCGACGGAGAGGTGCAGCAGAGCTACAGCGGTGCACAGGGACGAGCAGAGCTCGGGGACAAGAGGAGGAAGGAACCATGGCGCGATTAATGTTCAGTCGGCTACAGGCTTCCTGTGGGCGCGCGGCGACGAGAGCTGATGGAGGGGCTGACGGAGGGGGAGAGGGTTCCAGGAGGACGGCGACAACACGGGCTTGCTATTGAACAGGCTCACGAGCACGAAGGCGACGAGAGGGAGAGGGGCCGGAGCTAGAATCCATCCTGGACGCAGCCAATGCCAGCAGAGCGCGCGCGTTGCATGCCAAGGCTCGTGATCACCGCGTGCACTGGTGCACACAGTGGCACACGGCCGGCCAAACAATGTCTAGGGGCTTGTCCTTCCTGGGGAGGTTGCAACTGTGGTGGTAGTTTGGTTAAAAGTGACATGTTTAAATGGTAGTTAACCTTTGAAGTTTACTGCAGTAAACTTGTCCAAGCAATGCTGATCAACAGGAAAGGATTTGGAAGCAAACGAGTTGTCTGGTAGGTTTAGGGTAAGGACTTTCACCTTGGTAACTTTGAGAAGCTGTGGACCAAGATTTAATATAGTTGCTTTACAACTGCCAAATCTGGTCCAGAAATGAGATTAGGATGATGCACTCTGATGAAGCATCCACTGAAGATGAAATTTGGCAAGGCCTAATGATTTGGTGATAGTAAGATGCTGTAAAAATTTCATACCCAATGGATAAGCCAAAGTGGTACTTGCTTCACAAACATCTTCACTCACCAGAATCTTGCAATAATTCTAGAGAAATATTGGCTAGGTGAATTGGTGCCAAATATGGTGGAGAGAAGTCATTTGGATAGGAGAACAATCTAGTAATTTATCAGGATTTTTGAAGCAATATAAATTATACTTGCTTCACGACCAGAAAATATTAACAGAATCAAAAATTTGATCCTATGATCACATAGATGATTGGATGGGACTGAAATTTGGAGGAGTGTGCTAATCTGAGCACATGAAGGAGTGTGCAAAATTTCAACTCATTTGGATAACCCTAGCTAATACTCCCTTCACAAAGGCTTCCCTTAGACAGGAACTTTGAAAAATTGCTGAGGAAGTTTGGCTAGGCAAATAAAGTTGAATTTTGGCACAGGTTAATTATTTGGATAGAAAAGGATGTCCAAAAAGTTTGGGGTCAAATGGGCAAAGATAAATAGCACTTGTTTCACAATGTGCCATTTAGGACATAATAGAAAATGAATTTATTGAGCATGATAAGAAATATGGCTAATGAAATAGTTTGCCATATTTGAGGAAGATATGACCCAAACAATTTATTATTTGGGGATTTTTGGATGGGTAGAAATATAGGTTGCTTCACAACCTAGGGCGGATAGGGTTATTCCTTTAATAGAAAAAAAGAATTTTCCCTAGAGAAAGAAATTAGGGTCTGGCCGTGGAGTGAAGTGACATGATCTTGGCAAGGTTTTGAGAATGATGAGCCACTTGGGAGAGGAAATGAAGATGATTTCCTAGGTGATCACAAAGTCACAAAACCTCTCCAAAAAAAATAGAGCAAAAACCAATTAAATCAAAAGAAAAAGAAAAGGGCCAAAATCCAGGTTGTTACAACTCTTACCCCCTTAAACAAATCTCGCCCTCGAGATTTAGTTGCCCAGGGAACAATTATGACTTGAGGACACCGTTTCTAACTCGGGTATCCTTTTTCCTTTATTTATTATTCCCCCAAAAATTCCATATGATTTTCGTCCCTTGCTCTGGGTGGTTTGCTTCACCTTTCCCCAGATCCTGATAGTTCTTTGCTCATGTCCCAATTTCTTTTCACTGACGTTGATTCTCCATACCTGTGGTGATATCCAATGGATCTGAGCATAAATTTTATTTTGGTCATGAAAACCTTTTTACTTCTGTCATGGGGCTGCTTCAAATAAATATAGGCCTTCTGGTTTCAATAAATGTTGAGAATTAATCATGGCCATCTTCTGACGGGATCTGACTGCTCATAAGTGGTACAGATTTATTTTGATTTATTCCTTTGGCTCGAGCATGAGATATGTTCCAAAGATTTTACCGCCTTTTGTTAGGAGCAATATAACGGTGTAGGGAGTCATAGATGTGTCATACCTCTAATATTTTCATCTTGAGACTGGCCTGACAGGGGTTGATGGACAATTGCTTTTCCTGACAGACTAACCGTGTACTTGATTCCTCGGTGAGTATACTGGGTCTGAGCTGATTGTTTGGATTTTGATTTTCTCATTTTGTCGGTATACCCATTTAGATTTTCCATATTTACCATCCCCAGCGGGTCAGCGGGATATGAAATCCTTGTAAAACAGAGTAGGCCGCTGAGGGTATGCATTTTTTGATCTATATGGAATTACAACCTCTGACTGATTTGGGTATCCGGATCCTGATGGTCGTGCAAAAATCATCATACCTTTGTTGTCAGTCTGACCTTTTAACGATCATGATTTTGTTTGTGAGGATACTTTGCTGGAATACCTTGGCCACACGTGTCCTTGATTCTTCATATGACCAGGGACGTGATTAGTGCAATATTTTTGACATTATTCCCTTATGCATGTTTTCTGACCTGGGTCTGCACATATATGACATATATTCGGGACTTGTAGCAGTAAAGAGTCTGTTGTTGTGGTCAATCATACAAGAAGGTGACAAGGTTTTAGGACATTTCCTTGTTAGTGGCGGGAATAATGACCTTGATTACCTTTGTCAAGACTGTTGATTCTGTGATGTCATCCCTAGAATCTTGTCAATTCTGGTACTTCATGAGATGTATCTTGGCTTATTTTCCTTTACCCGACTCGTGAAGTTGTGGAATCCTCACTTTCCTTGGGTATATCTGTGGGATCCTTGCCGCATCCTCGTATGAGTGATTAGTATGACTGGGGATACATGCTCACCATATATAAGAATCACATGCAACCAAACACTGGCTTTCTGAAGAAGACTCATGCTGTTGCGGATATTACTACTGGGCGTAAACCGGCCTATCTGGGCCGGGTTAACTTCATCAGTAGTTAATTATGTTAAAGCCCAAGAAGGCAGATGAGAGCTCAAGGCCCATGGCCGGTTTAAGGCCTATAGCCGTAAACCGGTGTTGGTATGTAACTTGTATTGTAAGTTAGGAATAAGTAGAGACCAAACCGGACACATCTATGAGCCGGTATTGCGAATCTGTGGACCGACGGGCGTCACCCGTGTATATAAGGGGACGACCCAGCGGCGGTTCAGACAACAGACAACAACTCGAGACATAGGCGAAGCTTGTTTGCTCCATGTTCATCGAAACCCCATCAATTCCATCACAACTAGACGTAGGCTTTTACCTTCATCGAAGGGGCCGAACTAGTATAAACTCTCTTGCGTCCTTGTGTCCGCTTTAACCCCTTCAAGCTAACCCATCGCGATGGCTCCATGACTAAGTCCTTTCTCTAGGACATCTGCCGTGACAAAACCACGACAGTTGGCGCCCACCATGGGGCCTACGCACGATGGTGTTCAATTCTTGGTGGGATCTCTCCCAGGGATCGAGAAGTTTTGCACTCTTTCAGATGAGCCAGTCTTGAGGGATTTACATCAATTTCAAAGATCACTAGCCCAGATTCAAGATCTATGAGATTTAGGGTTCAAGAAAAGTTAGGGTTGCAACGGTGCGTCATCATAAGCCGTAGAGACCGACAGAAAATCAGCTTCCGATGTTGTGCCACCTTAGGGCGTACACTATTCATCACCTCTTGCCGTTTATACAAAACGCGCACACATAATCATCTGCTAGGCTGATTTAACTACGTGTGCCTGTGTATACGCACAAGTCCAGACGAAATTCACTGCGGCGGAGGCAGGCAAAACCAAGGCGTTTTGTGTTGGTATTTTTCTATGTGAAGGCAAAAATTGTCCAATCAGACTAGATGGAGTACTACTCCCTGGTGTAAAGACCGAGTCGTACAAGTCAAATTGCACTTTTTAAACATCCGTTTGCTACTAGGAGAGGTAAACTTACAAGGGCACAAATTCCCAGGCCAATTATTGCCTAGAAAGTTCATCTCACGTGAAGGATCAGGCTGATTCACTATTCCCAATTGCCAAAGCTGATGTACGAAAACAATACGTCTACACTGCTGCCAAATTATCATCAGTCTGAAGAAGGAAAGAAATAGCAAGGATTTCAGTGGACACCTCTGCAGCTGCTGTGGTTCACCCGCGCTGATTCGCCAATTCTCAGGCCTATAATCCACCATCACGGACCTGCCATCTTCGTCTCCTCCGAGTCGCTATCGCGCCTGGCTACCTGCGAGCCGCTCCTCCTCGCTCCTGCGTGAGCTCACTGCAGGCCATCGGGCCGCCTGGCGCGCCGTCCGTCTCCGCCACAGCCTGGTGCCTCTGAATCACTTTATTCCACGCCGAGCCGTTTTTCGCCGTCATCATCTGCAAAGAGCCGCCGCCCGGGGTTTGAATCAGGCCTTCACCAGTGGACACACCAGCCGCTTGATTGGTTCCGCGCATGAGACGCCGCCCTGACGGATTGCTGACCCGTCTCCGCCTCGCATAGCCAGTGTAGTTCCACTGATGCTATGGCCGTGCCTGCCGCTTATTCTGACAAAACTGAAGAAACAATGAACACCTAGCTAACTGAAGGAATGTGCAACAGGATTCAGTGTTCAATAATGGCCAAATTGCCGCTCCCAGCGCGCCCTGACAGCAGAGCTTAATCAACATCAACCAAGCTGGCTTGCACTGCGCCATCTATTCTCCTGTTCGGCGGTTTTTTCGGTTACACATCTTCAAAAATTCCAGCTTCCGCCGCAGGCTCGAACCGTCAGCTAGGTTACCGATTTGTGATCCTACGCGGGATCATCTACTGCCTCGCTGCGGTCGACCCCAACGGTCCGCTGGCTTATGCCACATCATAAAAACAAGCTAAGTAATTTTTATATTTAAATTTCATTTTTCTTCCAGTCAATTAAATATATCTGGCACCTTTGAGTTAATCTAGGGGGCTATCGTTTCTTCTCATAAAGTTGACTCGTAAGGTTACCAAAGAGGACTATTTGCCATGATGCACAGTTCAAACATGGGTGCCGTACATATCAGCGAAATAATTTTACGTTCGTTCTTTACTAAGTCAGATGCAACTCGTAACCGACCAAGTAGTGGGTCTGGTATTGTCAATCGACTCTGATGCCTATCATGGACTTTGTCGACCCTGAACATATCATATTCCATGAAAAAAGTCCACGCGAAAGCCTACTTAGTCGAGTCGAATGATTAACAACTTGAACACAAGTTGACAAAGTCATTGAAATTACTATTTAATTTTGTTTTATACATCACGAATGGTGTAATGCATTCATGTGTTTTATTTCAGGAACAAAGAGCCTCAAGACAACTCCTCAAGTCGCCTTGAGCCTCGGAGATAGCTCTATCTAAACCGGAGTTTTATGAAGCAACAACAGCAGGCGGTTCAACAAGGGGACTAATGGTATATACCGGTTTGGCAATTTTTCTATAAAGTTAAACCGCCAGATCTAAGCATTGAAACAGTTGAGATTGCAGATAGATAAGTGTACAGAAACAGATTTCACAAGATTTCTCTACAGCAACGGATCTGAAGCAAGTTCAGAAAAGAAGGAAAATATTCAAGGTTCAAAAAGGAACAGTACCGAATCAATGGGCAGAGATACAGGTAGAGCTACGGTCTTGAGGCATATGAGTAAAGGCGGATGCTAAGAACTACCGCTACACAGAGCACAGGTTCACAGGTTCATCTAGGATCTATCATATGAGTACGAAACAGACGATGAACTTTGAAGAACTTGAAAACCCTAAAACGGATCTACGGAGGAAAAGGTGAAGAACTCACTGGAGCCGAGGAAGAAACAGAAGGTCGCCGCGATGCTCTGGTACAGTCAGGGTGATGCAGCGGCCAAGGTTGGAGCAGAGGTCGTCGACGGCGGCGGATCTCCGAAGCTGGACGACACAGACGAAGTAGAAGGGCATGAAGGGGAAAAAGAAATGACCCTTCGGTCCTATTTATAAGGCAAGGGACAGGAGTCAGGCGCGAAAATCAAGGGACCGTGGGTTTGGAAATGAAGCTGTCGCCTTAATTGTCGGAGACCCATTAAACAAAAAACAAAAAGGGGGTATCATGGATAAGGTTCTTTACAACAGGTGATGTCACGCCGGTTTACAACAACCAGATAAGATGACATCACGGCGGTTCAACAAATTACAAGAAGATGTTGAAGGTGAAGATTTTTTGCTAAGGATTGACATGAACCTGTTCAAATCAATCTGGGGCCTAATGTTGGGGATATTACGACTGGGCGTAAACCGGCCTATCTGGGCCGGGTTAACTTCATCAGTAGTTAATTATGTTAAAGCCCAAGAAGGCAGATGAGAGCTCAAGGCCCATGGTCGATTTAAGGCCTGTAGCCGTAAACCGGTGTTTGTATGTAACTTGTATTGTAAGTTAGGAATAAGTAGAGACCAAACCGGACACATCTATGAGCCGGTATTGGGAATCTGTGGACCGACGGGCGTCACCCGTGTATATAAGGGGACGACCCGGCGGCGGTTCAGACAACAGACAACAACTCGAGACATAGGCGAAGCTTGTTTGCTCCCTGGTCATCGAAACCCCATCAATTCCATCACAACTAGACGTAGGCTTTTACCTTCATCGAAGGGGCCGAACTAGTATAAACTCTCTTGCGTCCTTGTGTCCGCTTTAACCCCTTCAAGCTAACCCATCGCGATGGCTCCATGACTAAGTCCTTTCTCTAGGACATCTGCCGTGACAAAACCACGACAGTTGGCGCCCACCATGGGGCCTACGCACGATGGTGTTCAATTCTTGGTGGGATCTCTCCCAGGGATCGAGAAGTTTTGCACTCTTTCAGATGAGCCAGTCTTGAGGGATTTACATCAATTTCAAAGATCACTAGCCCAGATTCAAGATCTATGAGATTTAGGGTTCAAGAAAAGTTAGGGTTGCAACGGTGCGTCATCATAAGCCGTAGAGACCGACAGAAAATCAGCTTCCGATGTTGTGCCACCTTAGGGCGTACACTATTCATCACCTCTTGCCGTTTATACAAAACGCGCACACATAATCATCTGCTAGGCTGATTTAACTACGTGTGCCTGTGTATACGCACAAGTCCAGACGAAATTCACTGCGGCGGAGGCAGGCAAAACCAAGGCGTTTTGTGTTGGTATTTTTCTATGTGAAGGCAAAAATTGTCCAATCAGACTAGATGGAGTACTACTCCCTGGTGTAAAGACCGAGTCGTACAAGTCAAATTGCACTTTTTAAACATCCGTTTGCTACTAGGAGAGGTAAACTTACAAGGGCACAAATTCCCAGGCCAATTATTGCCTAGAAAGTTCATCTCACGTGAAGGATCAGGCTGATTCACTATTCCCAATTGCCAAAGCTGATGTACGAAAACAATACGTCTACACTGCTGCCAAATTATCATCAGTCTGAAGAAGGAAAGAAATAGCAAGGATTTCAGTGGACACCTCTGCAGCTGCTGTGGTTCACCCGCGCTGATTCGCCAATTCTCAGGCCTATAATCCACCATCACGGACCTGCCATCTTCGTCTCCTCCGAGTCGCTATCGCGCCTGGCTACCTGCGAGCCGCTCCTCCTCGCTCCTGCGTGAGCTCACTGCAGGCCATCGGGCCGCCTGGCGCGCCGTCCGTCTCCGCCACAGCCTGGTGCCTCTGAATCACTTTATTCCACGCCGAGCCGTTTTTCGCCGTCATCATCTGCAAAGAGCCGCCGCCCGGGGTTTGAATCAGGCCTTCACCAGTGGACACACCAGCCGCTTGATTGGTTCCGCGCATGAGACGCCGCCCTGACGGATTGCTGACCCGTCTCCGCCTCGCATAGCCAGTGTAGTTCCACTGATGCTATGGCCGTGCCTGCCGCTTATTCTGACAAAACTGAAGAAACAATGAACACCTAGCTAACTGAAGGAATGTGCAACAGGATTCAGTGTTCAATAATGGCCAAATTGCCGCTCCCAGCGCGCCCTGACAGCAGAGCTTAATCAACATCAACCAAGCTGGCTTGCACTGCGCCATCTATTCTCCTGTTCGGCGGTTTTTTCGGTTACACATCTTCAAAAATTCCAGCTTCCGCCGCAGGCTCGAACCGTCAGCTAGGTTACCGATTTGTGATCCTACGCGGGATCATCTACTGCCTCGCTGCGGTCGACCCCAACGGTCCGCTGGCTTATGCCACATCATAAAAACAAGCTAAGTAATTTTTATATTTAAATTTCATTTTTCTTCCAGTCAATTAAATATATCTGGCACCTTTGAGTTAATCTAGGGGGCTATCGTTTCTTCTCATAAAGTTGACTCGTAAGGTTACCAAAGAGGACTATTTGCCATGATGCACAGTTCAAACATGGGTGCCGTACATATCAGCGAAATAATTTTACGTTCGTTCTTTACTAAGTCAGATGCAACTCGTAACCGACCAAGTAGTGGGTCTGGTATTGTCAATCGACTCTGATGCCTATCATGGACTTTGTCGACCCTGAACATATCATATTCCATGAAAAAAGTCCACGCGAAAGCCTACTTAGTCGAGTCGAATGATTAACAACTTGAACACAAGTTGACAAAGTCATTGAAATTACTATTTAATTTTGTTTTATACATCACGAATGGTGTAATGCATTCATGTGTTTTATTTCAGGAACAAAGAGCCTCAAGACAACTCCTCAAGTCGCCTTGAGCCTCGGAGATAGCTCTATCTAAACCGGAGTTTTATGAAGCAACAACAGCAGGCGGTTCAACAAGGGGACTAATGGTATATACCGGTTTGGCAATTTTTCTATAAAGTTAAACCGCCAGATCTAAGCATTGAAACAGTTGAGATTGCAGATAGATAAGTGTACAGAAACAGATTTCACAAGATTTCTCTACAGCAACGGATCTGAAGCAAGTTCAGAAAAGAAGGAAAATATTCAAGGTTCAAAAAGGAACAGTACCGAATCAATGGGCAGAGATACAGGTAGAGCTACGGTCTTGAGGCATATGAGTAAAGGCGGATGCTAAGAACTACCGCTACACAGAGCACAGGTTCACAGGTTCATCTAGGATCTATCATATGAGTACGAAACAGACGATGAACTTTGAAGAACTTGAAAACCCTAAAACGGATCTACGGAGGAAAAGGTGAAGAACTCACTGGAGCCGAGGAAGAAACAGAAGGTCGCCGCGATGCTCTGGTACAGTCAGGGTGATGCAGCGGCCAAGGTTGGAGCAGAGGTCGTCGACGGCGGCGGATCTCCGAAGCTGGACGACACAGACGAAGTAGAAGGGCATGAAGGGGAAAAAGAAATGACCCTTCGGTCCTATTTATAAGGCAAGGGACAGGAGTCAGGCGCGAAAATCAAGGGACCGTGGGTTTGGAAATGAAGCTGTCGCCTTAATTGTCGGAGACCCATTAAACAAAAAACAAAAAGGGGGTATCATGGATAAGGTTCTTTACAACAGGTGATGTCACGCCGGTTTACAACAACCAGATAAGATGACATCACGGCGGTTCAACAAATTACAAGAAGATGTTGAAGGTGAAGATTTTTTGCTAAGGATTGACATGAACCTGTTCAAATCAATCTGGGGCCTAATGTTGGGGATATTACGACTGGGCGTAAACCGGCCTATCTGGGCCGGGTTAACTTCATCAGTAGTTAATTATGTTAAAGCCCAAGAAGGCAGATGAGAGCTCAAGGCCCATGGTCGATTTAAGGCCTGTAGCCGTAAACCGGTGTTTGTATGTAACTTGTATTGTAAGTTAGGAATAAGTAGAGACCAAACCGGACACATCTATGAGCCGGTATTGGGAATCTGTGGACCGACGGGCGTCACCCGTGTATATAAGGGGACGACCCGGCGGCGGTTCAGACAACAGACAACAACTCGAGACATAGGCGAAGCTTGTTTGCTCCCTGGTCATCGAAACCCCATCAATTCCATCACAACTAGACGTAGGCTTTTACCTTCATCGAAGGGGCCGAACTAGTATAAACTCTCTTGCGTCCTTGTGTCCGCTTTAACCCCTTCAAGCTAACCCATCGCGATGGCTCCATGACTAAGTCCTTTCTCTAGGACATCTGCCGTGACAAAACCACGACAGTTGGCGCCCACCATGGGGCCTACGCACGATGGTGTTCAATTCTTGGTGGGATCTCTCCCAGGGATCGAGAAGTTTTGCACTCTTTCAGATGAGCCAGTCTTGAGGGATTTACATCAATTTCAAAGATCACTAGCCCAGATTCAAGATCTATGAGATTTAGGGTTCAAGAAAAGTTAGGGTTGCAACGGTGCGTCATCATAAGCCGTAGAGACCGACAGAAAATCAGCTTCCGATGTTGTGCCACCTTAGGGCGTACACTATTCATCACCTCTTGCCGTTTATACAAAACGCGCACACATAATCATCTGCTAGGCTGATTTAACTACGTGTGCCTGTGTATACGCACAAGTCCAGACGAAATTCACTGCGGCGGAGGCAGGCAAAACCAAGGCGTTTTGTGTTGGTATTTTTCTATGTGAAGGCAAAAATTGTCCAATCAGACTAGATGGAGTACTACTCCCTGGTGTAAAGACCGAGTCGTACAAGTCAAATTGCACTTTTTAAACATCCGTTTGCTACTAGGAGAGGTAAACTTACAAGGGCACAAATTCCCAGGCCAATTATTGCCTAGAAAGTTCATCTCACGTGAAGGATCAGGCTGATTCACTATTCCCAATTGCCAAAGCTGATGTACGAAAACAATACGTCTACACTGCTGCCAAATTATCATCAGTCTGAAGAAGGAAAGAAATAGCAAGGATTTCAGTGGACACCTCTGCAGCTGCTGTGGTTCACCCGCGCTGATTCGCCAATTCTCAGGCCTATAATCCACCATCACGGACCTGCCATCTTCGTCTCCTCCGAGTCGCTATCGCGCCTGGCTACCTGCGAGCCGCTCCTCCTCGCTCCTGCGTGAGCTCACTGCAGGCCATCGGGCCGCCTGGCGCGCCGTCCGTCTCCGCCACAGCCTGGTGCCTCTGAATCACTTTATTCCACGCCGAGCCGTTTTTCGCCGTCATCATCTGCAAAGAGCCGCCGCCCGGGGTTTGAATCAGGCCTTCACCAGTGGACACACCAGCCGCTTGATTGGTTCCGCGCATGAGACGCCGCCCTGACGGATTGCTGACCCGTCTCCGCCTCGCATAGCCAGTGTAGTTCCACTGATGCTATGGCCGTGCCTGCCGCTTATTCTGACAAAACTGAAGAAACAATGAACACCTAGCTAACTGAAGGAATGTGCAACAGGATTCAGTGTTCAATAATGGCCAAATTGCCGCTCCCAGCGCGCCCTGACAGCAGAGCTTAATCAACATCAACCAAGCTGGCTTGCACTGCGCCATCTATTCTCCTGTTCGGCGGTTTTTTCGGTTACACATCTTCAAAAATTCCAGCTTCCGCCGCAGGCTCGAACCGTCAGCTAGGTTACCGATTTGTGATCCTACGCGGGATCATCTACTGCCTCGCTGCGGTCGACCCCAACGGTCCGCTGGCTTATGCCACATCATAAAAACAAGCTAAGTAATTTTTATATTTAAATTTCATTTTTCTTCCAGTCAATTAAATATATCTGGCACCTTTGAGTTAATCTAGGGGGCTATCGTTTCTTCTCATAAAGTTGACTCGTAAGGTTACCAAAGAGGACTATTTGCCATGATGCACAGTTCAAACATGGGTGCCGTACATATCAGCGAAATAATTTTACGTTCGTTCTTTACTAAGTCAGATGCAACTCGTAACCGACCAAGTAGTGGGTCTGGTATTGTCAATCGACTCTGATGCCTATCATGGACTTTGTCGACCCTGAACATATCATATTCCATGAAAAAAGTCCACGCGAAAGCCTACTTAGTCGAGTCGAATGATTAACAACTTGAACACAAGTTGACAAAGTCATTGAAATTACTATTTAATTTTGTTTTATACATCACGAATGGTGTAATGCATTCATGTGTTTTATTTCAGGAACAAAGAGCCTCAAGACAACTCCTCAAGTCGCCTTGAGCCTCGGAGATAGCTCTATCTAAACCGGAGTTTTATGAAGCAACAACAGCAGGCGGTTCAACAAGGGGACTAATGGTATATACCGGTTTGGCAATTTTTCTATAAAGTTAAACCGCCAGATCTAAGCATTGAAACAGTTGAGATTGCAGATAGATAAGTGTACAGAAACAGATTTCACAAGATTTCTCTACAGCAACGGATCTGAAGCAAGTTCAGAAAAGAAGGAAAATATTCAAGGTTCAAAAAGGAACAGTACCGAATCAATGGGCAGAGATACAGGTAGAGCTACGGTCTTGAGGCATATGAGTAAAGGCGGATGCTAAGAACTACCGCTACACAGAGCACAGGTTCACAGGTTCATCTAGGATCTATCATATGAGTACGAAACAGACGATGAACTTTGAAGAACTTGAAAACCCTAAAACGGATCTACGGAGGAAAAGGTGAAGAACTCACTGGAGCCGAGGAAGAAACAGAAGGTCGCCGCGATGCTCTGGTACAGTCAGGGTGATGCAGCGGCCAAGGTTGGAGCAGAGGTCGTCGACGGCGGCGGATCTCCGAAGCTGGACGACACAGACGAAGTAGAAGGGCATGAAGGGGAAAAAGAAATGACCCTTCGGTCCTATTTATAAGGCAAGGGACAGGAGTCAGGCGCGAAAATCAAGGGACCGTGGGTTTGGAAATGAAGCTGTCGCCTTAATTGTCGGAGACCCATTAAACAAAAAACAAAAAGGGGGTATCATGGATAAGGTTCTTTACAACAGGTGATGTCACGCCGGTTTACAACAACCAGATAAGATGACATCACGGCGGTTCAACAAATTACAAGAAGATGTTGAAGGTGAAGATTTTTTGCTAAGGATTGACATGAACCTGTTCAAATCAATCTGGGGCCTAATGTTGGGGATATTACGACTGGGCGTAAACCGGCCTATCTGGGCCGGGTTAACTTCATCAGTAGTTAATTATGTTAAAGCCCAAGAAGGCAGATGAGAGCTCAAGGCCCATGGTCGATTTAAGGCCTGTAGCCGTAAACCGGTGTTTGTATGTAACTTGTATTGTAAGTTAGGAATAAGTAGAGACCAAACCGGACACATCTATGAGCCGGTATTGGGAATCTGTGGACCGACGGGCGTCACCCGTGTATATAAGGGGACGACCCGGCGGCGGTTCAGACAACAGACAACAACTCGAGACATAGGCGAAGCTTGTTTGCTCCCTGGTCATCGAAACCCCATCAATTCCATCACAACTAGACGTAGGCTTTTACCTTCATCGAAGGGGCCGAACTAGTATAAACTCTCTTGCGTCCTTGTGTCCGCTTTAACCCCTTCAAGCTAACCCGTCGCGATGGCTCCACGACTAAGTCCTTTCTCTAGGACATCTGCCGTGACAAAACCACGACACATGCCCTGACGGATTTGTGCTTCTGACGAAATGTTGCGAGTCTGATTCTTGAGCGGTACTGCTTATCATATAACTTCTGAGGATGGTGTATTAGTATGATACTGACGCAGACTGAATGGCTTACGAGAGAAGCCATCTGAGTAGCTTGCTGAGGAAGACTTGTTATCTTCTGCCCCAATCTTTTGTCTGGGTATCGTGCAGAAGAAGGCTCTATAGCTTACGCACAAAGTTTGGTATGATTATTGTGCTGGAGAAGCCTGAGTTCCGTACTTGAGAAGCTTCTCCTCGGGTTTACTTGTTGAGAAAAATTCATTTTTGTCTATTAGAAGCTTTTACCGAGGTATATTGCTGAGAAAGACTGGGTATCTTGGACCGGAAATTGTTTATATATCATGCTGAGGAAATTTGAGGAGCCTTTCCTCATAAATTTCTTAGGATAATGTGTGCAGGAAGACTGAGTTTCCCATTTTCAAAACTTCATACTATGATATGCAGACTGAAATCTACTCACGCACACCCATAATATTTGGGGTTGATTATTTGCATGAGAAAACTTGAGCATATCACATTCTGACTTTATTTCGGAGGATAGCATCCTGCATGGCTGAGCCAAAGTGTTGTATAGGATCCATATATTTGACTGAAAATGTACCGTTGATCTTGTACCTGACTTGTCTTGCTGCTGACTTGATCATTACTGTGGTGAGGCTTTTGTACTACTGTAGACTTGAGTTATCAGTACTGTTGTGAGGAGTGCACACTAATGCAAAAATGATTGTCAGCCTCAAGATCAGATATTTCCCATTTTACCGTAGTTGGCTGAGAATTCCATTCTGCTTAGCTGAGTTTCCAAATATTTGAACTCCTTGCTGATTCTTCGGGTCCGGTGGCGGTTGATGAGCAACTCTTTATAGGGGATAAATAATGTAACACTAGGGCCCCAAAAAAGAAAGAAGCAAAAGAAAACTCAACTAAACAAACGCACACATCACACACAATCAATTTCACATATTACTCCTAGTCACACAATATGCATGCCTACTTAAGCACACAAATCTTGTGGGATCTCCGGTACTACAATCTAGCATGCTGTGACGGTGTGCACGAGGATGAATAAATCTATGGAAGAATTGGTGTAAACAGCGCTACACCAAGTGCTAGCTTAGCCAGGTAGCAACCTGGACTAGCTTGGAGGCGAGGACGCACTTGATAAACCTGTAATGGGATACGAAGGTCGCAACCACATTATTATCAAGTGGACGGAAAAGATCTATACTCATCCAAGAAATAGGATAGCGGGGAAAAACTGAGGCTGCTGACATTGTCCTTCTTGATAGCTAAGATCATTATGGGTTGCCAAAATAACAGAGCGATTCAGGATAGAAGCATGTCCATCCCCGAAACGATAGACAGGGATGAAAGGAGGATATCGGCGAGATACCTGAGCACCATTTCTACAAACAGTGTCGGCATCACTTGGCATCACTCTGCTGGGAAAGAAATGACACCAAAAATCGAAGAACGAGCAAGAAAAGAAAACTGGAGGAATACAACGGCTGATCTGTAGTGGATCCGAACCGATACCAGCTACAGTCACTAGATAAACCGTTAGCAACAAATACTGAGGCTATATGCATGTTATGCAACAAGCAAATGCAGCAACCAAAAGCAATAAACAAGCCGGACTTTAAACTACCGATTTCTACAGGTTTCTACCGCTCGCGCTGACTAGGGCATCCTACAGCCAGACATGCTCTAATACCAAGCGTTGTGGCACCCCGGCTCAAAGAAACCGGAACGCCTCGTATTCCAGCCCAGAGATCGAGGAGAAGTCTTCTGGAATAAGGCACTGCTTAGCATAGAACAAAACCAGCTTTCTATTATTACACGAATATGAATACAAGGTCTCCGATATTACAATGAATGACATCGGTACGGTGACACTACGCCAACCATGGTTGCTCTATACAAGCAGCAGAACAACTCGAAGAAGCGGAACAACAAACGGCAATGATGGTCTCCAATCCACAGGGACTCTGGCTGGAACGTTTATCCTAGCTCGTGAACACAGGAACAACACCAAACAAGCAAGCAATCTGGGCACGACCTGCAAACTGGCATGACACGCTAGGTTAGTACATTGAATGTACTTGCAAGCTCACTGTAAGTGCATCTTGTGCCACCCCTAGTTGGTTTTGGAGTATTGTCAACAAACCTGGTTGAGCGACTAATGTGTTTGTGAGAATTGCAGGATAACACAGGAAGAAGTCCCTCATTGATTCGGCTTTCCTACCAGAGATGACCCCTAAAAATGTATGAAGACATTGAAGTCAAAGGTGGTATGTGAAGACATTCACATTGAAGACTATGACAAGAGAAGACATCGCGTGAAGACTATGGAGCACGAAGACTTAGTTGTTTCGTCGTTCTTTTTCTTCTTTGTTGAGTCATAGGAACCACCGTACCATTAAGTGGGGTCCAAGTGAACCAGTCAGAATGACTGAAGTGATGCTTAACCAAAATCCTATGTCTTCGAGCGAAGACAATGAGAGCAAATCTTATCCAGAGCTGGATAAGTCAGCTTTGCTTGTAGCCCAAGTAAAGTTGCCGTGTGTGTTTGAAATCTGACCGTTGGAACACGTGTCAGTTCCTTAGTGACCCAAGGTCATTTCGGACAAATCAGGTTGGGTTGCCTAGTGGCTATAAATAGCCGACCCCCTACAACCATAAACGGTTGGCTGCTCAGAGTTAGTGTACGGCTTTTGTCGTTTGAGAGCAACCCACCTCGAAGCCTTTGAGAGAGAATTCCTTGCGAGGACAAAGCCCTAAACACCCAGAGCCAAAGAGTGTTAGGCATCACTGAAGTCTTCCTGTCTGTGTGATCTGAAGACTTATTACACTTGAGGACTATGAATCCTCCAGCCGGTTAGGCGTCGCGTTCTGAGCAACCAAGAGTCATTGTGGATCGCCAGTGAACGAAGTCTGTGAAGGTTTGGAAGTCTACCTTGAAGACTTACCAGAGTGATTGGGCGAGGACTGGGTGTCCTTAGCTCAAGGGGAATAAGGTGAAGCCGCGGTCTTCTGAGCTAAATCTCAGCCTCCCTAACCAGAGGTACAGTTGTCACAGCAACTATAACTAGTCCAACAAATCATTGTCTTCAACGAGTCACTTGTTCCATTCTTCCCATCTCTTTATTTGCAGATTGGTCCTTGTGAAGTCATTGCATGTTTGCATTATCTATTTGTCTTCACTGTGTGACTGCTTGTTCTGTCTGGCTTCGTACTATCTTCCATCCTAATCTATACTGCCTAGCTGTGCTTTCATCTCATTGAATACTTGACTATGGCTTGCTTAGTGTAGTCTACCTTCCGCTGCATGGTAACAGATTTGTTTCTATCATTTGTATTCGAAACTTCCATGTTTTGAAGACTTTCATAAAAATCTCCTATTCACGCCCCTCTAGTCGATAACTAGCATTTTCAATTGGTATCAGAGCAAGGTACTCCCTTGTTCTGTGTGATTTAGTTTAACCACCTGGAGTTTTAGCTATGCCGACTACAGGGATAATCAAAGTCTCCGTTGCATGCCCAGTCTTCGATGGAGCTGAATATCCCTACTAGTAGAATAAGATGCGCATGCATCTTGAAGCCATTGATGTCGACCTCTGGTATGTCGTCAAGAATGGCGTCCCCAAGGCTGGTGAAGGTGTCACCGCTACTGATGTCAAGAAGTTCGTTCAACTGGATTCCACTGCCAAGAACATCATCTGTGGTCATCTGACCAAAGGACCGTATGGCCATGTGAGTGCTCTGGAAACATCCAAGCTAGTCTGGGACTGGCTCTCCAAGGTCAACGAAGGCATATCAACCCAGAGAGATCAAAGAATCAGTGTCCTTCGCAACCTCTTCAACCGCTTCAAGAGAAACGACAATGAGAATGTTCAGCTTACGTTTGATCGACTCACTGACATCACAAATGAGCTTCAAGCCCTCGGCGCTATTGAGATCACCAAGCATGAAGTCATCAAGACACTCCTGAGATCACTTGACAGCTCGTTTGACACCCTAGCCCTGATGATTCAAGAATGCCCTGACTTCAAGACACTCGATCCGTCTAACATACTGGAAAGGCTCAACACACATGAGTTTCAGCTTTCTGAGAAAAGAGACATCTATGGTCCCAAGTATGGGCGAACTCGTGCTTTGAAGGCAAAAGCTATTTCCTCATCTGAAGAAGAATCTAATTGCAGTTCTGATGATCCTAAATACATTGGAAAGGAGCTTGCTATGCTTGTGAAGAAGTTCCAGAATTCACCAAGAAGAAAGGCTTCAGAAAGTCCTCACGATCTAGCTCAAGGAATGATGAAGCTTCTGCTCATGACTACAAGAAGAGAACATGCCACAAGTGCAAGAAACCTGGCCACTACATCTCTGAGTGTCCTCAGTGGGACAATGAGAACAAGAAGAAGAAGAAAAGGAAGCAATATGATTTTTACGACAAGAAGAAGAAGAAATACTCAAAGTCATCTTCCAAGTCTTCATCAAAGTCTTCATCACACAAGAAGAGCTCATCTGGCAAGGCTCGTGCGTTTGTTGGCAAGGAAATGGATTCAGAGGAGGAGTCAGCTTCTGAGGAGGCAGAGGTGGAGTCTGAGGAGGAGTCCGATTCTGGCATTGCAAGTCTGGCTACAGCCTACGTTGCCAAGTCCATCTTCAACATTGAAGACAATGACTCCATCACTGACGCCGATGCTAATGACCAGGAAGACTCCGCTCCCACCTACTGCTTCATGGCGCGAGGTGCCAAGGTAAACTCATGCACTACTCACTATCAAACATCCAGTGAAGATGACTCTGATTGTGGTTCCAAACCCAGCTACAAAACACTTGCTAAATTTGCAACTGAACAACAGAAAGCTATGGAACATATTCAAAAACTGTTAGACAAAAGTGATGACATGTTAGACGCTGAAATGACTCGATCTCAGTCCTTAATTGAAGACATAAAAAATCTTCACGTTAAGTATGAGGAACTTGAAAGTCATCATGAAACGCTCTCAACAACTCATGAAAAGCTCTCCTATGATTATCTTCAAAGGAAGCAAGATCTTGAGAAATTGAGAGCGGCTCATGAAGATGTTCAAAAGGAAAACGAGTCACTTCATGCCAAACAGATCAGTCCCGCTTAGGAAGGATTTAAACCACCATGACTTAAATGCATTGAGCGTGATAATGCTACTTCTGTTGCTGAATGTTCTACTGCCGCTGCTGTTGCAATATCTTCAACTGTTGATGTGGTAACTAACCCCTCTGCTGAGGATGCCACTGCTATTGCTGATGAAAATGCTAGGTTGAAGACATTGCTTGAAACAGGGATGTACAAAAGTCTCAAAGGACATCAGACACTATGTGATGTCCTCAAAAGGCAGATCCTGAACCGAAACCCTAGGAAAGAGGGTGTTGGGTTCGAAAGGAAAATGAATGCTGATGGCTCTTACTGGAAACCTGAGCAGTACCCCAAAACCACATGGGTTGCTGCAAAGGAATCTTCAGTGGATCCATCCACCCTATCTGGCTTCACTTGTGCTAATCCCATTGTTATTGATGAGTCCTTTGATGCAAACTATAAACTATTTAAGAATCAGAATGGTGAAGTGTTTGCCAGGTATATTGGTACTAACTGCAGGAATGGGCCACCTATGAAGAAAGTCATGGTGCCGAAAAGGTGCCTGGAGAATCTTCCTGTGAATTTCATCATGACACCATAAGTGAAGAAGACAAACCCCAGACCACATGCTTCATATGGTCCAAAGGCTTCATACAGACAGAGGGCACATGTGAGTCGCACTAACGCAAATGTTTTGCAGGGAAACCATACTCAGGCCTATGAATATGAGCGTGTTTCATCAAACCGCCATGTTCATAAGACCAAAAACTACTCTTCTTATTCTTATGAGTACCATTGCCCTCCTGCAAGACTATTTGCTAGGGCTTCAAAGCCAAAGTTCTCAGATGCTGCACTTAGACTCATTGCTTCAAAGCCACCCTTGAAGATGTGGGTGCTAAGAAAGCTTAACTCTCTTTTGCAGGGAAGGGTCTCTAGCCGAAAATCAAATTCATCTGAAGCTATTGCTGGGGACCTTAAACATCTTGTAGGGCGCAAGATCAAATTCCCAAATGGTCTTGAAAGTGCGTTATATCGACTAGAGGGGGGTGAATAGGCGATTTTTAAGAAAGTCTTCAAAACGTGGAAGTTATGAAGACAAACGGTAGAATTAAACCTATTACCCTGTAGCGGAAGGTGGACTACACTAGGCAGGCCATAGTCAAGTATTCAATAGAGTGAAAGCACAATGACTAATAGCAGCAATGTAGTAAGGATCAGGTAGGAAGATATTGTGAAGCCACACAGAACATGCAGTCACTCAGTGAAGACAAAAGATAGTGCGAACATACAATGACTTCACAAGGAGTAACAGTAAGTAAAGGGAAGGGAAGATGGAACCAGTGACTCGCTGAAGACAATGATTTGTTGGACCAGTTCTAGTTGCTGTGAAAACTGTACGTCTGGTTAGGGCGGCTAGGTATTTAAACCTTAGGACACACAGTCCCGGACACCTAGTCCTGAACACGCAGCTCAGGACACCCAGTCCTCACCGTATTCCCCTTGAGCTAAGGTCACACAGACCTCGCCCAATCACTCTGGTAAGTCTTCAAGGTAGACTCCCAAACCTTCACAGACTTCATTCACCGGCAACCCAGAATGTCTCTTGGATGCTCAGAACGCGACGCCTAACCGGCTGGAGGATGCACAATCCTCAAGTGTAATAAGTCTTCAGATCACATAGACAAGAAGACTTAAGTGATGCCTAATTCTCTTTGGCTCTGGGTGGTTAGGGCTTTATCCTCGCAAGGAATTCTCTCTCAAAGGCTTCAAGGTGGGTTGCTCTCAAATGACAAAAGCCATATTCTCAATCTGAGCAGCCAACCGTTTATGGTTGTAGGGGGTGGGCTACTTATAGCCACTTGGCAACCCAACCTGATTTGTCCGAAATGACCCTGGGTCACTAAGGAACTGACACGTGTTCCAACGGTCAGATTCCAAACTCACACGACAACTTTACTTGGGCTACAAGCAAAGCTGACTTGTTCGACTCTGGACAAGATTCGCTCTCATAGTCTTCACTCGAAGACATAGGTTTGGTTAGGCATCACTTCAGTCATTCTGACTGGTTGTCTTGGACCCCACTTAATAGTACGGTGGTTCCTATGACTCGACACAAAAAGAACTACGAAAGATCTAAGTCTTCGAGCTCCATAGGCTTCATGTGGTGTCTTCTCTTGTCATAGTCTTCAATGTGAATATCTTCATATACCACCTTTGACTTCAATGTCTTCATACATTTTTAGGGGTCATCTCTGGTAGGAAAACCGAATCAATGAGGGACTTCTACCTGTGTTATCCTGCAATTCTCACAAACACATTAGTCCCTCAACTAGGTTTGTCGTCAATACTCCAAAACCAACTAGGGGTGGCACTAGATGCACTTACAATCTCCCCCTTTTTGGTGATTGATGACAAACTAGTTGAAGTTTTCAACAGGGAATATAATCTATGGAATTGTAAAGGATAAGGAATTGTCTTCATAAGTTGCAAGGGCTCCCCCTGAAGATGTGCATATAAGTAATTTGCTTTTGGAATGAAAATGCACATGGCAGGTTGTACTTGTGGAGATCCACTTCAACTTATGATGACAATCCACTATGCATGTGAAAGTATATGAAGATAATGACATGCATAATGGAAAATGGACGTCTGCAGAATGATCTAAGTGCGGAATTTATCGTCGCACATGCGGAATTTATCATCGCAAAGCAAGGTGGCAGATAAGTAGCAGACGACCATCGAGTTTAAGTGTTACAACTCAAAAGAACCAAATGTAGCAAAACAAGAGTTGTAAGCACGAAGCAAAATATAAAGCACCCGCCCATATGGACCCGCTTGAAGACTATCAACCTCATATGCTTCTCCCCCTTTTGTCAGTAAGGACCAAAAAGGTTTGAAGACATAGAGCCTCTACTCATTCCCATGAGGAGTAGGTGAAGTAGCAGGGTCGTTGGTGGTGTTTGGCAGTGCTGAAGAGCTTGGAGCAGAGTTGAAGCGTGCTGAAGGAGGTGGCGGTGAGGTAGCATCGTGTTCATCCTCGATAACTCTGGCAGTCACAGTTGCAGCAGAGGAAGAGAACTCAGAGTCTTCAAGGAATGGAGTTCCTAGCAGCACAGCCCTTCGAGGAGGTGTGGAGTCAAACTTGAATCGCTCAGTGAAGCCATCCTCTTGAAGATCATCTTTAGAACATATCATCGTTAGCCCTTTCCATGTGCGGCGACAGGTTTCACGGGCAACGAAAGCATTCTTGATGGCAAGATTGCGAATGCGATTAACATCCACCAAGAGGCTTTGCATCTGACGCTTCAGCCAATCATGATGTCTATCCTGTTTCTGATGAAGTGCCACAAGAAGCTCTCGGTCATTGAGAACACGAGTTCGCTTCTTGGGTCGTGGAGCAGTTGTACTGTCAGTGGCTTCAGTGGAAGCAGGGTGTGGTGCACGTGTAGTGCCAGCCAAAGGATACACCCGAGTGACTGCTTCAACTCCTTCAATGTTCTGAGAGAAAATCTGATGCTCTGCATTCTGAAGACTTAGAGGTTCCTTGGCAGGCTCATGATAGATGGCTTCAATAGAGATATCCACATCAGGCAGAAAAATCTGATGATTGCGAGCAAATGGCTGATATGAGATATCAGAGTGAAGTTTGATTAGCCGCATTACCCATCGGGCGTAGAACTTCAAGCCAAACAGATCAGAGCCTGATGCAGCAAGTTGGCGAATGAAGAAGTCCTGTGCATTGAAGCATTTTCCATGAAGAATATAGAAGATCAAAGTCTTCATTGCACCCTCAAGCTTGGCATTTGGAGAGTGCCCTTTGATGGGCCAGAGAGTTCGCCTGATGATGTGATAAATGGTTCTTGGCAGATACTCAAGGTATTCAACGAAGAACTCTGTGGGATAAGCAGCATCTTGGGGCAATGGCTTCATCATGCTGAGCATCTAACTCATATTAGGTTCAGGCTTCTGAAAGATGCTCTCAATAGCTTCACTATGCAGCTGACAGCCATGCTCGTAGAGATCGCCAGGAGTGGGCAAACTAGTGAGCTCAATGATGTCAAAGGCTTTGGCTTCATGATGAACGTTTCCAGTCATCCACTCCAGGACCCAAGTCTTCGGATCTCTGCTATACCCGCGGATGTGAAGTGTGGCATAGAATTGGAGCAGTAACTCTTCATTCCAATGCTCTTGGTCAGTAACGAATGGCAGCAGTCCAACTTCCTTGAAGCAATCCAAAGCTTCTTCCAGACAGGGTAGACCAGCTATAGCTTCAATGTCAAGGCGCTTGTGTGGGAAGATGCGACCTTGGTTGTAAAGAATGCATGGGTAATAGCTTCGTTGCGGATAGCTCCAGAACCGATCAGATGATATCCTTTCCCTTGAGCAGGGGTTCCTGGAGCTATCGAAGAATGTGTTGTCTGCTCTGAAGCCATTGATGTTGAAGGAGCCAGGTGCTGATGCAGGACCTGGGAACCTTGGCAATCTTGGGATTGGCTTCTGTACCTGAGGCATGTGCTCAACATGATAGTCGAACTAGGGACCGGCAGCAGACTCAGGAACAGAAGTGGCGGGATCAGTGGCTTCACTTTCTTCTGATGCTTTTGTTGGGGAGGGCTCCACATTAGCAGTGGCTTCATTGGTGGTTGTGGCAGCCGCAAGATTTTCAAGAACGTTCTCCTTGAGAACTGCTTCTTGGTGGGACAGGGGAGTGGCAACTTGGGGGACTTCTTCTTCCACGGCTGATGCAGCCGGAATGTCTTCAGCAGATACTTGAGGCCTTGGACCTTTGCGAAGCCTGCGCAACACAGGCGACGCCTGTGGAGTTGGAGTTGGCTGGGCCTCAAGATCTTCTTCCTCTTGTGGGTGATCCGCCCATGAAGCATCCTGTGCAATTGGCGTCAATGGACGACCAATGCTGATGAGTTCGCTGTTCTCGAGCCGAGGAAGGACTGCACCATCTTCTACATGGTCATGTTGACCAATGTCTTCAGCAGCGATGGGGTCAGCTGCTAGAAAGTCTTCAGCTTCATGAGCCTCTGTGGAAGCAGGCTCATGGATTGTCAGTTGGCGTTCAGCTTCAGGATAGACCATAGAAATGGGTTCAACTATCAAAGGCTCTGTGGGAGCAGCCCGATCTTTCTTGGTCTTCCTCTTCTTCTTGAAAGGGGCAGTAGGAGAGGCTTCAGGATGTTTCCTCTTCCTGGCTTCAGCCTCAGCAGTCCTTGTCTTCTTGAGCTCTGAAGCGGTTGACCGGCTTTTTGGCTTTGAGCCAGTCAGTCTAGTTGGGAAGACAATCGGAACTGCTTCCTGCCTTGGTGCGTCGGGTTCAGCCGTAGCAGTCTTCTTCTTCTTCGCGGTCATCCTGGGGTCGATGCCAGGACGCCCAAGGGCCTTGCGCTTCTCAGCCTCATTGTAGGCTTGCACACATCTGTCAGCCAGAGTCTTCATGCGCTCACGCGAACCCTAAGCTTCTGCACGTTTCTTTACAAAGGCTTCCTTGAGCTCGTGCATCATGGTCTTGAAGTTTTTCACTTCTTGCACGCTGAGCTTGGCCATATGCTTCTTGAACTGAGCCTTTTCATAGTAAATCTTTTGCTTCAGTTCAACAATGCGCTGGGCGACAGCTGGCTCTGAAGCAATGGCGCCTTGGAAGGCGACACTGAGGCCAATGGGTAGCTGCAGATCTTCAAAGCTGATGTTTGGCGTGTCAAACCGCTCATCAATGAAGTTGTGGATGATTATCACATCATAGAGAGGCAGATCATTGAAGATTTCTGCTTCTTCTTTGCTCTTGATGAGTTGCTCAAGAGAGTCATCTGCAAGATCTTCATCACTTGACAGATCGATGGCGTCATTGCGCAGAATGGCAGCAGCAGTTAGCTCTTGGCCGGTGTGAGGAAGAGGCATTTTAACCTTCTGGGGCTTGGAGATGCGTGATAAGTCTTCGGACTGCACACTGTCTTCAGGAGGTGCAGTTGCCAGTGGCTTCGCCCGTGAGATTTTTGGTGAAGGGGCGGGCTTTGAAGCTTTAGGCTTCTTCAGCTTCTTAGTCTTCAGCACTGCAGGCGCTTCATCTGATTCAGCGTCAGCTGCAGGCTCGTTCACTACAGTCCCTTGAACAAAGATGTGGGTGATGAGGCCTTCAAGGTTGTAGAAAGGACCGATGACATTGGGTTTTGCATGTCGTGTGCCATCAGCCCTTGGAGCTGAGGGACCAGGGTTGAAGTCTAGTCCCAATGTCTTCTTGTTTTGCTTCGCTGAGTTCTGGGCAAACTGGAAGTTGCGCTTGAACAGATTGTCGTCACGACACCATAGTAGCGACGACGGGTGTGCATCAGCAGGCTGTGGCCCACGGACCATGCATGGATAGAAGCCCTGTTCAATGGCTTCATCTCTGGACCTGGGTAGAAGATTCTTGTATAGGATGTCTCCCCATGGTCTCTTGATGGAATTTTTCTCAGCATATTCCTGGGTTACAAATCGGTATTTGAACCATTGTTCTGCCCAATATCTTTGAATCCATTGGATTCGGGTCTTGCATTGATTGTAATCCTCTTCAGGATCTGTCTTGTACAGTTCTGAGAGGTCATCTGGCAGATCTCTGGATGTTTCTCCATGACGCTTTCTGCCACCCTTCCTTGCTGTTTTCTCTAAAGCCATAAACTTTAAACTGAAAGGCTTCAACACGTTCAAAGGCTTCAAAGGTTTTCGCTTGCTGGTCAAACAGCGGGAGAATTTATGTGATGCTGTAAGAATTCTGCAAATGAATGCAGGCTATGAGAAACAAAGGATTCTCCCACGGACATGTACCTGTGACAGCATTAAGGTGCGAGGGAAGGGGAAGAGGTCATATGCATTCTCAGAAGATTTTGAAGATAAATCAGTTTAGAAGACATTGACCTCATCGTGCAAAGACATTCACTCATAGATAAGGAGTTGGTTCCAGATTTGTACGAATCCACAGATCAGTACAAGTGAGGAATCTAACTACTTTGTGAAGCACAAGTGAATATACTAGGCATGTTATGAGATGCAGTATGAGAGAGATCTAATTTGTGTGAATAGAAACTACTTGTGGTAGAAAGTGACAAAGCCATAGGATCAACGGTGCTGTAAAAAGGAAGTTTTATTTACCACACTAAGAACTGCTAGACGAAGTGGGAGATTGTGGTAGAAACTGCTTGTCGTCGAGGGCTAGCGGTGGCGCTAGGGTTCGTGCGAGAGTGGAAGAAGAGATAATGACCGCTGTGAAGTGTGTATTTATAGGTACAGGGGCGGCACTGCTTTATGACACGGGTGCCCCTGGCGATTCGCATCTGAGGAATATGTGGCCATTATGCGGAATTTGGGGTTTGTTCCACGTCCCACGCACGCCTGAATTGTCGGGTGGTCGTTCCTACTTCTCCGGGTTTCATGTGGAGGAATGAGCATTGAAAACGGACTTAATGGTTGTCTCTGTATCTTCTGCTGACAAGGACGCAGAGAAGACATTCGACAGTTTCAATAGAATGCATATGATTTGGAGAGATAGAATTTGAGATAGAAAGCATAGAGATGTTAGGGTCCGATCACATTCACTTAGTTCAAAAGATTCAACAAGAAGACATAGCTATAAGTGAATGCTGTAGAGGACAGAACACTAGTAGATATATATCTGTATAATCAACATAGTGAAGATAATCATGAAGATATGTTGAGATTGAAGCCAAGCTAAATGTGAAGACATAGCAAATGTAACGCCATGAGTGAAACACTTCAAAATAGAACATTTGGTGGTGGCATTACCCACCGTATAGGAAGTATTAGACCCAGACACGGCGCACAATTATCGTGGCGCTCTGAAGTCAAATTCCACATTAATGTATTCACACTTAGAATGTATGTCTTCATTGATTGAAGATATACTTTACTTCGTGTGTTGCACATCTAAGTCATCAATATGCATAAGGGTTAGGATGTGTGCCTGATCACAGGACATTTGAGGATTCCAGGATATTTAGCTCACACCGTAACTTGCAAAATCTCTTCTCATCCAAGGGCTTGGTGAAGATATCTGCCAATTTCTCTTCAGTGTTGACGTGTATGATATCAATATCTTCCTTCACAACATGATCTTTGAGAAAGTGATGATGAATTTCAATGTGCTTTGTCTTCGAGTGCTGAACTGCGTTGTTGGCAATCTTGATGGCGCTTTCGTTGTCACAGTAAAGTGGCACTTGCTTGAGATGAATGCCATAGTCCTTGAGTGTTTCCTTCATCCACAGAAGCTGAGCGCAGCAAGATCCAGCAGCAATGTATTCAGATTCAGCAGTGGAGAGAGATACACAGTTCTGCTTCTTTGAAGACCAACATACAAGTGATCGTCCCAGAAAGTGACATGTGCCTGATGTAGACTTGCGATCAACTTTGTCACCAGCATAATCAGCATCCGAGAATCCAACCAGATCAAACTCTGAGCCCTTTGGATACCATAATCCTAGAGTTGGGGTGTGAGCCAAATATCGAAGAATTCGCTTCACAGCTAAGTGATGCGACTCCTTTGGTGCCGCTTGAAATCGAGCACACATGCAAACACTAAGCATAATATCTGGCCTAGATGCACATAGGTAAAGTAAAGAACCAATCATGGAGCGGTATACCTTTTGATCGAACTCTTTACCATTGTCGTCGGGACCCAGATGATGTTTGGCTGGCATTGGTGTCGTGAAGCCTTTGCAGTCTTGCATACCGAACTTCTTCAGGCAATCTTTGAGATACTTTTCTTGAGATATGAAGATGCCGTTGCGTTGTTGTCGTATTTGAAGACCAAGGAAGAACTTCAGCTCTCCCATCATAGACATCTGATATTGCTCTTGCATCATATATCCAAACTCTTCACTGTACTTCGGATTGGTGCAGCCGAAGATAATGTCATCCACATATATTTGGCACACAAACAGTTCACCATCATATGTCTTCGTGAAGAGAGTGGGGTCTAGGGAACCAGGTATGAAGCCTTTTCTCTTCAGGAAGTATTTTGAGTGTGTCATACCAGGCCCGAGGGGCTTGTTTGAGACCATACAGTGCCTTGTTTAGCTTGTATACCATGTCAGGATGTTTTGGATCTTCAAAGCCAGGCGGTTGTGCAACATACACTTCTTATTCAATCTTGCCATTAAGAAAAGCACTCTTCACATCCATTTGATATAGAAGTATGTTATGATGATTTGCATAGGCCAGCAGTATGCGTATGGCTTCAAGTCTAGCCACAGGAGCAAATGTTTCATCGAAGTCAATGCCTTCCACTTGAGTATATCCTTGAGCAATGAGACGAGCTTTGTTTCTGACAACTTGACCATGCTCATCTTGCTTGTTGCGGTATATCCATTTGGTGCCTATTATATTGTGCTTCTGTGGATCAGGACGCTTAACCAGTTCCCATACATTATCCAGCTCAAACTGATGAAGCTCTTCTTGCATACCTTGAATCCATTCAGGTTCCATGAAGGCTTCTTCAACTTTCTTGGGTTCTGTTATTGAGACAAATGCGAAGTGCCCACAGAAATTTGCTAGCTGAGTTGCCCTTGAACGAGTGAGTGGACCGGGTGCATTGATGCTATCAATTATTCTTTCAATCTGCACTTCATTGGCAACGCAAGGATGTACATGACGAAGATTATGCTCTTGCTGATCATTGTCGTTGTTAGAAGGAATGTCTTCAGGCTGAGCATTGTCTTCATGTTGATCAGGTGCTGAGATGATAAGTTCTTCTTCAGGATGAGCTTCAGAAGGTATAATTTCTCCAGTTCCCATTAGCTTGATTGATTCACTGGATGGAACTTCATCTAGCACATTTGGCAGTTGCTCTCTTTGTGAACCATTGGTCTCATCGAACCACACATCCACAGTTTCAACCACTTTGTAATGAAAGAGATTGAAGACTTTGAAGGAGTGCGAATCCTTTCCATATCCAAGCATAAAACCCTCATGTGCTTTTGGTGCAAACTTTGAGGTGTGATGTGGGTCCTTGATCCAGCACTTTGCGCCAAATACTCTGAAGTAACTGACATTTGGCTTCTTGCCAGTAAGGAGCTCATAAGATGTCTTTTTCAGAAGCTTGTGAAGATAAACACGATTGATTGTATGGCATGCAGTATCAATGGCTTCAGGCCAGAATTTTCTTGGGGTCTTGTATTCATCTAGCATCGTTCTGGCCATCTCAATGAGTGTTCTGTTCTTGCGTTCGACGATGCCATTCTGCTGTGGCGTGTACGGGGCCGAGAATTCATGTGTGATGCCCAAGGTATCAAGATATGTATCAAGGCCAGTGTTCTTGAATTCAGTGCCATGGTCACTTCTGATGTGCTTTATCTTGGCCACATAATTGTTCATAGCTCGATTGGCGAAGCGTCTGAAGACATCCTGCACTTCAGTCTTGTAAAGGATTATGTGCACCCAAGTATATCTAGAATAATCATCAACAATGACAAAGCCATAGAGACAAGAAGTAGTAGTAAGAGTTGAGTAATGAGTGGGACCGAAAAGATCCATGTGAAGCAGTTCGAAGGGTCGAGTAGTGGTCATGATTGTCTTCGAGGGATGTTTGGCCCTCGTCATCTTCCCTGCTTCACAAGCACCACATAAGTGATCTTTCTTGAACTTGACGCCCTCGATGCCTATGATATGCTTCTTCTTTGCAAGGGTGTGGAGGTTCCTCATGCCAGCATGCCCTAGCCTCCGATGCCAGAGCCAGCATTCTGAAGCTTTTGCTAGAAGACATACGGCAAGCTGTGGTCCTGCTGAGAAATCTACCACGTACAAATCATCTTTTCGATACCCTTCAAATACTAGAGACTTGTCAGATTCCATTAGTACAAGGCAACGATATTTTCCAAATATTACGATCATGTTCAAATCGCAAAGCATTGAGACAGACATTAAGTTGAAGCCAAGGGATTCAACAAGCATGACTTTATCCATGTGTTGATCCCTTGAGATTGCAACTCTACCTAGACCAAATACCTTACTTTTACCAGTGTCAGCAAATGTGATGTGGCTCTTGTCGGATGGACGTAAGGTTGAGTCCATAAGAAGGCTTCTTTTGCCAGTCATGTGATTTGTACACCCACTATCAATAATCCATTCTGAAGACGCTGGTGTGTCGTACCCTACAGTGCAGTTAGGGGGATAGGCTTCACCAAGAGCATTGTGAAACAAAAACATTTGACGAACCAGTGGGTTATGAAAGCTTAGATCCAGATTAGGACTAATAGGGAGAGTAGCAAGTGATTCAGGAACGAAGTACATATTAAGACCATTCGGGCATTTGATCTTGCACCCTACAAGATGTTTAAGGTCCCCAACAATAGCGTCAGATGATTTTGGTTTTCTGCTGGAGACCTTTCCCTGCAAAAGAGAGTTAAGCTTTCTTAGCCACCCACATCTTCAAGGGTGGCTCAGAAGCAATAAGTCTAAGTGCAGCATCTGAGAATTTTGGCTTTGGAGCCCTAGCAAACAGTCTTGCAGGCGGACAATAGTAGTCATAAGAATAAGCAGAATAGTTCTTGGTCTTATGGACATGACGGTTTGACAAACCGCTCTCATATTCATATGCCTGAGTATGGTTTCCCTGCAAAACATTTGCGTTAGTGCAACTCAGGTGAGTCCTCTGTCTGTATGAAGCCTTTGGACCGTATAAAGCCTTTGGTCTGAGGTTTGTCTTCTTCACGTGAGGTGTCATGATGACATTCACAGGAAGATTCTCCAGACACCTTTTCGGAACCCAGATCTTCTTCATAGGCGGTCCATTCCTGCAGTTAGTACCAATGTACCTGGCAAACACTTCACCATTCTGATTCTTAAACAGTATATAGTTTGCATCAAAGGATTCATCAATGATAATGGGGTTAGCACAAGTGAAGCCAGATAGATTGGATGGATCTACTAAAGGTTCCTTTGCAGCAACCCACATGGTTTTGGGGTACTGCTCAGGTTTCCAGTAAGAGCCATCAGCATTCATTTTCCTTACGAACCCAACACCCTCTTTCCTCGGGTTTCGGTTCAGAATCTGCTTTTTGAGGACATCACATAGTGTCTGATGCCCTTTAAGACTTTTGTACATCCCTGTTTCATGCAATGTCTTCAACCTAGCATTCTCATCAGCAATAGCAGTGGTATCCTCAACAGAGGGGTTAGTTACCACATTAACAGTTGAAGATATTGCAACAGCAGTAGCAGTAGAACATTCAGCAACAGAAGTAGCATTATCATGCTCAATGCATTTAAGACATGGTGGTTCAAATCCTTCCTGAGCGGAACTGATCTATTTGGTGCGAAGTGACTCGCTTTCCTTTTGAAGATCTTCATGAGCCGCTCTCAATTTCTCAAGATCTTGCTTCCTTTGAAGATAATCATAGGAAAGCTTTTCATTGGTTGTTGAGAGAGTTTCATGACGACTTTCAAGTTCCTGATACTTAACGTGAAGATTTTTTATGTCTTCAATTAAGGATTCAGATCGAGTCATTTCAGCACCTAACAGATCATCGCTTCTGTCTAACAGTTTTTGAATATGTTCCATAGCTCTCTGTTTTTCAATTGCAATTTTAGCAAGTGTTTTGTAGCTGGGTTTTGAATCACAATCAGAGTCATCGTCACTAGATGTTTGATAGTGAGTAGTGCGTGTGTTTACCTTGGCACCGCGTGCCATGAAGCAGTAGGTAGAAGCGGAGTAGTCCTTGTCATTTGCATTGGTGTCGGTGATGAAGTCACTGTCTTCAGTGTTGAAGATGGACTTGGCAACGTATGCTGTAGCCAGACTTGCGACGCCTGAATCGGACTCCTCCTCAGACTCCACCTCCGCCTCCTCAGAAGCAGACTCCTCCTCTGAATCCATTTCCTTGCCAACAAACGCACGTGCCTTGCCAGATGAGCTCTTCTTGTGTGATGAAGACTTTGAGGAAGAGTTGGAAGAAGACTTTGAGTATTTCTTCTTCTTCTTGTTGTCAGAGTCATATTCCTTGCTCTTCTTCTTCTTTTTGTTCTCATTGTCCCACTGTGGACACTCAGAAATGAAGTGGCCAAGTTTCTTGCACTTGTGACATGTTTTCTTCTTGTAGTCATGAGCAGAAGCTTCATCATTCCTTGAGCTTGATCGGGAAGACTTTCTGAAGCCTTTCTTCTTGGTGAATTTTTGGAACTTCTTGACAAGCATAGTGAGTTCCCTTCCAATGTCTTCAGGATCATCAGAACTGCTGTCAGATTCTTCTTCAGATGAGGAGACAGCTTTTGCCTTCAAGGCACGAGTTCGCCCATAGTTTGGACCGTAGATATCTCTTTTCTCAGAAAGCTGAAACTCATGTGTGTTGAGCCTCTCAAGTATGTCAGACGGATCGAGTATCTTGAAATCAGGACGTTCTTGAATCATCAGGGCTAGGGTGTCAAACGAACTATCAAGTGATCTCAGTAGTGTCTTTACGACTTCATGTTTGGTGATCTCATTAGCGCCGAGGGCTTGAAGCTCATTTGTGATGTCAGTGAGTCGGTCAAATGTGAGCTGGACATTCTCATTGTCATTTCGCTTGAAGCGGTTGAAGAGGTTGTGAAGGACACTGATTCTCTGATCTCTCTGGGTTGAGACGCCTTCATTGACCTTGGAGAGCCAGTCCCAGACCAGCTTAGATGTCTTTAAAGCACTCACACGGCCATACTGTCCTTTGGTCAGATGACCACAGATGATATTTTTGGCAGTAGAGTCCAGTTGAACGAATTTCTTGACATCAGCAGCAGTGACACCTTCTCTAGCCTTGGGAACGCTGTTCTCGACGACATACCATAGGTCGACGTCAATGGCTTCAAGATGCATGCGCATCTTATTCTTCCAGTAGGGATATTTAGTTCCATCGAAGACGGGGCACGCAGCGGAGACTTTAATTATCCCTGCAGTTGACATAGCTAAAACTCAAGGTGGTTAAACTGAATCACACAGAACAAGGGAGCACCTTGCTCTGATACCAATTGAAAGTGCGTTATATCGACTAGAGGGGGGGTGAATAGGCGATTTTTAAGAAAGTCTTCAAAACGTGGAAGTTATGAAGACAAACGATAGAAATAAACCTATTACCCTACAGCGGAAGGTAGACTACACTAGGCAGGCCATAGTCAAGTATTCAATAGAGTGAAAGCACAATGACTAATAGCAGCAATGTAGTAAGGATCAGGTAGGAAGATATTGTGAAGCCACAGAAAACATGGAGTCACTCAGTGAAGACAAAAGATAGTGCGAACATACAATGACTTCACAAGGAGTAACATTAAGTAAAGGGAAGGGAAGATGGAACCAGTGACTCGCTGAAGACAATGATTTGTTGGACCAGTTCCAGTTGCTGTGACAAATGTACGTCTGGTTAGGGCGGCTAGATATTTAAACCTTAGGACACACAGTCCCGGACACCCAGTCCTGAACACGCAGCTCAGGACACCCAGTCCTCACCGTATTCCCCTTGAGCTAAGGTCACACAGACCTCACCCAATCACTCTGGTAAGTCTTCAAGGTAGACTCCGAAACCTTCACAGACTTCGTTCACCGGCAATCCACAATGTCTCTTGGATGCTCAGAACGCGACGCCTAACCAGCTCGAGGATGCACAGTCCTCAAGTGTAATAAGTCTTCAGATCACACACACAAGAAGACTTATGTGATGCCTAATTCTCTTTGGCTCTGGGTGGTTAGGGCTTTATCCTCGCAAGGAATTCTCTCTCAAAGGCTTCGAGGTGGGTTGCTCTCAAACGACAAAAGCCGTATTCTCAATCTGAGTAGCCAACCGTTTATGGTTGTAGGGGGTGGGCTACTTATAGCCACTTGGCAACCCAACCTGATTTGTCCGAAATGACCCTGGGTCACTAAGGAACTGACACGTGTTCCAACGGTCAGATTCCAAACTCACACGGCAACTTTACTTGGACTATAAGCAAAGCTGACTTGTCCGACTCTGGACAAGATTCGCTCTCATAGTCTTCACTCGAAGACATAGGTTTTGGTTAGGCATCACTTCAGTCATTCTGACTGGTTCTCTTGGACCCCACTTAACAGTACGGTGGTTCCTATGACTCAACACAAAAGAAAAAGAACTACGAAAGATCTAAGTCTTCGAGCTCCATAGGCTTCATGTGGTGTCTTCTCTTGTCATAGTCTTCAATGTGAATATCTTCATATACCACCTTTGACTTCAATGTCTTCATACATTTTTAGGGGTCATCTCTGGTAGGAAAACCGAATCAATGAGGGACTTCTACCTGTGTTATCCTGCAATTCTTACAAACACATTAGTCCCTCAACTAGGTTTGTCGTCAATACTCCAAAACCAACTAGGGGTGGCACTAGATGCACTTACAGTCTTATTATGTATTTTGTTCCTAAGTCGCTTGCTGCTTGCCCTATCAGTACTAACGTCGATCTAAGATTTCATATCCACTTGCTCATCAAATGTTTATGCTTCACAATTCTCTTCGTGAAGCCTATCCCCCAACTACACTGTAGGGTATGACACCAGCTGCTTCAAAATGGATTATTGATAGTGGGTGTACTAATCACATGACTGGCAAGCGAAGTCTTCTCATGGACTCAACTTTACGTCCATCTGACAAGAGTCACATCACATTTGCTGATACGGGTAAAAGCAAGGTATTGGGTCTAGGTAGAGTTGCAATCTCAAGCGATCAACGCATGGATAAAGTGATGCTTGTTGAATCCCTTGGTTTCAACTTAATGTCTATCTCAATGCTTTGCGATTTAAACATGATTGTGATATTTTGAAAATATCGTTGCCTTGTTCTAATGGAATCTGACAAGTCTCTAGTGTTTGAAGGGTATCGGAAAAATGATTTGTACGTGGTAGATTTCTCGGCAGGACCACAGCTTGCCGTATGTATTCTAGCAAAAGCTTCAGAATGCTGGCTCTGGCATAGGAGGCTAGGGCATGCTGGCATGAGGAACTTGCACACTCTTGCAAGAAATAAGCATGTCATAGGCATCGAGGGTGTCAAGTTCAAGAAGGATCACTTATGCGGTGCCTGTGAAGCAGGAAAGATGATGAGGGCCAAGCATCTCTCGAAGACAATCATGACAATGACTCAACCCTTCGAACTGCTCCACATGGATCTTTTCGGTCCCACTCATTACTCAACTCTTACTACTGATGCTTGTCTCTATGGCTTTGTCATTGTTGATGATTATTCAAGATATACTTAGGTGCATATAATCCTCTACAAGACTGAAGTGCAGGATGTCTTCAGATGCTTCGCCAATTGAGCAATGAACAACTATGGCGTCAAGATAAAGCACATCAGAAGTGAAAATGGCACTGAATTCAAGAACACTGGCCTAGATACATATCTTGATACTTTGGGCATCACACATGAATTCTCAGCTCCGTACACGCCACAGCAGAATGGCATCGTCGAACGCAAGAACAGAACACTTATTGAGATGGCTCGGATGATTCTTGATGAATACAAGACTCCAAGAAAATTCTGGCCTGAAGCCATTGATACTGCATGCCATATCATCAACCGTGTTTATCTTCACAAGCTTCTGAACAATATATCCTATGAGCTCCTTACTGGCAAGAAGCCAAATGTCAGTTACTTCAGAGTATTTGGTGCCAGGTGCTGGATCAAGGATCCACATCACACTTCAAAATTTGCACCAAAAGCACATGAAGGTTTTATGCTTGGATATGGAAAGGATTCGCACTCCTACAGAGCCTTCAACCTCTTTCACTATAAAGTGGTTGAAACTGTGGATGTGTGGTTCGATGAGACTAACGGCTCGCAAAGAGAGCACCTGCCAAATGTGCTAGATGAAGTTCCATCCAGTGAATCAATCAAACTTATGGGAACTGGAGAAATCATACCTTCTGAAGCTCAGCCTGAAGAGGAACTTATCATCTCCGCACCTGATCAACCTAAAGACAATGATCAACCTGAAGACAATGCTCAGCCTGAAGACAATCCTTCTAACGATGACAATGATCAGCAAGAGCAAAATCTTCGTCCTATACATCCTCGTGTTGCAAATGAAGTGCAGATTGAGAGAATAATTGATAGCATCAATGCACCAGGTCCACTCACTCGTTCAAGGGCAACACGGCTAGTAAATTTCTGTGGGCACTTCGCATTTGTCTCAATATCTGAACCCAAGAAAGTGGATGAAGCCTTCATGGAACCTGAATGGATTCAAGCTATGCAAGAAGAGCTTCAACAGTTTGAGCTGGATAATGTATGGGAACTGGTTAAGCGTCATGATCCTCGCAAGCACAATATAATAGGCACCAAATGGATATATCACAACAAGCAAGATGAGCATGGTCAACTTGTCAGAAACAAAGCTCGTCTCGTTGCTCAAGGATATACTCAAGTTGAAGGGATTGACTTTGATGAGACATTTGCTCCTGTGGCTAGACTTGAAGCCATACGCATACTGCTGGCATGTGCAAATCATCATAACATTCTTTTGTATCAAAAGGATGTGAAGAGAGCTTTTCTCAATGGCAAGAATGAAGAAGAAGTGTATGTTGCACAACCGCCTGGCTTTGAAGATCCAAAACATCATGACATGGTTTATAAGCTCAACAAGGCACCGTATGGCCTCAAACAAGCCCCTTGTGCTTGGTATGACACACTCAAGGACTTCCTGAAGGGCAAAGTCTTCAAACCTAGTTCTTTGGATCCCACACTCTTCACAAAGACATATGATGGTGAACTGTTTGTGTGCCAAATATATGTGAACGACATTATCTTTGGCTGCACCAACCAGAAATACAGTGATGAGTTTGGATATATGATGCAAGAGCAATATCAGATGTCCATGATGGGTGAACTGAAGTTCTTCCTTGGTCTTCAAGTACGACAGCAACGCAACGACATCTTCATATCTCAAGAGAAATACCTCAAAGATTGTCTGAAAAGTTTGGAATGCAAGACTGCAAAGGTTACACTATGCCAATGCCAGCTAAACACCATCTGGGTCCCGACGACAATGGTAAATAGTTCGATCAAAAGGTATACCGCTCAATGATTGGGTCTTTGTTTTATTTATGTGCATCTAGGCCAGATATCATGCTTAGTGTTTGCATGTGTGCCCGATTCCAAGCGGCACCAAAGGAATCGCATCACTTAGCTGTGAAGCGAATTCTTCGATATTTGGCTCACACCCCAACACTAGGATTATGGTATCCAAAGGGCTCTGAGTTTGATCTAGTTGGATTCTCGGATGCTGATTATGCTGGTGATAAGGTGGATCGCAAGTCTACATCAGGCACATGTCACTTTCTGGGACGATCACTTGTATGTTGGTCTTCAAAGAAGCAGAACTGTGTATCTCTCTCCACTGCTGAATCTGAATACATTATTGCTGGATCTTGCTGCGCTTAGCTTCTATGGATGAAGCAAACACTCAAAGACTATGGCATTCATCTGAAGCAAATGCCACTCTACTGCGACAACGAAAGCGCCATTCGATGGCCCATTCTGGTTCCTCCACCTACTGCGGGTCCACAATTTGACTATCATGTCGTGCACATACCTCATGTCCAGAAGCCCAAGCCAAGACTTCCAAGATTCCCAGGCACTGCAACTTCTCCTGGGGTATTCAATGTGAATGGCTTCGTGGCACATAACACCTTCTTCAACAACGCCAAGAACCCTTACATCAAACCCCGTACTTCCTTGGATCGGTTCTGGAGCTATCAGCAGCGCAACTACTATTCATGCATCTTATACAATCAAGGGCGCATATTTCCCCATATGCCTCTTGATACTAAAGCTATAGCTGGCCTGACCTGTCTAGAAGAAGCGTTGGATTGCTTCAGAGATGCTGGACTCCTACAGTTTGTCACAGACAAGGAACACTGCAATGAAGAGCTTCTGTTACAGTTCTATGCTACTCTTCACATTCACGGCTACAACAGGGATCCAAAGACTTGGGTCCTTGAGTGGATGACAGGCAATGTCCATAATGAAGCCAAAGCTCTTGATATCATTGAGCTCACAGGCCTGCCCACTCCTGGTGAATACTATGAACCAGGTTGTCAACAACACCAGAATGCTTTGGAGAGCATTTTTCAGAAGCCAGAACCCAACATGAGCCAAATGTTGAGCATGATGAAGCCTTTGCCTCACGACGCTGACTACCCATCTGAATTATTTGTTGAAGACCTAGTGTATTTGCCTCGCACCATCTATCATATCATCAAAAAAACTCTATGGCCTGTCAACGGACATTCATCTGCAGCAAAGCTTGAAGGAGCAATGAAGACTTTGGTTTTCTATATCTTCAATGGCATCAGCTTCAATGCTCAAGACTTATTCATCAGGCAGTTGGCTGCATCTGGCTCCGACATTTTTGGTCTGAAGTTCTGTGCTCCACGGGTAATGCGCTTTATCAAGCTTCACTCTACCATCAACTATCAGCCGTCTGCGCGCAATCATCTTGTATTCTTGCCAGAGCTTGATCTGTCTGTTGAAGCTATTTACCCAGAGCCTGCTAAGGATCCCATTTATCTTCACAATGCTGATCACCAAAGGTTCACCCAGCCCATTGAAGGAGTTCTGGCAGTCTCACTTGTTTATCCCTTGGTTGGCAATACACGTGCCCCTCGCGCTCAAACTGATGCCACTGGAAGCACCATTGCCCAAAGGACTCGGAAGCGATCTCGTATTCTCAATGACCGAGAGCTTCTCGTCGCGCTTCATCAGAAACAGGACAAGCATCACAACTGGCTTAAGTGTCAGATGCAAAGCCTCTTGGTGGATGTCAATCACATTCGCAATCTTGCCACCAAGAATGCCTTTGTTACTCATGAAACATGTCGGAGGTCTTGGAAGAGTTTGACATTGCTTAGTGCTGAAGCTGATCTGCAGGACGACGGCTTCACCGAAAGATTCCAGTTTGACTCAACTCCTCCATGGAATGCTCACTTGCGTCGGACTCCCTCACTTGAAGACTCTGACTATTCACCCTCAGCTGCGACAGTGAATGCCAGAGTCATCGATGACCAAGATGATGCAACTTCACCTCCTCCAACTTCCGCGCATGTCGACACTGCACCAAGTTCTTCTGCACCACCGGACCTTAACGACGACCCTGCTGCCTCGCCTGCACCTCATGGGAACGAGTAGGTGCTCTATGTCTTCAAAACTTTTTGGTCCTTACTGACAAAAGGGGGAGAAGCATATGAGTTTATAGTCTTCAAGCGGGTCCATATGGGTAGTTGCTTTACCTTTTGCTACTTTTGCCAAGTTCTTACAACTCTCGCTTTCCGATACATTTGGTTCTTTGAGTTGTAACAATTAAACTCGATGGTCATCTGCTACTTATTTGCTATTCTGTGATGCGATGATAAATTCCGCATGTGCGATGATAACTTCTGCACTTAGGTCATTTTGCAGACGTCCATTTTTCATTATGCATGTCATTATCTTTGTTATATCAAATCATGCATGATGAATTGTCATCATAAGTTGAGGAGGATCTCCACAAGTACAACCCGCCATGTGCATTTGCATTCCAAAAGCAAATTACTTATATGCACATCTTTAGGGGGAGCCATTGCCACTTATTAAGACAATACCCTATAGTTTACAATTTCACATATTTTTCCCCGTTGAAAACTTCAACCAGTTTGTCATCAATCACCAAAAAGGGGGAGATTCTAAGTGCATCTAGTGCCACCCCTAGTTGGTTCTGGAGTATTGACGACAAACCTGGTTGAGGGACTAATGTGTTTGTGAGAATTGCAGGATAACACAGGTAGAAGTCCCTCATTGATTCAGCTTTCCTACCAGAGATGACCCCTAAAAATGTATGAAGACATTGAAGTCAAAGGTGGTATGTGAAGACATTCACATTGAAGACTATGACAAGAGAAGACATCGCCTGAAGACTATGGAGCGCGAAGACTTAGTTGTTTCGTCGTTCTTTTTCTTCTTTGTTGAGTCATAGGAACCACCGTACTGTTAAGTGGGGTCCAAGTGAACCAGTTAGAATGACTGAAGTGATGCTTAACCAAAATCCTATGTCTTCGAGCGAAGACAATGAGAGCAAATCTTATCCGGAGCTGGATAAGTCAGCCTTGCTTGTAGCCCAAGTAAAGTTGCCGTGCGTGTTTGAAATCTGACCGTTGGAACATGTGTCAGTTCCTTAGTGACCCAGGGTCATTTCGGAAAAATTAGGTCGGGTTGCCTAGTGGCTATAAATAGCCCACCCCCTACAACCATAAACGGTTGGCTGCTCAGAGTTAGTGTACGGCTTTTGTCGTTTGAGAGCAACCCACCTCGAAGCCTTTGAGAGAGAATTCCTTGCGAGGACAAAGCCCTAAACACCTAGAGCCAAAGAGTGTTAGGCATCGCTGAAGTCTTCCTGTCTGTGTGATCTGAAGACTTATTACACTTGAGGACTGTGAATCCTCCAGCTGGTTAGGCGTCGCATTGTGAGCATCCAAGAGTCATTGTGGATCGCCGGTGAACGAAGTCTGTGAAGGTTTGGAAGTCTACCTTGAAGACTTACCAGAGTGATTGGGCGAGGACTGGGTGTCCTTAGCTCAAGGGGAATAAGGTGAAGACGCGGTCTTCTTAGTTGAATCTCAGCCTCCCTAACCAGACGTACAGTTGTCACAACAACTGGAACTGGTCCAACAAATCATTGTCTTCAACGAGTCACTGGTTCCATTCTTCCCATCTCTTTATTTGTAGATTGGTCCTTGTGAATTCATTGCTTGTTTGCATTATCTATTTGTCTTCACTTTGTGACTGCTTGTTCTATTTGGCTTCGTACTATCTTCCATCCTGATCTATACTGCCTAGCTGCTATTAGTCTTTGTGCTTTCATCTCATTGAATACTTGACTATGGCTTGCTTAGTGTAGTCTACCTTCCGCTGCATGGTAATATATTTGTTTCTATCGTTTGTCTTCAAAACTTCCATGTTTTGAAGACTTTCACAAAAATCGCCTATTCACCCCCCTCTAGTCGATAACTTGCACTTTCACTCACAATAACCAGAAGCATTCAAGACAAACAACAGCATGGCAATTATAGGTTGAGCAGGAATTATCATGAGATCATCAGAATAACATGGCATGAACAACATGAACATAATACTGCAAGGACAATATGATCATGGCATGATCAATATGAACATAATGCTGCTAGAACAATATGATCATGGCATGAACAATATAAGTCTGATGATACCAGCATGTAACATGATGACACTATATGCACCATTTATTCTTCCCAGGTTACCATGTAACCATCACATGCATGACTTACCAACTTCGGACATTACACGATCATCTCAGGATCAAATCAAGCTTGGTATAAACAATACCGTAGTAATCATCAAATGACCACAAGGAGCTTGATCTTTACCCACGATTCTCGCACAACATCACGAATATCCAACAACTCGGTATCCTTGATACCACGGTGATCATTCCGGCGATCACAACCATGACCAACACTTGGTCTCAAACAGTGATCCTTCCGGCGATCACAACCAAGTTATCTAACCGTGTTTGTTATTAAGCACATTATTATTACTGTTGACTCATAGTATGACCAACATGAACTAGGCCCATATCCGCGGGCGTGGCTATCGATAGATTTAATATACACTCTACAGAGGTTAGTACACTGTACTCACATTACGGAACCCACGGCCTTGCACTCCCATTCGGGTGGACCAACAGCGTTCCGATAAAACCAATCTACTGCCATGACACTCTCCTGGCCACTCCGACACACTCCCAACTGGGCTAGTTGTGACGCCCTCGATTCAATCGTACACTAATCATACACGCAAATGTGTACGATCAAGATCAAGGACTCACGGGAAGATATCACAACACAACTATAGGCACAAATTAAAATAATACAAGCTTTATATTACAAGCCAGGGGCCACGAGGGCTTGAATACATAAGCTCGAAAACACAAGAGTCAGCGGAAGCAACAATATCTGAGTACAGACATGAGTTAAACAAGTTTGCCTTAAGAAGGCTAGCACAAAATCAACATCAATCGAAAAGGGAAGGCCTCCTGCCTGGGAGCCTCCTAACTACTCCTAGTCGACGGCGGCCTCCACATAGTAGTAAGCATCGGCGGTGGCATCTGGCTCCTGGGCTCCGACATCTGGTTGCACCAACCGGAGAGAAGAAGAAAGAGGGAAAAGGGGGAGCAAAGCAACCATGAGTACTCATCCAAAGTACTCGCAAGCAAGGATCTACACTACATATGCAACATTATCAAAGGAAGGCTGTATATGTGGACTGGGCTGCAGAAATGCCAGAATAGAGAGGAGACCCTAGTCCTATCGAAAACTAGCCTCTTCTAGAAACCACCATCTGGCAGCAACAGGAGGGAGTAGAGTACCATAAAGTAAAGTAGTAGTAGTGTTATCAACCTCGGCCAGAGATCCTTTCTCAACTCCCTGCGAGAAAGCAATCCCAGAGCCATACTATCCAGTTATCACCTCCTATCCAAGTCTCATCTCAAGTATCCAGTTCTAGTTGTATCGATCGGGATACAACTCCAAGTGTCCGTTACCGTAGGACGGGCTATCCATAGATGTTTTCTTCCCTGCAGGGGTGCACCAACTTACCCACCACGCTCGATTAACTCCGGTCAGACACACTTTCCTGGGTCATTCCCGGCCTCGGCCAAACAATATGCCGCAACCCGACCTAGGCTTAATAGAGAGGTCAAGCACGCCGGACTAAACCTATGCCCCCAGGGGTCATGGGCCATCTCCCTGGGAACTCCTGCATGTTGCGTACGCGACCGGTGAACAGACCTAGCTACCTCCTTCAACAAGGCAGGAGCTTACGCAGTCCAACCCGACGCGCGCCGCTCAGTCGCTGACGTCTATTAAGCTTCGGCTGATGCATACAACGCAGAACGCCCATACTATGCCCACGTGATGGTTAGTGCTATCAGGCCAGAGGCCCCTCGAATCAAATATCCAAATCATAGTGGATTAGGAGCATGCGGTAACGAGCAGAGACTCACGATCGATGTGACCCCATCGCCCCATCTCGAATACTTGCGACAAGGCCTAAGAATGCCCGGCCACGCCTCGTAAGTATCTCCCGGGCACCTTCCAGGTCAACCCGTCTCCACATCATTCCCTATTAAGCTCGCGCGGGTACCCCTCAGGGCCGACCTGTCTTTAGTAACATGGCTCAGTGCAACATCATAGTAACCATAGTAACTATGTGTCTAACACCAAGGGGAAAACCTGAGGAATCACCCCCGGTGAATTCCGCTCGATGTTATCATCAAGGTGAACGTAAGAGGATCCACCCTTGAGGTTCACACTTGAGGAGTTGCACGACAGAGCCGTAACGGAAAGAGGTTATGGAGGAAATCACCCTCGATGACCTCGACCATATACCTACACTACAAAGATCTCATCAGGAGTGATGTAAGAGGTTACACCCTCGGCACTCGATGGTAACTCTGCAGAGTCGAGCAACAAAAGGGGGAAAGTGATGTGCGGTGCCAGGGCCCGGACATCGATCACGTTGATCGAGTCATCGAACATAAAGCGGGGGAAACTTGGACATGGTGGGGGGGGTCACTGATGTATCTCTAACCAACCTATACTAAGCAATTTAGGATAAGCAGCTAAGGTATGAAAGCAGGTAACAAAAACAGGCTATGCATCAGAGTAGGATCATACATAAAGCAGTAGCAGTTTTAATGCAAGCATGAGAGGGAAAGAAATGGGCGATATCGGAATGCTCAAGGGGGATTTGCTTGCCTGGTTGCTCTGGCAAGGAGAGGTCATCGGGGATGTATTCGTACTTAGTCGCATCAACGTCGGTCTCGGGGTCTACCAGAGAAGAAGAGTGAGGAGAAACAGTAAATACGGGGCAACCAAGCATCACAAAAATATAACAAGGCAAAACGCGGTGCCATGGGTGACCTAACGCAGGACTAGGCGATACTGGCGAAGGGGGGAAACATCTGGGAAAGTTTTCCCAGAGTTAGGCATTTTTCGGACAGATGAAACAAAGGGGAAAGGTTGCATGTGCGCTATGATAGGGGCATGTGGTGGACGAACGGAGCACGTATTCGGATTCGCCTCGTCGTTCTGAGCAACTTTCATGTACAAAGTTTTTTCATCCGAGCTACGGTTTATTTTATATTTATTTTAAAAGATTTAAATCATTTTTAGGATTTATTTAATTAATTTAATCAACATTATCCAGAATAGTGTTTGCTGACGTCAGCAGTCAGTTGACTAAGTCAAATGACATGTGGGTCCCGCTATCATTAACTAAGACTAACTAAACAAGTTTAATTAGTTTAGTTAATTAATTAGTTAAATTAATCAAATTTAATTAAGTTAATTAATTCTTTAATTAATTAATTAATTAATTATTATTACTTTTTTTCATTTTTCATTTCTTTTAAATACGTTCTAGGGTGGGCCCCGGTTGTCATTGGGCCAGGGGCCCTAACGGGTTCGGGCACACGGGTGCGGTTGCTCGCACCCGAGGCCACGAGAGGCGAGGACGAGCGTGCCCGGGGACTCGATGGCCGGCGTCACGGGGCCTCGTTGGCCGGCGACGGCGGAAGCAGCGACGGGCGCATGAGCAGGCGGCCGCAATAGCAGGCAGGGGAGGAGGCGCGGCCTCGCGGTGGATTGCGGGACGGCGAGCTGCAGAGGCAACGGCGGGGCAGCGCCAGGGCGTGGGGCGGAGATGGTCTCATAGGTGCGGGGGCGGCCAGCTGCGTCGCCGGCGTCGAACTAGCCGTGGCCGGAGCGGGCGTGGGTGCGGGCACGCGCGACGGGCGGAGGCGGTTGAGGGCGAAGGTTGCTACGGCATGGGTGGCAGCCACGCGAGCTACGGGCAACGCACGCACGCGACGGCAGGCGCGCGTGAGTAGCGCAAGCAGGGGGACGGCCTGGCACGACAGCAGGAGACAGGGATGGCCAAGGCGAGCATGGCGCTGCATGTGGAAGGGCGCGACGATGCGGGGACGTGCGCGCGCGGCGGAGCAGCAGCAGCTAGGCGCAGCGCGGGCGAGCGGGCGCGGTCGGGGTCGTGGTGGCCGTGAGCACGGCACGGGCGGCGCATCGGCGTGGAGCTGCGGGACGCGGTCGGGCGCGGTGAGCGCGGCCTGGATGCGGTGACGGCTGCGCAGGACAGAGAGGGAAAGGGAGAGAGCTCACGGAGCCAGTAGGGAAAAGGGTGGTGGGGGTCGGGGTGGTGGTCGAGGAGGACGACGACGTGAAGGAGGCAGACCGGCGGGGTTGCAGTGACGACAGAAGACGGCGGAGAGGACGGCGGCATCGGGCACGTGGAGGTCGTGCCCCGATCTCGATCCAGATCGGGGGAAGGGAGAGAGAGCGAGTGGGGGGAAGTGGGTGTCAGTGGGGGTTATGGGTGAGTTGGGGGGTGGCCGGCTGGGCCTGCCTGGCTGTGAGTTGGGCCGTCTGGCCAAGTTGGCCAGGGGGCCTTTTTCCCTTTTTTGTTTGTTTTGCTTTGTTTTTCCCTTTTTTGTTTTCTTTTAGTTCCTAATTATTTTAGTTTTATAATATACTGAGTCAGCACCTAAATTAGTATCATTAATATAGGCCACTGCCAAACCTAGTTTGATACCAAAACAAGTTAGTTTAATATTTTTATAATTTAAAAAGCAATTAAATTGTTATTTCAGCCACCATTTTTATTTACTTTAGGGCATTTAAACATTTTTAAAAAGTTTGGTTCCAACACCAAAATAAGTTAGGGATTATTTGCCACATGATGAACATTTTAGTTTTCATGTTTGAAAACTTTTATTGTCTGCCTTTATTCTAAATTAGAAATTTGAACTGGGTTTTGAACTAACGCGAGTTTATCAACAGTAACCGAGGTGACGTGGCTTCATTAGCGGAGGTTCACTGTAGCTTAATTATCCGGGCATCACAATTCTCCTCCATTACAAGAAATCTCGTCCCGAGATTTAAGAGGGGGTCTAAGGGGAAAATGTTTTGGTTACGAAAGTCTAGAGAGTGTTCTCGGTCTTAGTTGTGTAAGTGCATCTAGTACCACCCGTAGTTGGTTTTGGAGTATTGACGACAAACCTAGTTGAGGGACTAATGTGTTTGTGAGAATTGCAGGATAACATAGGTAGAAGTCCCTCATTGATTCGGTTTTCCTACCTGAGATGACCCCTAAAAATGTAAGAAGACATTTAAGTCAAAGGTGGTATGTGAAGACATTCACATTGAAGACTATGACAACAGAAGACATCGCATGAAGACTATGGAGCATGAAGACTTAGTTCTTTCGTCGTTCTTTTTCTTCTTTGTTGAGTCATAGGAACCACCGTACTGTTAAGTGGGGTCCAAGTGAACCAGTCAGAATGACTGAAGTGATGCTTAATCAAAATCCTATGTCTTCGAGTGAAGACTACGAGAGCAAATCTTGTCCAGAGATGGATAAGTCAGCTTTGCTTGTAGCTCAAGTAAAGTTGCCATGTGTGTTTGAAATCTAACCGTTGGAACACGTGTCAGTTCCTTAGTGACCAAGGGTCATTTCGGACAAATCAGGTCGGGTTGCCTAGTGGCTATAAATAGCCCACCCCCTACAACCATAAACGGTTGGCTGCTCAGAGTTAGTGTACAGCTTTTGTCGTTTGAGAGCAACCCACCTCGAAGCCTTTGAGAGAGAATTCCTTGCGAGGATAAAGCCCTAAACACCCAGAGCCAAAGAGTGTTAGGCATCACTTAAGTCTTCCTGTCTGTGTGATCTGAAGACTTATTACACTTGAGGACTGTGAATCCTCCAGCCGGTTAGGCGTCGCGTTCTGAGCATCCAAGAGTCATTGTGGATCGCCGGTGAACGAAATCTGTGAAGGTTTGGAAGTCTACCTTGAAGACTTACTAGAGTGACTGGGCGAGGACTGGGTGTCCTTAGCTCAAGGGGAATAAGGTGAAGACGAGGTCTTCTGAGTTGAATCTCAGCCTCCCTAACCAGACGTACAGTTGTCACAGCAACTGGAACTGGTCCAACAAATCATTGTCTTCAACGAGTCACTGGTTTCATCCTTCCCTTCCCTTTACTTACTGTTGGTCCTTGTGAAGTCATTGTATGATTGCTTTATCTTTTGTCTTCACTGAGTCACTACTTGTTCTGATTGGCTTCACAATATCTTCCTACCTGATCTTTACTGCCTAGCTGCTATTAGTCATTATGCTTTCACTCCATTGAATACTTGACTATGGTTTGCCTAGTGTAGTCTACCTTTCGCTGCATGGTAATAGGTTTATTTCTATCGTTTGTCTTCGAAACTTCCATGTTTTGAAGACTTTCATTAAAATCGCCTATTCACCCCCCCCCCTCTAGTCGATCACTAGCACTTTCATTTGGTATCAGAGCAAGGTACTCCCTTGTTCTGTGTGATTCGGTTTAACCACATGGAGTTTTAGCTATGTCGACTGCAGGGATAATCAAAGTCTCCGCTGCGTGCCCAGTCTTCAATGGAACTGAATATCCCTACTAGAAGAATAAGATGCGCATGCTTCTTGAAGCCATTGATGTCGACCTATGGTATGTCGTCAAGAATAGCGTTCCCAAGGCTGGTGAAGGTGTCACCGCTGCTGATGTCAAGAAGTTCATTCAACTGGACTCCACTGCCAAGAACATCATCTGTGGTCATCTGATCAAAGGACAGTATGGCCATGTGAGTGCTTTGGAAACATCTAAGCTAGTCTGGGACTGGCTCTCCAAGGTCAACAAAGGCGTCTCAACCCATAGAGATCAGAGAATCAGTGTCCTTCGCAACCTCTTCAACCGCTTCAAGAGAAATGACAATGAGAATGTTCAGCTCACGTTTGATCGACTCACTGACATCACAAATGAGCTTCAAGACCTCGGCGCCACTGAGATCACCAAGCATGAAGTTGTCAAGACACTCCTGAGATCACTTGACAGCTCCTTTGACACCTTAGCCCTGATGATTCAAGAACGTCCTGACTTCAAAACACTCGATCCATCTGACGTACTTGAGAGGCTCAACACAAACGAGTTTCTACTTTCTGAGAAAAGAGACATCTACGGTCCCAACTATGGGCAAACTCGTGCCTTGAAGGCAAAAGCTGTCTCCTCATCTGAAGAAGAGTCTGACAGCAGTTCTGATGATCTTGAAGACATTGGAAAGGAGCTTGCTATGCTTGTGAAGAAGTTCCAAAAATTCACCAAGAAGAAAGGCTTCAGAAAGTCCTCACGATCAAGCTCAAGGAATGATGAAGCTTCTTCTCATGACTACAAGAAGAGAACATGCCACAAGTGCAAGAAACCTGGCCACTACATCTCTGAGTGTCCGCAGTGGGACAATGAGAACAAGAAGAAAAAGAAGAGCAAGGAGTATGATTCTGACGACAAGAAGAAGAAGAAGAAATACTCAAAGTCTTCTTCCAAGTCCTCCTCAAAGTCTTCATCACACAAGAAGAGCTCATCTAGCAAGGCACGTGCGTTTGTTGGCAAGGAAATGGATTCAGAGGAGGATTCCGCTTCTGAGGAGGCGGAGGTGGAGTCTGAGGAGGAGTCCGATTCTGGCGTTGTGAGTCTGGCTACAGCATACGTTGCCAAATCCATCTTCAACACTGAAGACAATGACTCCGTCACCAACACCGATGCAAATGACAAGGACTACTTCGCTCCTACCTAGTGCTTCATGGCACGCAGTGCCAAGGTAAACACACGCACTACTCACTATCAAACTTCCAGTGAAGATGACTCTGATTGTGGTTCCAAACCCAGCTACAAAACACTTGCTAAAATTGCAACTGAACAACAGAAAGCTATGGAACATATTCAAAAACTGTTAGACAAAAGTGATGACCTGTTAGACGCTGAAATGACTCGATCTCAGTCCTTAATTGAAGACATAAAAATCTTCACATTAAGTATGAGGAACTTGAAAGTCGTCATGAAACGCTCTCAACAACTCATGAAAAGCTTTCCTATGATTATCTTGAAAGGAAGCAAGATCTTGAGAAATTGAGAGCGGCTCATGAAGATCTTCAAAAGGAAAACAAGTCACTTCGCGCCAAACAGATCAGTTCAACTCAGGAAGGATTTGAACCACCATGTATTAAATGTATTGAGCATGACAACTCTACTTCTGTTGCTGGTTGTTCTACTGCTGCTACTATTGCAATATCTTCAACTGCTGATGTGCCAACTAACCCCTCTGCTGAGGATGCCACTGCTATTGCTGATGAGAATGCTAGGTTGAAGACATTGCTTGAAACAGGGACGCTCAAAAGCCTCAAAGGGCATCAGACACTATGTGATGTCCTCAAAAGGCAGATCCTGAACCGAAACCCTAGGAAAGAGGGTGTTGGGTTCAAAAGGAAAATGAATGCTGATGGCTCTTACTGGAAACCTGAGCAGTACCCCAAAACCACATGGGTTGCTGCAAAGGGACCTTCAGTGGATCCATCGACCCTATCTGGCTTAACTTGTGCTAATCCCATTGTTATTGATGAATCCTTTGATGCAAACTATAAATTGTTTAAGAGTCAAAAGGGTGAAGTGTTTGCCAGGTATATTGGTACTAACTGCAGGAATGGACCGCCTATAAAGAAGGTCTGGGTGCCGAAAAGGTGTTTGGAGAATCTTCCTGTGAATGTCATCATGACACCACAGGTGAAGAAGACAAACCCCAGACCACAGGCTTCATACGGTCCAAAGGCTTCATATAGACAGAGGACTCACCGGAGTCGCACTAACACAAATGTTTTGCAGGGAAGCCATACTCCGGCCTATGAATATGAGCGCGTTTCATCAAACCGCCATGTTCATAGGACCAAGAACTATTCTGCTTATTCTTATGAGTACTATTGTCCACCTGCAAGACTTTTTGCTAGGGCTCCAAAGCGAAAGTTCTCAGATGCTGCACTTAGACTCATTGCTTCGAAGCCACCCTTGAAGATGTGGGTGGCTAAGAAAGCTTAACTCTCTTTTGCAGGGAAAGGTCTCCAGCCGAAAACCAAAATCGTCTGAAGCTATTGCTGGGGACCTTAAACATCTTGTAGGGCGCAAGATCAAATGCCCAAATTGTCTTATTATGTACTTTGTTCCTGAGTCGCTTGCTACTTGCCCTATCAGTCCTAATCTCGATCTAAGCTTTCATAATCCACTGGCTCGTCAAATGTTATTGCTTCACAATTCTCTTCGTGACGCCTATCCCCCTAATTGCACTATAGGGTACAAGACCAGCTGCTTCAGAATGGATTATTGATAGTGGGTGTACCAATCACATGACCGGCAAGCGAAGCCTTCTTATGGACTCAACCTTACGTCCATCTGATAAAAGTCACATCACATTTGCTGACACTGGTAAAAGTAAGGTATTGGGTCTAGGTAGAGTTGCAATCTCGATCAACACATGGATAAAGTCATGCTTGTTGAATCCCTTGGTTTCAACTTAATGTCTGTCTCAATGCTTTGCGATTTAAACATCATTGTGATGTTTGGAAAATATCGTTGTCTTGTTATAATGGAATCTGACAAGTCTCTAGTGTTTGAAGGGTATCAGAAAAATGATTTGTACGTGGTAGATTTCTCAGCAGGACCACAGCTTGCCGTATGTCTTCTAGCAAAAGCTTCAGAATGCTGGCTCTGGCATCGGAGGCTAGGGCATGCTGGCATGAGGAACTTGCACACTCTTGCAAGAAAGAAGCATGTCATAGGCATCGAGGGTGTCAAGTTCAAGAAGGATCAGTTATGCAGTGCCTGTGAAGCAGGAAAGATGATGAGGGCCAAGCATCTCTCGAAGACAATCATGACAATGACTCAACCCTTCGAACTGCTCCACATGGATCTTTTCGGTCCCACTCATTACTCAACTCTTACTACTGATGCTTGTCTCTATGGCTTTGTCATTGTTGATGATTATTCAAGATATACTTGGGTGCATATAATCCTCTACAAGACTGAAGTGCAGGATGTCTTCAGATGCTTCGCCAATTGAGCAATGAACAACTATGGCGTCAAGATAAAGCACATCAGATGTGACAATGGCACTGAATTCAAGAACACTGGCCTAGATACATATCTTGATACTTTGGGCATCACACATGAATTCTCAGCTCCGTACACGCCACAGCAGAATGGCGTCGTCGAACGCAAGAACAGAACACTTATTGAGATGGCTCGGACGATGCTTGATGAATACAAGACTCCAAGAAAATTCTGGCCTGAAGCCATTGATACTGCATGCCATATCATCAACCGTGTTTATCTTCACAAGCTTCTGAACAATATATCCTATGAGCTCCTTACTGGCAAGAAGCCAAATGTCAGTTACTTCATAGTATTTGGTGCCAGGTGCTGGATCAAGGATCCACATCACACTTCAAAGTTTGCACCAAAAGCACATGAAGGTTTTATGCTTGGATATGGAAAGGATTCGCACTCCTACAGAGTCTTCAACCTCTTTCACTATAAAGTGGTAGAAACTGTGGATGTGTGGTTCGATGAGACTAACGGCTCGCAAAGAGAGCACCTGCCAAATGTGCTAGATGAAGTTCCATCCAGTGAATCAATCAAACTTATGTGAACTAGAGAAATCATACCTTCTGAAGCTCAGCCTGAAGAGGAACTTATCATCTCCGCACCTGATCAACCTAAAGACAATGATCAACGTGAAGACAATGCTCAGCTTGAAGACAATCCTTCTAACGATGACAATGATCAGCAAGAGCAAAATCTTCGTCCTATACATCCTCGTGTTGCAAATGAAGTGCAGATTGAGACAATAATTGATAGCATCAATGCACCAGGTCCACTCACTCGTTCAAGGGCAACACAGCTAGTAAATTTCTGTGGGCACTTCGCATTTGTCTCAATATATGAACCCAAGAAAGTGGATGAAGCCTTCATGGAACCTGAATGGATTCAAGCTATGCAAGAAGAGCTTCAACAGTTTGAGCTGAATAATGTATGGGAACTGGTTAAGCGTCATGATCCTCGCAAGCACAATATAATAGTCACCAAATGGATATATCGCAACAAGCAAGATGAGCATGGTCAACTTGTCAGAAACAAAGCTCGTCTCGTTGCTCAAGGATATACTCAAGTTGAAGGGATTGACTTCGATGAGACATTTGCTCCTGTGGCTAGACTTGAAGCCATACGCATACTGCTGGAATATGCAAATCATCATAACATTCTTCTGCATCAAATGGATGTGAAGAGCGCTTTTCTCAATGGCAAGATTGACGAAGAAGTGTATGTTGCACAACCGCCTGGCTTTGAAGATCCAAAACATCCTGATATGGTGTACAAGCTCAACAAGGCACTGTATGGCCTCAAACAAGCCCCTAGGGCTTGGTATGACACACTCAAAGACTTCCTGAAGAGCAAAGGCTTCAAACCTGGTTCCCTCAACCCCACTCTCTTCATGAAGACATATGATGGTGAATTGTTTGTGTGCCAACTATATGTGGATGACATTATCTTTGGCTGCACCAATCAGAAATACACTGACGAGTTTGGATATATGATGCAAGAGCAATATCAGATGTCCATGATGGGTGTGCTGAAGTTCTTCCTTGGTCTTCAAATACATCAGCAACGCAATGGCATCTTTATATCTCAAGAGAAATACCTCAAAGATTGCCTGAAGAAATTTGGAATGCAAGATTGCAAAGGCTACATGACGCCAATGCCAGACAAACATCATCTGGGTCCCGACGACAATGGTAAAGAGTTCGATCAAAAGGTATACCGCTCCATGATTGGTTCCTTACTTTATTTATGTGCATCTAGGCCAGATATCATGCTTAGTGTTTGCATGTGTGCCCGATTCCAAGCGGCACCAAAGGAATCGCATCACTTAGCTGTGAAGCGAATTCTCAGATTTTTGGCTCACACCCCAACACTAGGATTATGGTATCCAAAGGGCTCAGAGTTTGATCTAGTTGGATTCTTGGATGCTGATTATGCTGGTGACAAGGTGGATCGCAAGTCTACATCAGGCACATGTCATTTTCTGGGACGATCACTCGTATGTTGGTCTTCAAAGAAGCAGAACTGTGTATCTCTCTCCACTGCTGAATCTGAATACATTGCTGCTGGATCTTGCTGTGCTCAGCTTCTATGGATGAAGCAAACACTCAAAGACTATGGCATTCACCTGAAGCAAGTACCACTCTACTGCTACAACGAAAGCGCCGTCAAGATTTCCAACAACCCAGTTCAGCACTCGAAGACAAAGCACATTGAAATTCGTCATCACTTTCTTAGAGATCTTGTTGTGAAGGAAGATATTGATATCATACACGTCAACACTGAAGAGCAATTGGCGGATATCTTCACCAAGCCCTTGGATGAGAAGAGGTTTTGCAAGTTACGGTGTGAGCTAAATATCTTGGAATCCTCAAATGTCCTGTGATCAGGCACACATCCAAACACTTATGCACGTTGATGACTTAGATGTGCAACACATGAAGTAAAGTATATCTTCAATCGATGAAGACTTACATTCTGAGTGTGAATACATTAACGTGGCATTTGACTTTGGAGCGCCACGATAATTGTGCGCCATGTCTGGGTCTAATACTTCCTATACGGTGGTTAATGCCACCACCAAATTCTTCTGTTTGAAGTGTTTTACCCATGGCGTTACATGTGCTATGTCTTCACATTTTGTTTGTCTTCATTTTCAACTTGTCTTCATGATTATCTTCACTATGTTGACTTGATTGTCTTCTGATATATACATACTAGTGTTCTGTCCTCTACAGCATTCACTTATATCTACGTCTTCCTTGTTGAATCTTTTGAACTAAGTGAATGTGATCGGACCCTAATCTCTCTATGCTTTCTATCTCAAACTCAATCTGTCCAAATCATACGCATTCTATTGAAACTGTCGAATGTCTTCTCTGCGTCCTAGTCAGCAGAAGATACAGAGACAAACATTAAGTCTGTTGTCAATGCTAATTCCTTCACCTGAAACCCAAAGAAGTGGGAACGACCAGCCGACAATCCAGGCGTGCATGGGAACGTGGAACAACCTCCGATATGTTGCATGATGGCCATGTGTCCTTCAGATGTGAATCGCCAGGGGCACCTGTGTAATAACACTGTGACGTCCCTGTTCCTATAAATACACGCCTCACCACAGTCATTATCCTTTCTTCCACTCTCACACAAACCCTAGCGCCACAGCTAGCCCTCGACGACGCCGGCGACGAAGCGCTTAGCTGCCGCGACCTCACCGACACCGTCTTCACACCGGCCGCGGACATCGTCTTCTCCGCCGTCGCCGTAGGTGTCCTCCATCGCCAAGTTAGGGCATGGACGATCAAACTGCTCGGCCTCCTCTTCCACTCCGTCTAGCAGTTCTTCGTGTGGTAAATAAAACTTCCTTTTTACGGCCCCTTTGATCCTATAGATTCATCACTTTCTACCACAAGCAGTTTCTGTTCACACAAGTTGGATCTATTTCATACTGCATCTCATAATATGCCTAGTATGTTCACTTATGCTTCACAAAGTAGTTAGATTCCTCACTTGTACTTATTCGTGGATTCGTACAAATCTGGAACCAACTCTCTATCTATGAGTGAATGTCTTCGCACTATGAGGTCAATGTCTTCTAAACTGATTTATCTTCAAAATCTTCTGAGAATGCATATGAACTCTTCCCCTTCCCTCGCACCTTAATGCTGTCACAGGTACATGTCCGTGGGAGAATCCCTTGGTTCTCATAGTCTGCATTCGTTTGCAGAATTCTTATAGCATCACATTAACTCTCCCGAAGCCAGTTCATGTTTGACCAGAAAGCGGAAGCCTTTGAAGCCTTTAAACGTGTTGAAGCCCTTCAGTTTAAGCTTCATGGCACCAGAGAAACCTACAAGAAAGGGTTGCAGACAGTGTCGTGGCAACACCTCAAGATATTTGCCTCCTGACCTCTATGAGCTGTACAAGACAGATCTAGAGGAGGACTACAATCAGCGAAAAACTCAAATCCAATGGATTCGAAGATATTGGGCAGAACAGTGGTTCAAGTACAGGTTCATGACCCAGGAGTATGCTGAGAAGAATGCCATCAAACAACCATGGGGAGACATTCTATACAGAAATCTTCAACCCAAGTCCAGAGCTGAAGCCATTGAACAAGGCTTCTATCCTTGCATGGTCCGTGGACCGCAGCCTGCGGATGCAGACCCACCTTCATTACTGTGGTGCCGCGATGATAATCTGTTCAAGAGCAACCTTCAGTTTGCCAGGAACTCGGCCAAAGAGAACAAGAAGTCACGAGGCTTAGACTTCAATCCAGGCCCCTCTGCTCCTCGTGCTGATGGCACACGCGAAGCTGAACCCAATCTTGTTGGGCCCTTCTACAACCTGGAAGGTCTCATCACTCATATCATGGTTCAAGGGACAGCCGTGGATGAGCCTGCAGATGACCTGAATCTGATGAAGCGCCTGCACCGCCGAAGCCAAAGAAACTGAAGAAGCCTAAAGCTTCAAAGCCTGCTCCTGCACCAAAGGTCTTACAGGCAAAGCCTCTGGCCACTGCACCTCCTGAACACAGTGTGCAGTCTGAAGATTTGTCATGCATCTCCAAGCCCTTGAGAGTAAAGATGCCCTTGCAACCCACCAACCAAGAACTGACTACTGCTGCTATTCTGTGCAACGACGCCATTGATCTGTCCAGCGATGAAGATCTTGCAGATGACGCTCTTGAGCAACTGATCAAGAGCAAAGAAGAAGCAGAAATCTTCAATGATTTTCCTCTCTTTGACGTAGCAATCCTTCACAACTTCATTGATGAGTTGTTTCAAACCCCCAATCTCAGCTTTGATGATCTGCAACTTCCAATTGGCCTCAGCGTCGCTTTCACTGGCGCCATTGCTTCTGAGCTAGCTCTAGCTCAGCGCATCGTTGAACTGAAGCAAAAGATCGACTATGAGAAAGCTCAGTTCAAGCAGCACATGGCAAAGCTCAGCATGCAAGATGTCAAGAACTTCAAGACTATGCTGCACGAGCTCAAGGAAGCCTTTCTCAAGAAACACGAAGAAGCTAAAGGTTCTCGTGAGCGCATGAAGAGTTTGGCTGACAAGTGCGTGCAAGCCTACAATGAAGATGAAAAGCGCAAGGCTCTTGGGCGTCCTGGCATCGATCCCAGGATGGCTGCAACGAAGAAGAAGAAGCCAGCTGCGGCCGAACCCGAAGCAACAAGGCAGGAAGCACATCCCATTGTCTTCCCAGCCAGTATGACAGGCTCGAAGCCTAAGGTCCCCACAATGGCTTCAGAATTAAAGAAGACAAGGGCTGCCGAAGCTGAAGCCAGAAAGAGGAAACATCCTGAAGCTTCTGATGTCGCTCCCTCCAAGAAGAAGCGCAAAACCAAGAAAGATCGGGCTGCTCCCATAGAGCCCCTTATTGTTGAACCCATCTCGGTTGCTCGTCCTGCCTCTTCGCATCAAGAACGATGGATGGTAATTCATGAGCCTGCTTCCACAGAGGCTCCTGAAGCTGAAGACATTCCAGCAGTTGACCCCACCGCTGCTAAAGACATTGGTCATCATGACAATGTTGAAGATGATGAAGTCCTTCCTCCGATCGAGCACCAATTGGTATCATCGCCTGTGCTTACGCACAGCGAACTCATCAACAATGGTCTTCCTCTGACGCCAACTGCTCAGGATGCATTGTGGGCTGATCACCCACAGAGACAAGACACTCCAAGATCTCCCCAACTGCAAGCTACCCCAACAGTGTAAGATGATGATGACTTTGTGGCCCAGCACACTCCATCTCCACAAGCATCGCTCGCTTTATGCAGGCTTAGCAAAGGACCAAGGCCCGAAGTCACTCCCACAATGCACGTGTCTGAACCCGAAGCCAAAATGGCTGAAGATATTCCGGCTGCATCAGCCGATGAAGAAAAAGATGAAGAAGAAGCCCCAAGAGACACAAGAGTTGCTACACCCCGTCTCACCAAGATGTTGTTCTCGAGGAGAATGTGACCGACCCTCCAGCTTCTGAAGTGGAGGTTAACAACCCTGAAGTAACCACCAACATCACTACTGATGCCAATGACGTTGTCATGGTTGACGCCAATATGGCGTCGGAAGCCAATGAGGCGCCAGAAGCCAATGCTGCAGCATCTGAGGTCCAAGTACCTGAAGCACATGTGGCCCCTGAAGCCCATGAAGACAATGACAATGCCCCTGTTCCCCCTCCAAGACCTCACACAATGGAGCTGGCATTTGATCGTGGTCAGCCAGTTATGGTTCGATGGCCCATTCTGACTCCTCCGCCTGCTGCTGGTCCACAATTTGAGTACCACATCGAGCACAGGCATCAAGTCCAAAAGCCCAAGCCAAGACTTCCATGTTTCCTAGGCACTGCCACTTCACCTGGGGTCTTCAATGCGAATGGCTTCGTGGCACATAATACCTTCTTCAACAGCTCCCAGAACCCTTATACCAGACCGCGCATTTCCTCAGATCGGTTCTGGAGCTATCAGCAGTGCAGCTACTATTCCTGTGTCCTATACAATCAAGGGCGCATATTTCCACATATGCGCCTCGACTCTGAAGCTATAGCTGGTCTGCCCTGCCTCGAAGAAGCATTGGACTGTTTCAGAGATGCTGGTCTGTTGCAGTTCATCATTGACAAGGAGCACTGGAATGAAGAATTTCTGCTTCAATTCTATGCCACTCTTCATATTCAAGGCTACAACAGGGATCCGAAGACTTGGGTCCTTGAGTGGATGATAGGCAATCTCCATCATGAAGCTAAAGCTCTTGATATCATTGAGCTCACAGGCCTGCACACTCCTGGTGAATACTATGAACCAGGTTGTCAACAACATCAAAATGCCTTGGAAAGCATCTTTCAGAAGCTAGAACCCAACATGAGTCAAATGTTGATCATGATGGAGCCTCTGCCTCACAACGCTGAATACCCATCTGAGTTCTTTGTTGAAGACCTAGAGTACCAGCCTCGCACCATTTACCACATCATCAGGAAGACTCTATGGCCTGTCAAAGGACACTCATCTGCAGCGAAGCTTGAAGGAGCAATGAAGACTTTGGTTTTCTATATCTTCAATGGCATCAGCTTCAATGCTCAAGACTTATTCATCAGGCAGTTGGCTGTGTCTGGCTCCGACATCTTTGGGTTGAAATTCTATGCTCCATGGGTCATGCGTCTGATCAAGCGTCACTCAGCCTTCAACTATCAGCTGTCTGCGCGCAATCATCTTATATTCTTACCCGAGGTTGATCTGTCAGTTGAAGCCATTTACCCAGAGCCTGCTAAGGATCCCATTTATCTTCACAATGCTGATCACCAAAGCTTCACCCAGCCCATTGAAGGAATTCCAGCAGTGTCTCGTGTTTATCCCCTTGCTGGAAACACACGTGCCCCTCGTGCTCAAACTGATGCCACTAGTAGCACCATTGCACAAAGGCCTGAAAGACGATCTCGTGTCCTCAATGACCGAGAGCTTCTCGTCGCGCTGCATCAGAAACAGGACAAACATCATGACTGGCTTAAGCGTTAGATGCAAAGCCTCTTGGTGGATGTCAACTGCATTCGCAATCTTGCCACCAAGAATGCCTTTGTCACTCATGAAACCTGTCGGAGGTCGTGGAAGAGTTTGACCCTACTGAGTGCTGAAGCTGATCTGCACGACGATGGCTTCACCGAATGCTTCAAGTTTGACTCAACTCCTCCCAGAAATTCTCACTTGTGTCGGACTCCCTCACTTGAAGACTCTGAACACTGATCCTCAGCTACGACCGTAAATGCCAGAGTCATCGATGACCAAGATGATGCAACTTCACCTCCTCCAACTTCAGCGTGTGACGACACTGCACCAAGTTCCTCTACACCACCGGATCTCACCGGCGACCCTGCTGCCTCGCCTGCACCTCATGGGAACGAGTAGGCGCTCTGTGTCTTCAAACCTTTTTGGTCCTCACTGACAAAAGGGGGAGAAGCATATGAGTTGATAGTCTTCAAGCGGGTCCATATGGATGGTTGCTTTACTTTTTGCTACTTTTGCCAAGTTCTTACAACTCTTGTTTTCGATACATTTGGTTCTTTGAGTTGTAACACTTAAACTCGATGGTCGTCTGTTACTTTTTTTGCTATTCTGTGATGCGATGATAAATTCCGCATGTGCGACGATAAATTCTGCACTTAGATCATTTTGCAGACATCCATTTTTCATTATGCATGTCATTATCTTCACATACTTTTCTTGCATGATGAATTGTCATCATAAGTTGAAGAGGATCTCCACAAGTACAACCTGCCATGTGCATTTGCATACCAAAAGCAAATTACTTTTATGCACATCTTCAAGGGGAGCCTTTGCCACTTATGATGAAAATCCCCTATCCTTTACAATTTCACATATTTTATTCCCCGTTGAAATCTCCAACTAGTTTGTCATCAATCACAAAAAAGGGGAGATCGTAAGTGCATCTAGTGCCACCCCTAGTTGGTTTTGGAGTATTGATGACAAACCTAGTTGAGGGACTAATGTGTTTGTGAGAATTGCAGGATAACATAGGTAGAAGTCCCTCATTGATTCGGTTTTCCTACCAGAGATGACCCCTAAAAATGTAAGACGACATTGAAGTCAAAGGTGGTATGTGAAGACATTCACATTGAAGACTATGACAAGAGAAGACATCGCATGAAGACTATGCAGCGCGAAGACTTAGTTCTTTCGTCGTTCTTTTTCTTCTTTGTTGAGTCATAGGAACCACCGTACTGTTAAGTGGGGTCCAAGTGAACCAGTCAGAATGACTGAAGTGATGCTTAACAAAAATCGTATGTCTTCGAGTGAAGACTATGAGAGCAAATCTTGTCCAGAGTTGGATAAGTCAGCTTTGCTTGTAGCTCAAGTAAAGTTGTCGTGTGTGTTTGAAATCTGACCGTTGGAACACGTGTTAGTTCCTTAGTGACCAAGGATCATTTCGGACAAATCAGGTTGGGTTGCCTAGTGGCTATAAATAGCCCACCCCCTACAACCATAAATGGTTGGCTGCTCAGAGTTAGTGCACGGCTTTTGTCGTTTGAGAGCAACCCAACTCGAAGCCTTTGAGAGAGAATTCCTTGCGAGGATAAAGCCCTAAACACCCAGAGCGAAAGAGTGTTAGGCATCACTTAAGTCTTCCTGTCTGTGTGATCTAAAGACTTATTACACTTGAGGACTGTGAATCCTCCAGCCTGTTAGGCGTCGCATTCTGAGCATCCAAGAGTCATTGTGGATCGCCGGTGAACGAAGTCTATGAAGGTTTGGAAGTCTACCCTGAAGACTTACCAGAGTGATTGGGCGAGGACTGGGTGTCCTTAGCTCAAGGGGAATAAGGTGAAGATGAGGTCTTCTGAGTTGAATCTCAGCCTCCCTAACCAGACGTACAGTTGTCACAGCAACCAGAACTGGTCCAACAAATCATTGTCTTCAACGAGTCACTGGTTTCATCCTTCCCTTCCCTTTACTTACTGTTGGTCCTTGTGAAGTCATTGTATGATTGCTTTATCTTTTGTCTTCACTGAGTGACTGCTTGTTCTGACTGGCTTCACAATATCTTCCTACCTGATCTTTACTGCCTAGCTGCTATAAGTCATTGTGCTTTCACTCCATTGAATACTTGACTATGGTTTGCCTAGTGTAGTCTACCTTCCGCTGCATGGTAATAGGTTTATTTCTATTGTTTGTCTTCGAAACTTCCATGTTTTGAAGACTTTCATAAAAATTGCCTATTTACCCCCCTCTAGTCGATCACTAGCACTTTCAAGTTGATCTTCTCGAAGTGGTTGATCCATTACATTGATGTCTTTGTTTTTTCTGCTTGTGGTCATCATGATGCAGTCGTCATTCTTTCTTCGAGAACTCCATCCTACTTACGAAAGAATAAATGGTGGGTATGTTCCAGGAGAACGGACCTCTTCAAGGTTGACTATCTGGTAGCTAACATCGGGGACGGTGGCGGAAAGTAACTCTTGAACTGAAACTGAAGAAAATACCGAGAGTAAAGTAAGGAGGTACCCTGAGAAGTTTCAAGCGGGCAGGCAATCGTTCGATGCCTGAAACAACATGTGAAAGGGGTTCAAAGCAACGGGAATAAGTATTATGTCTGATACCATAATTGATGATCTCTCGGAGGGTGGCTCGTGAATTACATACGAGGTCATGCGCGAGAAATAACTTTGGAAACCGGGGGGTACAGAAGAGTTAGGTTTCGATCCTGTGGAACTGTGGGTTATGGGACCACCATGTGGGTTAAAAGTATGAAGGGCGGAGACGTCTTGCTTGATCATGCAAGGAAGGCATGTCAGGGGGTAGCCTGTCGATTATGTCGGCAACAACGTCGGTACCAAGGGTGAGGGACGAAGAGAACCGTTTTCCTGCTCGTTGAATGAGGCGGGCCAATAGGCAAAGTTCTCGTCCATCGGTGGTTACCGGAATGTCAACAACAATAATAACAGGGTCACACTGACAGAGTTGTAAACCAAGGTATTCCCGTAAGCAGGGAATTATTTCTGCTTATAACATAAATAGATCACAAGAAAGGTTAAACAAAATAATGGAAAGGAAAAATGTGCTTATACAAAAGCATTGGAGCATATGCTTCCCCAAAACAAATAGAGCATGATATACATGACATGACATCAAGTACTTATCCATTTGGTTAATGGGGCAAGGAGAATCATGATGTTTATCCATACAATAGTGTTTGGATGATTGATCAAGAAACATTTAGCATTGCACCTCCAATGTTCTTAATAAAATTTGTAGTACCACAGTCATGCTTCGGGATAGCATTGACATGGTCATCAGGTAAAGGTCGGACCTTGGGAACACAAAGGATCCATCGGGAATTTCTAGAACATCTCATGCAATTTTATCAGGGAAAAGATGAGGAGGTGGCCGATGGGTTCAATAGCAATCCATCAACCTGTTAAAAGGATGTATTTCCAAAATTTATATGAATAAGTTTTGTGTTATGGGGGAGACAAGAATGTTGTCGATGATAACACAAATCATCAAGGGGCAAGGAAGGTATCTCTCATCATGAATTCAATTGATATCTTTGGAGAGTTCAGAAGTTGATGATGATAACGACACATTTGTCGAGAGATTTCAGGAAGATGTAATCGATCGGCGATGACATCAAGTCAATGGAATGATGAAGCGAAAGTTTATTGGAACCACGAGTACGACACAAACTCGAAAGCAAGCTTGTTGTTCAAGGAAAAATGATATGACGAGGAAGATCGACGCAAGCTTAGCTCATCATCGAAAAATGTGCTCCGGGAAGAAGAACCAGGTAGCACAGTTAAAATTTGGCACGATAATGATATAGCTGATCAGGCTAGGAATAACTTGAAGGATTATTAAACTCATAAGCAACGAAAATTACTTAGAGTTATTGAATCAGAGTGCGAAATTTATTCACTTGTCGCTGGTCTTGATTGACAAACAACCTAGAACCCTTGACGTGACATAGACAGGGTAAGGTAGTACTCCATCAAAAGTTCACAAGATGTAGTGCAATGGCATGGTATCCTCGAGATACCAGGGTTAATACTCGAAGGTCGATCATAATAGAGGTTGGGTAGGCGTATTGACCTGCAGAAGACAAGTGATTTAACTTGTCCAAGAACTGCGACCAAAGAAGAACAATCATGGTCGGAACGACGGTTGCGAAGGATCAATTCACCGATACCAGATGATATTATATCAAGGAAAAGTTATTATTACAAGAAGCTTCCATGATAAGTTCCACATCGGGTCCATGGGCATGAACACAAAGTTCAAGGTCGACTCCCACTTCTTCAATGCATAACCTTCCATTCACTTCTCGCTTTCGATGAAGTTGTAGTGTTGAAATTATATCTGGCAAAACACCAGAAGAGTATGACTCGTGAAAACTCTCGGGTTCACAAGGATTAGGGAAGGCATAGGTTCAACCCATAGGGGCATCTTAGGAACATATACCACGAACTTCAGGAGTAAATAACATCAGCTCAATAGCAGAGCCTGGTGGACAATAAGCAGATGATACAATTTACCGAAGGCAATATGTATCAGGGGAAGAGCGCACGAGATTTTGAATATGAAGGACATTGCCGGACAATAATCCAACAAAGGATTCAGCGGTCCTCAATGAATCTGATGTGAGTATCGCTACACGATCAGAAGAAGAAAAGAATGCACAGGATCAGTTTATAGAAACAGTTGTATAATTCGGCGTTCAAGTTGAAGGGGACTAGGTGGACAATCAATTGCAACATGATTGGCCGAGATCCAACTCATGTCCAGAATGACGTATGAGCGGGAAGGTCAAATTTCAGGGTTCGGCTGATGATTGTACGCAATCGCAACATAATGAATCAATAGGCCTAGGATGACAATGACAAAGGATGTTAATGAATATTACTAGACTTAATGGATTATCTATAATGCAAACAAGCAAGAATTTTAAGAACAACAGGCTGTTGAGGATTTTCACAAGAACGAATGGTATTGCGAAGACTTTTGTGAAGTACATGAATCAACTGAGGATGAGCGGATACCCGGTAGGTGCACAAAGTTATCCGTAGGGGTATTCAGGTGACAAGGAACTGCAAGGTAGCAAGCTCAAAGGATTCTCGGAAGAACGGAGAGCAATTCCGGGCATCTTGTAATAACAAGATCAATGGGATTGAATATAAAAATGGCATGTGTATGCAGTTATCAATAAGGATATAACAGTGGTAGGGAATTTGCAAAGGCGGTGGGTACAAGGGTCTCAGGAGAACAACGTAGAGTAACCTCGGAATCTTCTGGTGCAGCAGATGATCATCGGTAATAAGGTGCTCTCTGGGTGAAAGTGATCACAAGATCCTAATGTTAGATTAGCAAACATCATTTAACCCGAATAGAAGAGAGATCAGAATCCCAGAGTATAGATGAGGAGTAAAAGATCCTAATACCACCCAAAGGCGACGTGGGCCCGTAAGACACATAGCCATGTTAGTAAAAGTTTTTGTAGTGACTAGACTCGACTTCGGCCAAGGAGTTGGAAGGGGGCTACCTACAGGCAATTGGCTCTGATACCAACTTGTGACGCCCTCGATTCAATCGTACACTAATCATACACACAAATGTGTACGATCAAGATCATGGACTCACGGGAAGATATCACAACACAACTATAGACACAAATTAAAATAATACAAGCTTTATATTACAAGCTAGGGGCCTCGAGGGCTCGAATACATAAGCTCGAAAACACAAGAGTCCGCGGAAGCAACAATATCTGAGTATAGACATGAGTTAAACAAGTTTTCCTTAAGAAGGCTAGCACAAAAGCAACATCAATCGAAAAGGCAAGGCCTCCTGCCTGGGAGCCTCCTAACTACTCCTAGTCGTCGGCGGCCTCCACGTAGTAGTAAGCATCGGCGGTGGCATATGGCTCCTAGTCTCCGAGATCTGGTTGCATCAACCGGAAAGAAGAAGAAAGAGGGAAAAGGGGGAGCAAAGCAACCGTGAGTACTCATCCAAAGTACTCGCAAGCAAGGATCTACACTACATATGCAACATTACCAAAGGAAGGCTGTATATGTGGACTGGGCTGCAGAAATGCTAGAATAGAGGGGAGAGCCTAGTCCTATCGAAGACTAGCCTCTTCTGGAAACCACCATCTTGCAGCAACAGGAGGGAGTAGAGTAGCATAAAGTAAAGTAGCAGTAGTGTTATCAACCTTGTCCAGAGATCCTTTCTCAACTCCCTGCGAGAAAGCAATCCCAGAGCCATACTATCCAGTTATCACCTCCTATCCAAGTCTCATCTCAAGTATCCAGTTCTAGTTGTATCGATCGGGATACAACTCCATGTGTCCGTTACCATAGGACAGGCTATCGATAGATGTTTTCTTCCCTGTAGGGGTGCACCAACTTACCCACCACGCTCGATTAACTTCGGCCGGACACACTTTCTTGGGTCATGCTCGGCCTCGGCCAAACAATACGCTGCAACCCGACCTAGGCTTAATAGAGAGGTCAAGCACGCCGGACTAAACCTATGCCCCCAGGGGTCATGGGCCATCTCCCCGGGAACTCCTGCACGTTGCGTACGCGGCCGGTGAGCAGACCTAGCTACCTCCTTGAACAAGGCAGGAGCTTACGCAGTCCAACCCGGCGCGCGCCGCTCAGTCGCTGAAGTCTATAAGCTTCGGCTGATGCATACAACGCAGAACGCCCATACTATGCCCACGTGATGGTTAGTGCTATAAGGCCAGAGGCCCCTCGGATCAAATATCCAAATAGTAGTGGATTAGGAGCACACGGTAATGAGCAGAGACTCGCGATCGATGTGACCCCGTCGCCCCGTCTCGAGTACTTGCGACAAGGGCTAAGAATGCCCGGCCACGCCTCGTAAGTATCTCGCGGGAACCTTCTAGGTCAACCAGTCTCCACATCACTCGCTATTAAGCTCGCGCGGGTACCCCTCAGGGCCGACCCGTCTTTAGTAACATGGCTCAGTGCAAAGTCATAGTAACCATAGTAACTGTGTGTCTAACACCAAGGGGAAAACTCAAGGAATCACCCCTGGTGAATTCCACTCGATGTTATCATCAAGGTGAATGTAAGAGGATCCACCCTCGAGGTTCACACTTGAGGGGTTGCACGACAGAGCCGTAATAGAAAGGGGTTAAGGAGGAAATCACCGTCGATGACCTCGACCGTATAGCTACACTACAGAGATCTCATCAGGAGTGATGTAAGAGGTTCCACCCTTGACACTCGATGGAAACTCTACAGGGTCGAGCAACAAAAGGGGGAAAGTAATGTGCGGTGCCGGGACATGGACGTCGATCACGTTGATCGAGTCATCAAACATAAAGCGGGGGCAACTGGGACAAGGTGGGGGGTCACTGATGGATCTCTAACCAACCTATACTAAGCAGTTTAGGATAAGAAGGTAAGGTATGAAAGAAGGTAACAAAAACAGGCTATGCATCAAAGTAGGATCATACATAAAGCAGTAGCAGTTCTAATGCAAGCATGAGAGGGAAAGAAATGGGCGATATCGGAATGCTCAAGGGGGCTTTGCTTGCCTGGTTGCTCTGGCAAGGAGCGGTCGTCGGGGATGTAGTCGAACTCAGTCGCATCAATGTGGGTCTCCGGGTCCACCGGAGAAGAAGAGGGGGGAGAAACAGTAAATACGGGGCAACCAAGCATCACAAAAATATAACAAGGCAAAACGCGGTGCCAGGGGTGACGTGATGCAGTACTAGGCGATACTGGCGAAGGGGGGAAACATCTGGGAAAGTTTTCCCAGAGTTAGGCATTTTCAGACAGATGAAACAAAGGGGAAAGGTTGCACGTTCTCTATGATAGGGGCATGTGGTGGACGAACGGAGCGCGTATTCGGATTCGTCTCCTCGTCCTGAGCAACTTTCATGTACAAAGTTTTTTCATCCGAGCTACGGTTTATTTTATATTTATTTTAAAAGATTTAAATCATTTTTGGGATTTATTTAATTAATTTAATCAACATTATCCAGAATAGTGTTTGCTGACGTCATCATGACGTCAGCAGTCAGTTGACTAAGTCAAATGACATGTGGGTCCCGCTGTCATTGACTAAGACTAACTAAACAAGTTTAATTAGTTTAGTTAATTAATTAGTTTAATTAATCAAATTTAATTAAGTTAATTAATTATTTTATTAATTAATTAATTATTATTACTATTTTCAGTTTTCATTTCTTTTAAATACGTTCTGGGGTGGGCCCCGGCTGTCATTGGGCCAGGGGCCCTAACGGGTTCGGGCGCACGGGTATGGTTGCTCGCACCCGAGGACACGAGAGGCGAGGACGAGCGCGCCCGGGGACTCAGTGGCCGGCGTCACGGGGCCTTGGTGGCCGGCGACGGCGGAAGCAGCGACGGGCGTGTGAGCAGGCGGCCGCAATAGCAGGCAGGGGAGGAGGCGCGGCCTCGCGGTGGATTGCGGGACGGTGAGCTGCAGAGGCAACGGCGGGGCGGCGCCAGGGCGTGGGGCGGAGATGGTCGCATAGGTGCGGGGGCGGCCAGCTGCATCGCAGGCGTTGAACTAGCGGTGGCCGGAGCGGGCGTGGGTGCGGGCATGCGCGACGGGCGGAGGCGGTTGCGGGCGAAGGCTGCTACGGCGTGGGTGGCGGCCACGCGAGCTACGGGCGGCGCACGCACGCGACGGCAGGCGCGCGTGAGTAACGCAAGCAGGGGGACGACCTGGCGCGACAGCAGGAGCCGGGGATGGCCATGGCGAGCGCGGCGCTGCGTGTGGAAGGGCGCGGCGATGCGGGGACGTGCGCGCGCGGCGGAGCAGCAGCAGCTAGGCGCAGCGCGGGCGAGCGGGCGCAGTCGGGGGCGTGGTGGCCGTGAGCACGGCGCGGGCAGCATGTCGGCGTGCGGCTGTGGGACACGGTCGGGCGCGGTGAGCGCAGCCCGGACAAGGTGACGGCCGCGCGGGACAGAGAGGGAAAGGGAGGGAGCTCACAGAGCCGGTAGGGAAAAGGGCAGCGGGGGTCGGGGTGGTGGTCGAGGACGACGGCGATGTGGAGGAGGCAGATCGGCGGGGTTGCGGTGACGACGGACGACGGCGGAGAGGACGGCGGCGTCGGGCGCGTGGAGGTCGTGCTCCCGATCTCGATCCAGATCGGGGGGAAGGGAGAGAGAGCGAGTGGGCGAAAGTGGGTGTCGGTGGGGGTTATGGGTGAGTTGGGGGGTGGCCGGCTGGGCCGGCCTGGCTGTGAGCTGGGCCGTCTGGCCCAGTTGGCTAGGGGGGCCTTTTTCCCTTTTTTGTTTGTTTTGTTTTTCCCTTTTTTTTCTTTTAGTTCCTAATTATTTTAGTTTTATAATATACCGAGTCAGCACCTAAATTAGTATCATTAATATAGGCCACTACCAAACCTAGTTTGATACCAAACCAAGTTAGTTTAATATTTTTATAATTTAAAAAGCAATTAAATTGTTATTTCAACCATAGTTTTTATTTAGTTTAGGGCATTTAAATTTTTTGAAAAAGGTTGGTTCCAACACCAAAATAAGTTAGGGATTATTTGCCACATGACGAACATTTTAATTTTCATGTTTGAAAACTTTTATTGTCTGCCTTTATTCTAAATTATAAATTTGAACTGGGTTTCGAACTGATGCGAGTTTATCAACAGTAAACGAGGTGACGTGGCTTCATTAGCGGAGGTTCACTGTAGCTTAATTATCCGGGCGTCACACTAGTCCTGGGTGGCCCCGTGTCTACCAAAGACACAACGACCACCGTCGTGGCCAAAACGTCCCTCACGGGGACCGGATCCAAAAATAATAACAATGGGCACACAAGATTATGTCCGCCTACCTGATCAGGGTAGCGCGCGCCCAATACCTTCCCTAGTTGGAGGCACCGGCGAGAGGCACGACAATAGACCCAGTTAGGACCTTCCCATAAAGGTAAGCGTGGTTGCACTGGTCAATTCGATATGGTTGCACCATGACTCAGCCAACAGGTGTTCATGTTCAATTTAATTCGGTTAAACTTGAATGCAAATATGTTGTGCCATGATAAAATAACATGATACAATTACAATGTAGGAGCATGATATCAAAATAAGCACAGGTGCAACATAACTAGCCACCATATCAACAATGAATCATCTCCAACTAAGCATGGCATAATGAAGAGCATGAACATTACCAGTACAACACTACTCATAGCATAACATGACCACTAGCATCAACAATAAACATCATGGAAGAACATATCAACAATGCCATCATGTAAGCATTTAACCAACTGGATGCAATGGAACATGCATAACAATGATACACGGGACAGATGACAGTCATGCACCGAAGACCATTACTAACATCAACATATACTACTAGCAAGCATAAGCATATGAAAAGAATACTAGCAACTAGCAGGGTATGACAACTAGGTGCATAACAACATAGTAAGAAAGTAAGCATGAATCCATAAGCATTATCAAAACAACTATAACCATATTTTAAGCAAGCAAACATTTAATAAATATTCAAGTTGAAAACCAGGGCTACTGCATGACTATCATGAAAGTGGGTATTGTGGCTTGCCTGGGGATGAAGAAGGCACCGGGGAGAGGTGTGGTGAAGCCACGGAAAGATTTACCAGAAACAGTCCTATCTCGGAGGGGCTATTTACGTGCAAGGGTAAAAAGATCATTTTCACAGTGTCAATCCATATTGAAAATGAAACCAACAGAACGGGCTCGATGAAACAAAAACGTGGGCTTTGGATTCACCTCAAACGGAGTTGCCAGCAAAAAGTTATAGCCCGACGAAGTTCAGGGACCAATCTATAAAAGTAACTCTACAAACATGCCCCTGAGCTGAAAAACAGAACACGTTTTTTAGGAAATACGTCTTCAGAATGGAGAAAGCGCATTTTTAGATAGAGCAGAGGCGGAATACGCTTACTTCACGCGAAAACGTACTTTCTGAAGTACGCTTCCACTTAAACGCGCGCGGGTCCGGGGCTGGGTTCGCTGATGTGCGGGTCCCACGGGGTGGGGCCCGTCACTTATCCACGCCGGCTGCCCGGGTCAACGCATGCAGGGGCGGGGCCGAGCCTGAGTAGCTGCCAGGTGGGGTCGGGGAAAGGAGGGGGCCCGCCTGGCCTGGCTCCTTCTTCCTCCGCGCGCGTGCCCGACGGAGCAGAGCAGGGGCGCGGCTCCGGCGACTCCGGCCATCGTTGCCGACGCTCCGAGGACCGACGATCTCGGGGAAGAGTGTCACGTCCATCCCCGCACTACACGGACACCGAGAAGGAGTAGAATGACGAAGGCATGGGTCACGGCGAAGAGGCTACGGGTGGTGATGGGACTCGAGGCCATAGTAGCTCGGGCAACTCGTGGAGAGGTGGGGGAGGTTCGCGGGGGACTAGGTGGGTCTCTGGTGGTGGTAGGAGGAAGGGAGGGGCTCGACTCCGGGCGAATTCGAGAGGAGACCCGAGGCGGCCATGGCGGCCATGGTGGGCACAGGGAGCTCCTTGAGCTCGAACGAGAGGCTGGGGAGGGAGCTGGGAGTGATGTGAGGCTGGTGCTGTGCTCAAACGGCTCGAGGGAGGGCTATATATAGCCGGGAGAGGGCGGAGCCGTGTTGGTGTCGTCGCGGACGCGTGCCCGGCGCCACAGACGCGTGTGCTCGCGCATGAGCTCGGGGAAGGCGACGGAGAGGTGCAGCAGAGCTACAGCGGTGCACAGGGACGAGCAGAGCTCGGGGACAAGAGGAGGAAGAAACCATGGCGCGATTAATGCTCGGTCGGCTACAGGATTCCCGTGGGCGCGCGGCGAAGAGAGGTGACGGAGGGGCTGATGGAGGGGGAGAGGGTTCCAGGAGGACGGCGACGACGCGGGCTTGCTATTGGACAGGCTCACGAGCGTGAAGGCGACGAGAGGGAGAGAGGCCGGAGCTAGAATCCATCCTGGACGTGGACAACGCCAGCAGAGCGCGCGCATTGCATGCCAAGGCTCGTGATCACCACGTGCACTGGTGCACACAGTGGCACACGGCCGGCCAAACAATGTCTAGGGGCTTGTCGTTCCTGGGGAGGTTGCAACTGCGGTGGTAGTTTTGTTAAAAGTGACATGGTTAAATGGTAGTTAACCTCTGAAGTTTACTACAGTAAACTTGTCCAAGCACTGTTGATCAACATGAAGGGATTTGGAAGCAAAGGAGTTGTCTGGTAGGTTTAGGGTAAGAAGGACTTTCACCCTGGTAACTTTGAGAAGCTGTGGACCAAGATTTAATATAGTTTCTTTACAACTGCCAAATCTAGTCCAGAAATGAGATTAGGATGATGCACTCTGATGAAGCATGCACTTGAGCTGAAATTTGGCAAGACCTAATGATTTGGTCATAGTAAGATGTTATAAAAATTTCATACCCAATGGATAAGCCAAAGTGGTACTTGCTTCACAAACATCTTCACTGACCAGAATCTTGTAATAATTCTAGAGAAATATTGGCTAGGTGAATTGGTGCCAAATATGGTGGAGAGAAGTCATTTGGGTAGGAGAAAAATCTAGTAATTTGTCAAGATTTTTGAAGCAATATAAATTGTATTTGCTTCACAACCTGAAAATATTAACAGAATCAAAGATTTGATCCTGTGATCACATAGATGATTGGATGGGACTGACATTTGGAGGAGTGTGCTAATATGAGCACATGAAGGAGTGTGCAAAATTTCAAATCATTTGGATAAACCTAGCTAGTACTTCCTTCACAAAGGCTTCCCTCAGACATGAACTTTGAAAAATTGCTGAGGAAGTTTGGCTAGGCAAATAAAGTTGAATTTTGGCACAGGTCAATTATTTGGACAGGAAAACATGTCTAAAAAGTTTGGTCTCAAATGGGCAAAGATAAATAGCACTTGCTTCACAATGTGCCATTTAGGACAGAATAAAAATGAATTTATTGAGCATGATACAAAATATGGCTAATGAAATATTTTGCCATATTTGAGGAATATATGACCCAAAAAATTTATGAGAATTATTTGGGGATTTTTGGATGGGAAGAAATATAGGTTGCTTCACAACCTAGGGCGGATAGGGTTATTCCTTTAATAGAAAAAGGAATTTTCCCTAGAGAAAGAAATTAGGGTCTGGCCATGGAGTGAAGTGACATGATCTTGGCAAGGTTTTGAGAATGATGAGCCACTTGGGAGAGGAAATGAAGAAGATTTCCTAGGTGACAAAGCCACAAAACCACTCCAAAAAGAAAAACAGAGCAAAAACCCATTAAATCAAAAGAAAAAGGAAAGGGCCAAAATCCAGGCTGTTACACGAATAGTGCGACCCTATATATATCTTGTTACATGAATAATGTACTCATGTACCATAAAATCGAACCATAGGGTACAATCGTGATTTCTTACCATGGAAAAAAATTGGAGCCGAAACAATGAACTCATGTTTTCATTCAAACAAAAATATGTTGTTAGTTAATGTAAATGTTTTCAAATAGCACACAGTTCACTCACGAAAGCCGTGTGTCCACTAAACCGTGGCCGATGCCCACCTGCCAAGCACGCGATGTGAGTCGTGCGTTCTGATTGGCCAGAACCCAAACCCCACGGATCGTATGTCTGCACCGTTGGATTCTCCTTGATCGAACGACAATCCTCATACATTTTGACAGCACATGCAGTTCCAGTTGTGAATTAATTTATATCCACAAATTTCACATTAAATGCAAAATATGTCTTAAATATAGAAAACGATACCTGAAATGCGTTAGGAAATCAAACCCGTGGTATAATGGTGATTGCCTACCATGGAAATTTTTATGAGGCCAAACAATGAAGTCACCGACTACTGGAGTTTGAATTGACACGTGTCCTTTTGGAAATCATGGTCCTTCATGTGAGATGCTCCGGATTGGAAGGAGCGATCATCAAACTTGTGCCAAACTTTACCAAAAAAATCCTTGGGGTCGTGAGAGCACGCCACAGGCACACACCGATTTTGATGATGTCTGGACTCCATCTGAATTCCCTACGCTGGTGTCCACACATTGCGGCCGAAATGTTTGAAACTTCTCCTCGTTTCTCAGATAATGGATGAAACTCGCAAAGCGACACACAAATGATTTGTACACCTTCCTTGCTAACTAACACCTAGATGTAGTTGTAGAATAGTTTTGAATTTAATTATATGCACTAAATGCAAGGTAAGTGCAAAAATATGACTTAAATATAGCAATGAGACCTGAAATGGGCTAGAAAATCAAACCTCGGGTATATACATGATTGTTTACCATGAAAAAATTCGAGGTGTAACGATGTAGTCACTAACGATTGGAGTCCGAAGTGACGCGTCTCCTTTTGGAAACTATGATCCTTCTTGTGAGATGCTCCTATTTGGAAGGTGTGAGCATCAAAACTTGTTCCATCTTTACCAAATAAATTCCATGTGATCCCGGGAGCAAGCCACGGTGACACACCGATTTTCGTTATTTCTGGACTCTATATGTATTTCCTATAATTAGAAATCCAACAAGGCATAGGCCCCTGGGCGCACCTTGCGACCGAACTGTTTGAATTTTCCCCGTTTCTTGAACAATGAATGAAAACTCCCAAAGCAAAACCCAAATAATCTTTCTATCTAGCACCCACGTGTAGTTGCGACTATAGCAAACGACTCAAATATAGCAAACGATACCTCAAATGCACGAGAAAATCGAACCATAGGGTACAATGGTGATTTCTTACCGTGGAAAACAATTTGGAGGCGAAACGATGAACTCTTGTTTTCATTCAAATGAAAATATGTTGTCAGTTCATGTAAATGTTTTCAAATAGCACACGGTTCACTCACGAAAGCCATGTGCCTACCAAACCGTGGCCGATGCCCCCCTTGCTGCGCGCGTGATCTGAGTCGTGTTTTCTGATTGGGTAGAATCCAAACCCCACGGATCGTACATCTGCACCGTTGGATGCTCCCAGATCGAATGGCAATCCTCATCCCTTTCGATAGGAAATGCAGTCCGGTTAGGATTTGATTTATATGCCAAAATGCACGGTAAACGCTAAAATATGTCTTAAATATAGCTCACGAGACCTGAAATGCGCCAGCAAATCAAACCCATGGTATAATGGTGATTGCTTAACGTGGGAAAAATTTAGAGGCGAAACAATGAACTCACATCTTCATTTCAAAATTAGTACGTCTTCATTTCAAACAAAATTATTCTCTTTGTTCACACGAGCGCTTAGAGGCAACCGTTTGCATAGGCCTTTCCGCGCGGTGACTGGGGATATTTTTCACCCTTTTCACCTAGGCCGCCAACACCCCCACTGCCCGCCCACGTTTCACTCAACTAGTCCACCCAATCTCCATCGCCAACTCCCCCCTCCCCCAGATCCAGAGCAGAACCCTCTCCGGCGCCGGCGTGCTCACCCCGGCCGTGTGCCCGCTCTTCGGCGTCAAGCCTACCTACACTACCGTTCCCAACACGCGGCTGCCCGTGCCTCACCGTCTTCATTTTCTCGCCAGCCACCCTTGAGCATATCGATCATGTAACCCTCGCCTCTCCTGTGGTCCGGCCGGGTTTGCATTAAGAAGCCTGCTAGTTATTGCTCTCCATCATGGTGAGGCATATTTCCTCGCAATCCCTCTTCCTATTTCGTTCTGTATGTTCCCAAATTGTCTATAAATAATGGAAAGCGTATATATGTTCATTATCTACCTTCCTAACTAGTACATATAAGTTGTATTTATTCCAATAAGTTACTACCGATTTACGAATTGCAAGCGCCTGAGTCACACAAACTTAACAAATAAGCCATATATTTTCTAAATTATTGCATGACATGTTTACACAACTTGATACCAAGTTGTTAGTTTTATGCTTATCCTCCTTTCCTGAGTTTCGCATGTGTTCTCTATAGATGCCGAGTTGTAGCGACAACACTCATGCTTCAGGCGATGTATCTTCATCTGATTCCAACAACCCTAGGTCTTCAGCAGATGGTGAGGGATCAAGTAATCTTGAATGGGATAGAGCTGCAGTAATTACCCTTCCGGTCAGGACACGGAGGAATGCTCCAAGGAAGCCCACACACCAGCCTAAAGGTGTATATGAAGTAACCGAGTTTGATTTAAAGTCTTGGGCTTCACCTAAACCAGAGAAATCATGCACGAGGTTCAGGAGCATGTGTGGATTTGTTGGCAGGGCAAGGCTCAACATTAATCTGTCAAGGTTTCGGAAGGCTGACACAGAAACATGATGAAGGATAGTCCGAGAGATCATGGATCACTTCAACATTCCGGAGCAGTGGAGAATGCAGGTGGAACACGCTGCACTGAGGAAGGCTATGGATGCTTGGAGAAACTGGAAGAACATGATGTACAAGAAGTACTCGAGTGAAGGCAAGGACCCAATCCTTGCATACCCCCAAATTACAAAGGCAGACTGGGCAGAATTCAAAAGGGTCAGGGCAACTAAAGAGTTTGCTGAGAAGAGTGCCAAGCAACCGGAACTTCAGAAGAAGAACACACACCCCCACCGTATGGGTGTGGCAGGATACTATGGCATGAAACCGATATGGGACCAGGAGGAGAAAGAAGCAGTAGCGGTGGGTGAGAAACCGTCCTTTATTGAAATTAGAGGCGAACACACTAGAGACTACTTGCGGACACATGCAAGGAGGTGTGATGATGGAACTTATTACTTTGAAAACTCACATGACGAAGAACTATATCAAGTGATGTTAAAGGCTTCCAAGATCCCTGGAAGGTTCTACTGGAACTCAGGGCCATGTGACATTCTGTTTGATGCTCTAGAAACAAGCGAGCCCCCTGGCCGTGCAAGGGGTATAGGTGTTAATTTCCCCCAAAAGAGGGCTTTCACATTTAGCAAAGAAGAGAGGTGAAAGGATCGAGAAGAGGTGTCTAGAGGGGGTGATTAGACCCTTAACAAGCAAAAGTAGCAGTTTTTAAGTTCTTCGAGTTGAGGTGGAGTTTTATCACAAGTTTAAGCAGTCACAATACATTTCAAGCAAGCATGGCTAGAGTATGAGCAGCGGAGGAAGTAAAGCATGCAATTTGCAAGAAAGTAAAGGGATGGGATTGGAGTGTGCAAACACAATGAAGAAACAGAGATTTTTGGCGTGGTTCCGATAGGTGGTGCAATCGTACGTCTAGGTTGACGGAGACTTCAACCCGTGAAGGGTAATGGTTGCGTGAGTCCACGGAGGCTCCACCCACGAAGGGTCCATGAAGAAGCAACCTTGTCTATCCCACCATGGCCATCGCCCATGAAGGACTTGCCTCACTTGGGTAGATCTTCAAGAAGTAGGTGATCTCCTTGCCCTTACAAACTCCTTGGTTCAACTCCACAATCTTGTCGGAAGCTCCCTAGTGACACCTAACCAATCTAGGAGACACCACTCTCCAAAAGGCAGATGTGTGATGATGATGAACTCCTTGCTCTTGTGCTTCAAATGATAGTCTCCCCAACACTCAACTCATTCTCACAGATTTGGCTATGGTGGAAAGATGATTTGAGTAGAAAGCAACTTGGGGATGGCTAGAGATCAAGATTCTCGTGGTTGGATTGGAATGCCTTGGTCTCAACACATGCCTAGGTGGTTCTCTCTCAGAAAATGAGTAGTGGAAGTGTAGGCACGTTCTGATGGCTCTCTCTTGAGTAGAGAAGGGGGTGGAGGGGTATATATAACCTCCACACAAAATCCAAACGTTACATACATTTGACCCAACTCGGTCAGACCGAATAGGTAAACTCGGCGAGACCGATTTAGTTCAAAATGTGAATGTTAGGATTCTTGGTGGGACAGACATGATCAACTCGGTTGACCGATGTGCTAGGGTTAGGGAAAAACCTCATATCGTTGTGACAGATTGCATGAACTCGGTGAGACCGATTTCAGCAATGAGCAAACAGATGGTTGGTCAAGCAAACTCGATGGGATAGATTGCTTATTTTGGCGAGACCGAACTAATTGCAACAGGCAACAGAGAGTTTGAAGGGCCATCTTTGTGAGACCGAGATACCTATTGGTGAGACCGAACTGATTAGGGTTTCTGGCAGTGGCTAGGTCAAATGAACTCGGTGGCGCCGATGTGCTAGGGCCGAGTTTGACTTTAGGTTTAGGACATATTTGGATATGAGAAAGTGGCTGAGGGCTTTGGAGCAATATCACTAAGCACTTTGAGCAAGTAGGCCATTAAGCAACACCACATCCCCTTTTAATAGTATTGTCTTTTCCTATGGACTTAATGTGATCTTAGATCACTAAAATAGAAATGAAGAGTCTTGAGTTTTTGCCAATATTTTGTCCTTAGCATTTTGAAGGGGTTCCACATCCTCTTGTCCATGCCACACCATTGTTGAACTTTCTGAAATATACTAGATAAAGATATTAGTCCAACAAGAGATATGTTGACATTAATTACCAAAATCACCCAGGGAGCTCTTGTGCTTTTAATCTCCCCCTTTTTGGTAATTGATGGCAACATACATCAAAGCTTTATAAAAAGATGTGAAGAGTAACAAGTAAAGCTTTGGAAAGACATGTAACATGCATAGGTTCCCCCTACATGTATGCAATCATGTAAAGAAGTATGTAAGAGCATGTGAGTGCATAAGCATGTCAGAGCAAGCAATGAGTTACATGTATCTTGGCTATATGCATCAGAGTAAATGATGTAGATACAAGAAGTGTACCTTCATGTTCATGAGTCCTTCATGGAAACAATATGTACATCAGCAAGAGATGATCATCATACACATGAATGTGATGCATATACTTACCTTGTGGTCTTGAGCTGGCCTTGGAAGAGATGAACTTGAGAAAATAGGGTTAGATAACACAAGAGCACTACTAAATAAAGAAAGTTCAGAAAACCACAAGATTACCAAGACTGGGATGACATGTAATGAGTGAGTACTTACTACTCTATTTGGATATAGACATGTCCCTAAATATTAAAGATATGCAATGATTCCAAGGATTTTCTTTTCCCTTAGATATGAACTCTTTCTCCCCCTAAATCTGATATTGGATAATGGGAGAAGGTAGGGAAAGAGAAAATCAGAGCAAAGCAATCATAACAAAGCAAGAAATGGTACAAACATACATGTCTTTCCCCTCTTAAAGACATGTGACTTCTCTCCTCTATTGTTAATAAGCATCTGGGAAAGGCCAATATGTGCTTTCTTCCCTATGTGATAAGCTTTGATGTGCTCTCTCTCTCCCCCTTTGACATCAATTTCCAAGAAGGGATCTTCTAGAGCATGAGTCAAATAGGTTTGGTCCTTGAGACACATTACAAAGAAACAAGTAGTTTAAGATGCGAGTAGAGGATAAGAATCATCAAGTGGAGCTGGATAAGAAACGACATTTGCAATGGCAGAAAGTTTTCCCAGTAGTGAAATCGGTAACGCCGATCTGTTTTCATCGATGACACCGACTTGGCAGTGTCATAGATGATGCTTATCGGTCAAACCGGGTTAGTTCGCGTCGGTTGTACCGATGAACTATCTACAAGTAATCCCTGTAGTTTAGTCTAGCCGATGGGCATGTATTGAGAGGCTGAGTTCAATGCAGAGGAAAATTTTGTCACCTCAGCTCACTTGGCAATTAAGATCTCACAAAGATTTGCAAGGAATTAACTGAAGAATTTGCAATGAATTAGATGCAAAAAATCTAGAGAAAAGAAGATAAAAGAAAAGAAATCTAGATGAAGTTCTTTTTGTAAAGGGGGCACAAACAAAAAAAAACTTAATCTAGAAGGGGTCGGCGATAAAGTCACCTATGATAGAGTATATTGACTGAGGAGTCAAGTGATAAAACTTAATCGTAGGTCATACTCATCATTTAAGCTCAAAATGGGGTTACCATTTTTTGTTTAAGCACTTTGATGTATTCACATCTTGTTGAGCTACTTTGACCCATGACTTGGGGTAAAGCTTCCCTAAGATGGAATAACATACCTTGGGTGGTGGTGTTGATCTTGATCATGTAGTCAAACTTGTGTTGGATGCTCAAGGTTGATGTAGTTCATCAAGAGTTGGGAGCACCACTTATAGTTTGAGTTCATCTTCCTACATGGGTTAGTCTTGCAAGGAAGGGCACTTGTGTATCCAAAATGACAATCATGAAACTTGATACCAAATGAAATTTGATATAGACAAATTGTCAAAGGATATGTTGAGTGGATTCATGCTTCCTTGTAATCAACAACCATATAGTAGAGACTTGGTGATGTAGAGATTGCTCAGGATGTGAGTGACTTGCAATCTCATAGATTTGGGCTCATCCAAGTACCTACAAGGGTTAGATAACATGCAAGGTACAAGTATAGATCCAAGACATATGATCATCATCATAAGAGAAATATCAAGGATTATTCAAAAATACAAGATCATGCCTTGCATGTATCCAAATGGAGTTTGTACTCCAAGTTTGAGGCATCAATGATATTCAATTCACCTCTCAAACGGCAAAATACTTTCTCATCAAGCGGTTTGGTGAATATATCCACCAATTGCTTTTCGGTACGAACATGCTTAAGATTGGTGTGTCCTTTAGCAACATGATCTCAAATGAAATGATGACAAACTTCAATATGCTTAGTTCGAGAATGTTTCACGGGATTGTGAGCAATCTTAATAGCACTTTCATTATCACAAAGAAATGGAACATGTTTCACATATATCCCATAACCCTTAAGAGTTTGGGTCATCCAAAATAATTGAGCACAATAGGATCAGGTGGCAATGTATTCCGCTTCGGCGGTGGATAAGGATACCGAGTTTTGTTTCTTGGAGGACCAAGACACAAGAGATCTTCCAAGAAATTGACAAGTACCTGAAGTGGACTTTCTATCAACCTCGTCACTCGCATAGTCCGAATCGGAGTAGCCAACAAGATCAAAAGAAGACCTCTTAGGATACCAAATGCCAAAGTTTGGTGTATGAATTAAGTATCTCACTATCCTTTTCATAGCCTTAAGATGACACTCCTTAGGTGCCGCTTGATATCGTGCACACATGCACACACTTAGCATAATGATACGTCTCCAACATATCTATAATTTTTATTGTTCCATGCTGTTATATTATCAATCTTGGATGTTTTATAATCATTTTATAGTCATTTTATATCATTTTCTGGTACTAACCTATTGACATAGTGCCAAGTGCCAGTTGTTGTTTTCTGCATGTTTTTTACATCGCAGGAAATTAATACCAAACAGGCTCCAAATGCAGCGAAACTTTTTGTGGATTTTTTTTGGACCAGAAGACATCCAATGGGCCGAAGAAGCACCTGGGGCTGCTCCGAGGGGAGCACAACCCACCAGGGCACGCCTGGAGGCCCAGGCGCGCCCTAGTGAGTTGTGCCCACCCCAGGTGCCCCCGGACCACCTCTTTACTCTATAAATACCCCAATATTCCAGAAACCCTATGGGAGTCGATGAAAATCAATTCCATCCACCACAGAGTCCAGAACCACCAGATCCAATCTAGACGCCATCACGGAGGGGTTCACCACTTCCATTGGTGCCTCTCCAATGATGCGTGAGTAGTTATTTCTAGACCTTCGGGTCCATAGTTAGTAGCTAGATGGCTTCCTCTCTCTCATTTGATTCTCAATACAATTGTCTCTTGGAGATCCATATGATGTAACTCTTTTTGCGGTGTGTTTGTTGGGATCCGATGAACTTTGAGTTTATGATCAGATCTATCTTTTTATCCATGAAAGTTATTTGAGTTTCTTTGATCTCTTATATGCATGATTGCTTATAGCCTCGTATTTCTTCTCCGATATTTGAGTTTTCTTTGGCCAACTTGATCTATTTATCTTGCAATGGGAAGAGGTGCTTTGCAGTGGGTTCGATCTTACAGTGCTTGATCCCAGTGATAGAAAGGGAACCGACACGTATGTATCGTTGCTACTAAGGATAAAACAATGGGGTCTATTTCTACATAATTATATTTTGTCTACATCATGACACCGTTCTTATTGTAGTACTCTGTTTCTCCATGAACTTAATACACTAGATGCATGCTGGAAAGCGGTCGATGTGTGGAGTAATAGTAGTAGATGCAGGCAGGAGTCCGTCTACTAATTTTGGACGTGATGCCTATATAATGATCATTGCCTGGATATCATCATGATTATTTGAAGCTCTATCAATTGCCCAACAGTAATTTGTTTACCCACCATTTGCTATTTTTCTTGAGAGAAGCCACTAGTGAAACCTACGGCCCCCGGGTCTCTTTCTCATATTATTTGCCTTTGCGATCTATTTTATTTGTCTTTTATTTTCAAATCTATTAAACCAAAAATACAAAAATACCTTGCTGCAATGTATTATTATTTATTTTATTTGGCGTTCGATCTATCAATCTGTTACAATTTATTCACGTCCATTTGACAATTTCTGGCCGCGTTACCCGAAAGGGATTGACAACCCATTTAATATGTCGGGTCGCGAGTATTTGTTATTTGTGCGCAGGTGCCGTTTTACGTATTGTTGCTTGGTTTTCCTACTGGTTCGATAACCTTGGTTTCATCACTGAGGGAAATACCTACCGTCGTTGTGCTGCATCATCCCTTCCTCTTTGGGGAAATACCGACATAGCTTCAAGCCGCATCGAAAGGAATTTTTGGCGCCGTTGCCGGGGGAGATCATCTACATATACCAGGTTCCCTAATCACAACTCTCATCTCCTCACAATTTACATTATTTTCCATTTGCCTCTCATTTTCCTCTCCCCACTTAACAAAAAATTGTTGTTTTATTCGCCCTTCTTTCCGTTTGCCTTTTTTGTGTCAGATCTCTTGTTTACTTGTTTTGCCATGTGTCTTCTATTTTCTTGCATCTTTGCTTGCTAAAAATCTATTGATATCGGTACTCATCCACTTGCTAATCTTTTTAAAAGATCTAATTATCATGAACCAATTGCTAGTGAATCGAGTTCTCTATATTATCTTTATGAAGTTTTGCTTGAGATTCGTGAATCTGGAAATTGTGATGAAGTTTTAAAAGAAGAAATTTATAAAGTGGTTCACGATAGCTCCTTGAATCAAAAGCATGATTGCAATAATATTATTATAAACTCTGTTAATGTCAATAATATGCGAAACCCTAGGCTTGGGGATGCTTGTTTTGTTATGTCCGCTACTTATTGCAATGATCATGATTGGGGTGATGATGATTCTTTGATCTTGATAGTTTATTTAAGCCTCATGATGAATATGTTTGCAATAATATTGAAAGTGGGTTTAGAAGAGTGTCAACTCTAGGTAAAAATAATCCCACATATTTGGAGAGTGTTCAATCTTATGAATTTTTTGATAAAAGTGGGTTCGGAGAGGTCATGACCTTAGTTGATGTTAATCCCACTATCTTGGAAGATTATAAAACTTTTATGCATGTGGATCACGACAAGAAAATTTTATATCTTAGTTATATTGTTGAATATGATTATGTTCCTACATGTAATTATTCTGAGAGAGGAAAATATGGTTGTACAAATTTTCATGTTACTAAATTACCTCTCGTTATATTGAGATCGTCAATGTTTCACTCCTCTTCTTTGCATTTGTTAGATGTTCCTTGTCTTGATAATTTGTTTGCTTATAAAATTCCTATGCATAGGAATTATGTTATACTTAAATGTGTTTTTCATATGTCTCATGAGGCTCCCTTCATGTTTCAATTCGTATCTTTCGTGTGAGCATTGTTGAAGTCGTATGCCTAGCTAGGGGCGTAAAACGATAGCGCTTGTTGGGAGGCAACACAATAAATAAAATTTATTTTTGCTTTTTTCTTTCTGTTCTTGAGTGTTAGCACAATTATGCAACTGTTATGATTATGTTTTTTGTGTTTTAATTAGTGTTTGTGCCAAGTAAAGCCTTTATGATCTTCTTGGGTGACAGTTGTTTGATCTTGCTGAATAACAGAAACTTTTGTGCTCATGAAAACAATTCTCATTTCTAACCAGAGAGCAATAAAATATCAATTCATTTTTCAGAAGATTAATATACAAATTTCCCAGGTCTTCGTAATTTTTCAGAGTTTTTGGAGTTACAGAAGTATTCGAAATATTCATATTTCTACAGACTGTTCTATTTTTGACAGATTCTGTTTTCTTTGCGTTGTGTGCTTGTTTTGATGATTTGATGGTTTTCTTTGATGAGCTTTTGCCATAGAAAAGTTGGAATACGGTATATATAATGCAAGAACAAAATATGAATTGGTTTGATACAACACTTATAGTAGTGATTTGCTTTCTTATACTAACAGATCTCACAAAGGTTTTCTTGAGTTTTGTCTGATTAAAGTTTTCAAGTTTTGGGTTATCTTACGATGGATGAAGGAATAAGGAGTAAGAAGAGCCTAAGCTTGGGGATGCCCCGGCATCCCAAGCTATTATCCAAAGAGAGCAAGCAACTAATCTTGGGGATGCCCCGAGTGGCATCCCCTCTTTCTTCTAATGACCATCGGTATTTTACTCGAAGCTATATTTTTATTCGTCACATACTATGTGTTTTGCTTGGAGTGTCTTGTATGATATGAGTCTTTGATTGTTTTATTTTGTGTTCTAAGTCTTGATTCCTTTCTGGACACACCTATTTGAGAGAGCCAAAATTATGTCATGACTTGTTAGAATTGCTCTCTATGCTTCACTTAAATTTTTATGAGCTATGGATTTGCTCTAGTTCTTCACTTATATCTTTTTGAGCATGGTGTGCTTTAGTATTTTTGAAGAAATGCTCTCTTGCGTCACTTATATTTATTTGAGAGTTAGTAAAATTGTCAACAAATTCTCTCTTGCTTCACTTAAATTAATTTGAGAGAAAGAAATATTATGCTCATGATCTTCACTTATATTTGTTTGAGCTTGTCAAAAGCAACACATGAAAATTAGCCCCAAAGTGATGGATATCCAAGAAGGATATAATAAAAACTTTCATGAAGATCATTGGACAAAATAAACTTGATTATTAGTAATAGTTTTGAGATATGATGATGTGATATGTGAGTCATCTTGATGAGTAATTATGCTTTAGTAAGAATACTGGTGTTAAGGTTTGTGATTCCCTATGCAAGCACGAAAGTCAATAGTCATGCAATAAAATTATATCCTACTTGCGGTGCATTACTCAGTGTTAATTATGCTTAATGCTCGCTTATGATATTATTCGTTTCTTGCCTGGTCGTCTCTCAATCGTTTGCTAGCCTTCATTTTGCACTAAGTATGATCACTACTTGTGCATCCAAAATCCTTTAAACCAGTTTTGCCACATGAGTCCACTATACCTACCTACATGTGATATTATTTTACCACTCTAAGCAAATTTGTATGTGCCATCTGTAATATTCAAAATAAATTTCTCTTTTGTGTGCTCGTACCGCTCGTGAGGCGGTGAGGGGTGGCTAATATTTTCCATGCTAGATGTGTTATTCTCACGATGAGTGTTTATTCACTTGTCATTGCACGAGAGTAACGCAAAGGTATAAGGGATGCCCAGTCCCGAAATGAAAAATGAATTTACTTTATGTTGTCAAATAATAAATTCCTTGGAAAGTGTTGGTATGGAAGGCACGCGTGGATAAGGTTAGCCATGGAAAGTGAAAGTATGGTGGAAAAAGGAATAAACTTTAATTTCTGTTTGGGAGCCGCCTATGATATATCTAGCATGGAAAGTGTTGGGACCTCTAAGTAATTTTCGTTGGTGGAAAAGTATGCCACTCAAAATGTTTTTATCTCTCAATTTTCGCTTTGAGCTCTGGCACCTCTACAAATCCCTACTTCCCTCTGGGAAGGTCCTTTCTTTTAATTTATGCAATTTTTTTATTTTTGAATTTGAGTCTCCATCTTCTATTTTTGAATTTGAATTTGAGCATTGGGTGTAGTTAATATGTGAGTGTGTTTCATGAATGGATCAATGATTGAGTATGATGGGCTAGGGATAGCTTATTTTAGCGTTGATATTTTGAAAGACATGGTTGCTTGTTGATATGCTTGAGTATTTAAGTTATCATGTCAAAACTAGACTATTGCTTCAAACAATATAAAAGTCCAAATGTCCATGCTATAAAGAAAAGAATATGAGATGTCATGTTAGGCAGCACTCCACATCAAAAATTCTGTTTTTATCATTTACCTACTTGAGGACGAGCAGGAATTAAGCTTGGGGATGCTGATACGTCTCCAACGTATCTATAATTTTTTATTGTTCCATGCTGTTATATTATCAATCTTGGATGTTTTATAATCATTTTATATTATTTTTTGGTACTAACCTATTGACATAGTGCCAAGTGCCAGTTGTTGTTTTTTGCATGTTTTTTACATCGCAGGAAATCAATACCAAACGGACTCCAAACGCAGCGAAACTTTTTGTGGATTTTTTTCGGAGCATAAGACATCCAATGGGTCGAAGAAGAACCTGGGGCTACTCCGAGGGGAGCACAACCCACCAGGACGCGCCTGGAAGCCCAGGCGCGCCCTGGTGGGTTGTGCCTATCTCGGTTGCGCCCCAGACCGCCTTTTTACTCTATAAATACCCCAATATTCCAGAAACCCTAGGGGAGTCGAAGAAAATCAATTCTAGCCGCTGCAGAGTCCAGAACCACCAAATCCAATCTAGACGCCATCACGGAGGGGTTCACCACTTCCATTGGCGCCTCTCCGATGATGCGTGAGTAGTTCTTTGTAGACCTTCAGGTCCGTAGTTAGTAGTTATATGGCTTCCTCTCTCTCTCTCGTTTGATTGTCAATACAATGGTCTCTTCGAGATCCATATGATGTAACTATTTTTGCGGTGTGTTTGTTGGGATCCGATGAACTTTGAGTTTATGATCAGATCTATCTTTTTAGCCATGAAATTTATTTAAGTTTCTTTGATCTCTTCTATGCATGATTGCTTATAGCCTTGTATTTCTTCCCTGATATTTGGGTTTTGTTTAGCCAACTTGATCTATTTATCTTGCAATGGGAAGAGGTGGTTTGTACTGGGTTCGATCTTACGATGCTTGATCCTAGTGACAGAAGGGGAACCGACTCGTATGTATCATTGCTACTAATGATAAAATGATGGGGTCTATTTCTACATAAATAGATCTTTTCTACATCATGTCATCGTTCTTATTGCATTACTCCATTTCTCCATGAACTTAATACACTAGATGCATGCTGGATAGCGGTCGATGTGTGGAGTAATAGTAGTAGATGCAGGAAGGAGTCGGTCTACTAGTATTGGACGTGATGCCTATATAATGATCATTAACTGGATATCGTCATGATTACTTGAAGTTCTATCAATTGCCCAACAGTAATTTGTTTACCCACTGTTTGCTATTTTTCTCAAGAGAAGCCACTAGTGAAACCTACGGCCCCCGGGTCTCTTTCTCATATTATTTGCCTTTGCGATCTATTTTATTTGCCTTTTATTTTCAGATCTATTAAACCAAAAATACAAAAAATACCTTGCTGCAATTTATTCTTATTTATTTTCTTTGGCGTTCGATCTATCAATCTACTACAATTTATTCACGTCTATTTGCCAATTTCTGGCGCCGTTACCCGAAAGGGATTGACAACCCCTTTAATACGTGGGGTTGCGTGTATTTGTTTTTTTGTGGAGGTGCTGTTTACGTATTATTGGTTGGTTCTCCTACTGGTTCGATAACCTTGGTTTCATCACTGAGGGAAGTACCTACCGTCGTTGTGCTACATCATCCCTTCCTCTTCGGGGAAATATCGACGTAGCTTCAAGTTGCATCACATAATATCGGGATGGGAGGCACATAGATATACCAATGAACAAATCATAGAGCGGTAAACCTTTTGGTCAACCAGTTTTTGCCATCCTTAGTCAAGTCAAGATGTCCACTAGTAGGCATGGGTGTTTTCATACCTTTGCTTTCTTGCATGTCGAACTTCTTGAATAAGTCCTTGGTATACTTTGTTTGTGAAACAAAGGTACCCTCCTTGTTTTGCTTGATTTGCAAACCAAGAAAGAATTTGAGTTCACTCATCATAGACATCTCAAACTTCTCCGACATTAGCCTTCCAAAATTTTCACTAAAATGGGGGTTAGTTGAACCAAATATGATATCATCCACATAAATTTGGCACACAAATAATTCACCATTAACCCTTTTTGTAAAAAGTGTAGAATCATTTTTTCCAATCTCAAAGCATTTCTCAATAAGGAACTTGGTCAAGCATTTATACCATGCTCTAGGAGCTTGTATAAGACCATAAAGAGCTTTGTGAAGTTTGTAAACATGATTAGGTTTCTTGGGATTAACAAAGCTGGGAGGTTGTTTAACATACACTTCCTCCTCAATTTCACCATTTAGAAAAGCACTTTTAATGTCCATTTGGTATAAAGTGATATCATGGTGATTGGCATAAGCAAGTAAGATGCGTATGGACTCAAGTCTAGCAACGGGGGCATATGTCTCACCATAGTCCATACCTTCGACTTGAGTGTAGCCTTGGGCGATGAGATGGGCCTTGTTGCGTACAACTTGTCCATCCTCATCTTGCTTATTCTGAAACACCCACTTGGTTCCAATGACATTTTGGTTGTCATCCGGATTTTCTACCAATGTCCACACTTGATTCCTCTTGAAATTGTGTAGCTCTTCATGCATGGCGTTCACCCAATCCGGGTCATCAAGAGCCTCTTCAACATTCATATGTTCAATACTAGAAACGAATGAGTAATCTTCACAAAAGTTATCCAAACGAGTTTTAGAGCGAGTAATTCTCCCAGTTTGAATATCATCAAAGATTTGTTTGATGGGATGATCTCTTGAAACTCTTTGCTCTAACTCGTGAGATCTTTTGTTTGGGTCGGGGTGGAACATCCTCTTCATTGTCTTGTTCTTGCGCTTGTCCTTCTTCATTGTTGTTGTTCTCTTGTGGAAGTGGAGAAGGAGGTCAATGAGGTCCATCTTGTTGTACTTCCTCGTTTCCTTCGTCTTGACGTGCTCCACTTGTGGATGCCTCCAAGTCAACTTGTGGTTCACCTTGTCATGAAGTTGAGGCTTCCACTTAAACGAATGAGGTACTCTCCTTCACCTCCGTTGGAAGAATCTTGCTAATAGACAAGTCTTGAATTGCTTCCGAGGGATCTTTATCTCCTACATCAATTGGCAATTGCTCTACTTGTGAGTCGTTAGATTCATCAAACTTCACATCTACCGTCTGTTCAATCTTTCGGGTGAAATTGTTGTAGACACGGTAAGTGCGAGAGTTTGTGCCATAACCGAGTAGAAAACCTTCATGTGATTTAGGAGCAAATTTCGAATGATGATGCTTATCAAGAATGTAACACTTTGAGCCAAATACTCGAAAGTATCCAACTTGGGGTTCGTTGCCCATGAGAAGCTCGTATGCCGTCTTGTCGAGAAGCTTGTGAAGGTATAGTCGATTAGTTGCATGGCAAGCTGTCTCAATTGCTTCTGCCCAAAAGTGTTTTGGCGTCTTGTATTCATCAAGCATAATTCTTGCCATCTCAATAAGTGTCTGGTTCTTCCTCTCAACAACTACATTTTGTTAAGGTGCATACGTAGCTGAGAACTCATGTGAAATCCCTTCTTTGTCAAGAAAGGTATATGCATTGGCGTTCTTGAACTCCGTTCCATTGTCACTGTGAAACTTCTTGATCTTCACTTCAAATTGATTTTGGGCCTTTCTAGCGAAGTTATTGAAGATATTTTGGACCTGTGATTTACCATCAAGAAAGAACACCCACATAAATCTTGAAAAATCATCAACAATGACCAATCCGAACGAGTTACCACCGAGACTCTTGTAGGCGTTGGGACCAAAGAGATCCATATGAAGTAGCCCGAGCGGTCTTCTCATGGTCATAATGTTTTTCATGGGATGACTTCCTCCAACTTGTATTCCTACTTGACAAGCACTACAAAGTCTATCATTGTCAAATATAACATCTTTAACACCAAGGATATGATCACCTTTAATAAGCTTATCAAGATTTCGCATGCCCACGGGACCTAACCTTCTATGCCCTAGAGGCAATAATAAAAGCATTATTATTATATTTCCTTGTTCATGATAATTGTCTTTATTCATGCTATAATTGTGTTATCCGGAAATCGTAATACATGTGTGAATAACAGACACCAACATGTCCCTAGTAAGCCTCTAGTTGACTAGCTCGTTGATCAACAGATAGTCATGGTTTCCTGACTATGGACATTGAATGTCATTGATAACGAGATCACATCATTAGCAGAATGATGTGATGGACAAGACCCAATCCTAAACATAGCATAAGATCGTATAGTTCGTTTGCTAGAGTTTTCCAATGTCAAGTATCTTTTCCTTAGACCATGAGATCGTGTAACTCCCAGATACCATAGGAGTGCTTTGGGTATACCAAACGTCACAACGTAACTGGGTGACTATAAAGGTAGACTACGGGTATCTCCAAAAGTGTCTGTTGGGTTGACATGGATCAAGACTGGGATTTGTCACTCGTATGATGGAGAGGTATCACTGGGCCCACTCGGTAATGCATCATCATAATGAGCTCAAAGTGACCAAGTGTCTGGTCACGGGATCATGCATTATGGTACGAGTAAAGTGACTTGCCGGTAACAAGATTGAACGAGGTATTGGGATACCACGATCGAATCTCGGGCAAGTAACATATCGATTGACAAAGGGAATTGCATACGGGGTTGATTGAATCCTTGACATCGTGGTTCATCCGATGAGATCATCGTGGAGCATGTGGGAGCCAACATGGGTATCCAGATCCCGCTGTTGGTTATTGACCGGAGAGTCGTCTCGGTCATGTCTGCTTGTCTCCCGAACCCGTAGGGTCTACACACTTAAGGTTCGGTGACGCTAGGGTTGTGAAGATATGTATATGCAGTAACCCGAATGTTGTTCGGAGTCCTGGATGAGATCCCGGACGTCAAGAGGAGTTCCATAATGGTTCGGAGGTAAAGAATTATATATAGGAAGTGCTGTTTCGGCCATCGGGACAAGTTTCGGGGTCACGGGTATTGTACCGGGACCACCGGAAGGGTCCCGGGGTCCATCGGGTGGGGCCACCTATCCCAGAGGGCCCCATGGGCTGAAGTGGGAGGGAACCCAGCCCATAGTGGGCTGGGGCGCCACCCCCCTAGGGCCCATGCGGCTAGGGTTGAGGGGAAACCCTAAAGGGGGGCGCCCCCTTGCTTGGGGGGCAAGCCCCCCACCCTAGGCCGCCGCCCCCCCTAGTAGATGCCATCTACTAGGGCCGGCGCCCCCCTGGCACCCCTATATATAGTGGGGGAGAGGAGGGACTTCATACCTAGCCCCTGGCGCCTCCCTCTCTCCCCCCCGTTACGTCTCTCTCTCGTAGTATAGGCGAAGCCCTGCTACTGTGACGCCCTGCATCCACCACCACGCCGTCGTGCTGCTGGATCTTCGTCAACCTCTCCTTTCCCCTTGCTGGATCAAGAAGGAGGAGACGTCTCCCATCCCGTACGTGTGTTGGAGGTGCCGTCCGTTCGGCGCTTGGTCATCGGTGATTTGGATCACGTCGTGTTCGACTACATCATCACCGTTCTTTGAACGCTTCCGTGCGCGATCTACAAAGGTATGAAGATGCATCCGATGACTCGTTGCTAGATGAACTCCTAGATGATCTTGGTGAAACGAGTAGGAAAATTTTTGTTTTCTGCAACGTTCCCCAACAGTGGCATCATGAGCTAGGTCTATGCGTAGTTCTTCTTGCGCGAGTAGAACACAATTTGTTGTGGGCGTAGATTTGTCAACTTTCTTGCCGTTACTAGTCTTTTCTTGCTTCAGCGGCATTGTGGGATGAAGCGGCCCGGACCAACCTTACACGTACGCTTACGTGAGACCGGTTCCACCGACTAACATGCACTAGTTGCATAAGGTGGCTGGCGGGTGTCTGTCTCTCCCACTTTAGTTGGAGCGGATTCGATGAACAGGGTCCTTATGAAGGGTAAATAGAAGTTGACAAATCACGTTGTGGCTTTAACGTAGGTAAGAAGTCGTTCTTGCTAGAACCCTAATTCAGCCACGTAAAACTTGCAACAACAATTAGAGGACGTCTAACTTGTTTTTGCAGCAAGTGGTTTTTGATATGATATGGCCAAAGTTGTGATGAATGATGAATGATCTATATGTGATGTATGAGATGTTCATGCTATTGTAATAGGAATCACAACTTGCATGTCGATGAGTATGACAACCGGCAGGAGCCATAGGAGTTGTCTTTATTCTTTTTATATGACCTGCGTGTCATTGAGAAATGCCATGTAAATTACTTTACTTTATTGCTAAACGCGTTAGCCATAGTAGTAGAAGTAATAGTTGGCGAGCAACTTCATGGAGACACGATGATGGAGATCATGATGATGGAGATCATGGTGTCAAGCCGGTGACAAGATGATCATGGAGCCCCAAGATGGAGATCAAAGGAGCTATGTGATATTGGCCATATCATGTCACGTTTATTATATGATTGCATGTGATGTTTATCATGTTTTGCATCTTGTTTACTTAGAACGACGGTAGTAAATAAGATGATCCCTCATAATAATTTCAAGAAGTGTTCCCCCTAACTGTGCACCGTTGCGACAGTTCGCTGTTTCAAAACACCACGTGATGATCGGGTGTTTTATTCAGACGTTCACATACAACGGGTGTAAGACAGATTTACACATGCAAACACTTAGGTTGACTTGACGAGCCTAGCATGTACAGAAATGGCCTCGGAACATAGAAGACCGAAAGGTCGAGCATGAGTCGTATAGAAGATACGATCAACATGAAGATGTTCACCGACGTTGACTAGTCCGTCTCACGTGATGATCAGACACGGTCTAGTTAACTCGGATCATGTAATACTTAGATGACTAGAGGGATGTCTAATCTAAGTGGGAGTTCATTAATAATTTGATTAGATGAACTTAATTATCATGAACTTAGTCTAAAATCTTTGCAATATGTCTTGTAGATCAAATGGCCAACGTAGTCCTCAACTTCAACGCGTTCCTAGAGAAAACCAAGCTGAAAGACGATGGCAGCAACTATACGGACTGGGTCCGGAACCTGAGGATCATCCTCATAGCTGCCAAGAAAGATTATGTCCTAAAAGCACCGCTAGGTGAAGCTCCCGTCCCACAGAACCAAGACGTTACGAACGCTTGGCAGACACGTGTTGACGACTACTCCCTCGTTCAGTGCGGCATGCTTTACAGCTTAGAGCCGGGGCTCCAAAAACGTTTTGAGAGACATGGAGCATACGAGATGTTCGAAGAGCTGAAAATGGTTTTTCAAGCTCATGCCCGGATCGAGAGATATGAAGTCTCCGATAAGTTCTTCAGCTGTAAGATGGAGGAAAATAGTTCTGTCAGTGAGCACATACTCACTATGTCTGGGTTACATAACCGCTTGTCTCAGCTGGGAGTTAATCTCCCGGATGATGCGGTCATTGACAGAATCCTCCAGTCGCTTCCACCAAGCTACAAGAGCATCGTGATGAACTTCAACATGCAGGGGATGCAAAAGACCATTCCTGAGTTGTTCTCAATGCTGAAATCAGTGGAGGTAGAAGTCAAGAAGGAACATCAAGTGTTGATGGTCAATAAAACCACGAAGTTCAAGAAAGGCAAGGGTAAAAAGAACTTCAAGAAGGACGGCAAGGAGGTTGCCGCGCCTGGCTAGCAAGCTGCCGGGAAGAAGCCAAAGAATGGACCCAAGCCCGAGACTGAGTGCTTTTATTGCAAGGGAAGCGGTCACTGGAAGCGGAACTGCCCTAAGTACTTAGCAGACAAGAAGGCTGGCAAAACAAAAGGTATATGTGATATACATGTAATTGATGTGTACCTTACTAGTGTCCGTAGTAGCTCCTGGGTATTTGATACCGGTGCAGTTGCTCACATTTGTAACTCAAAGCAGGGGCTGCGGAATAAGCAGAAACTGGCAAAGGACGAGGTGACGATGCACGTCGGGAATGGTTCCAAGGTCAATGTGATCGCCGTCGGCACGCTACCTCTATATCTACCTTCGGGATTAGTTTTAAACCTTAATAATTGTTATTTAGTGCCAGCTTTGAGCATGAACATTGTATCGGGATCTCGTTTAATTCGAGATGGCTACTCATTTAAATCCGAGAATAATGGTTGTTCCATTTTTATGAGAGATATGTTTTATGGTCATGCTCCTATGGTGAATGGTTTATTCTTTATGAATCTCGAACGTGATACTACACATGTTCATAATGTGAGTACCAAAAGATGTAAGATTGATAATGATAGTCCCACATACTTGTGGCACTGCCGCCTTGGTCACATAGGTGTCAAACGCATGAAGAAGCTCCATGCAGATGGACTTTTAGAGTCTCTTGATTATGAATCATTTGACACGTGCGAACCATGCCTCATGGGTAAAATGACCAAGACTCCGTTCTCAGGAACAATGGAGCGAGCAACCGACTTATTGGAAATCATACATACTGATGTGTGCGGTCCAATGAGTGTTGAGGCTCGCGGTGGCTATCGTTATGTTCTCACGCTCACTGATGATTTAAGTAGATATGGGTATATCTACTTAATGAAACACAAGTCTGAAACCTTTGAAAAGTTCAAGGAATTTGAGAGTGAGGTTGAAAATCAACGTGACAGGAAAATCAAGTTTCTACGATCAGATCATGGAGGAGAATACTTGAGTCACGAGTTTGGCACACACTTAAGAAAATGTGGAATAGTTTCACAACTCACGCCGCCTGGAACACCTCAGCGTAACGGTGTGTTCGAACGTCGTAATCGCACTCTATTAGATATGGTGCGATCTATGATGTCTCTTACCGATTTACCGCTATCTTTTTGGGCCTATGCTTTAGAGACTGCCGCATTCACTTTAAATAGGGCTCCGTCAAAATCCGTTGAGATGACACCGTATGAATTATGGTTTGGGAAGAAACCTAAGCTGTCGTTTCTAAAAGTTTGGGGATGCGATGCTTATGTCAAGAAACTTCAACCTGAGAAGCTCGAACCCAAGTCGGAAAAATGCGTCTTCATAGGATACCCAAAAGAAACTATTGGGTACACCTTCTACCTCAGATCCGAAGGCAAGATCTTTGTTGCCAAGAATGGGTCCTTTCTAGAGAAAGAGTTTCTCTCGAAAGAAGTAAGTGGGAGGAAAGTAGAGCTTGATGAAGTATTACCTCTTGAACCGGAAAATGGCGCAACTCAAGAAAATGTTCCTGAGGTGCCTGCACCGACTAGAGAGGAAGTTAATGATAATGATCAAGATACTTCTGATCAAGCTCCTACTGAAATTCGAAGGTCCACAAGGACACGTTCCGCACCAGAGTGGTACGGCAACCCTGTCTTGGAAATCATGTTGTTAGACAACGGTGAACCTTCGAACTATGAAGAAGCGATGGCGGGCCCGGATTCCGACAAATGGCTAGAAGCCATGAAATCCGAGATAGGATCCATGTATGAAAATGAAGTATGGACTTTGACTGACTTGCCCGTTGAACGGCGAGCCATAGAAAATAAATGGATCTTTAAGAAGAAGACAGACGCGGATGGTAATGTGACCATCTATAAAGCTCGGCTTGTCGCTAAGGGTTATCGACAAGTTCAAGGGGTTGACTACGATGAGACTTTCTCACCGGTAGCGAAGCTGAAGTCCGTCCGAATCATGTTAGCGATTGCCGCATTCTATGATTATGAAATATGGCAAATGGACGTCAAAACGGCATTCCTTAATGGTTTCCTTAAGGAAGAATTGTATATGATGCAGCCGGAAGGTTTTGTCGATCCTAAGAATGCTAACAAGGTATGCAAGCTCCAACGCTCGATTTATGGGCTGGTGCAAGCATCTCGGAGTTGGAACATTCGCTTTGTTGAAATGATCAAAGTGTTTGGGTTTACACAGACTTATGGAGAAGCCTGCGTTTACAAGAAAGTGAGTGGGAGCTCTGTAGCATTTCTCATATTATATGTAGATGACATACTATTGATGGGAAATGATATAGAACTCTTGGACAGCATCAAGGCCTACTTGAATAAGAGTTTTTCAATGAAGGACCTTGGAGAAGCTGCTTATATATTAGGCATCAAAATCTATAGAGATAGATCGAGACGCCTCATAGGTCTTTCGCAAAGCACATACCTTGATAAGATATTGAAGAAGTTCAATATGGATCAATCTAAGAAGGGGTTCTTACCTGTGTTACAAGGTATGAAATTGAGCTCAGCTCAATGTCCGACCATGGCAGAAGATATGGAAGAGATGAGCGTCATCCCCTATGCATCAGCCATAGGTTCTATTATGTATGCCATGCTGTGTACCAGACCTGATGTAAACCTTGCCGTAAGTTTGGTAGGAAGGTACCAAAGTAATCCCGGCAAGGAACACTGGACAGCGGTCAAGAATATCCTGAAGTACCTGAAAAGGACTAAGGAAATGTTTCTCGTTTATGGAGGTGACGAAGAGCTCGTCGTAAAGGGTTACGTCGACGGTAGCTTTGACACAGATCTGGATGACTCTAAGTCACAGACCGGATACGTGTATATTTTGAATGGTGGGGCAGTAAGCTGGTGCAGTTGCAAGCAAAGCATCATGGCGGGATCTACATGTGAAGCGGAGTACATGGCAGCCTCGGAGGCAGCACATGAAGCAATATGGGTGAAGGAGTTCATCACCGACCTAGGAGTCATACCCAATGCGTCAGGGCCGATCAAGCTCTTCTGTGACAACACTGGAGCTATTGCTCTTGCCAAGGAGCCCAGGTTTCACAAGAAGACAAGGCACATCAAGCGTCGCTTCAACTCCATTCGTGAAAATGTTCAAGATGGAGACATAGAGATTTGTAAAGTACATACGGACCTGAATGTAGCAGATCCGTTGACTAAACCTCTCCCTAGAGCAAAACATGATCAACACCAGAATTCCATGGGTGTTTGATTCATCACAATGTAACTAGATTATTGACTCTAGTGCAAGTGGGAGACTGTTGGAAATATGCCCTAGAGGCAATAATAAAAGCATTATTATTATATTTCCTTGTTCATGACAATTGTCTTTATTCATGCTATAATTGTGTTATCCGGAAATTGTAATACATGTGTGAATAACAGACACCAACATGTCCCTAGTAAGCCTCTAGTTGACTAGCTCGTTGATCAACAGATAGTCATGGTTTCCTGACTATGGACATTGGATGTCATTGATAACGAGATCACATCATTAGGAGAATGATGTGATGGACAAGACCCAATCCTAAACATAGCATAAGATCGTATAGTTCGTTTGCTAGAGTTTTCCAATGTCAAGTATCTTTTCCTTAGACCATGAGATCGTGTAACTCCCGGATACCGTAGGAGTGCTTTGGGTATACCAAACGTCACAACGTAACTGGGTGACTATAAAGGTAGACTACGGGTATCTCCGAAAGTGTCTGTTGGGTTGACATGGATCAAGACTGAGATTTGTCACTCCATATGACGGAGAGGTATCACTGGGCCCACTCGGTAATGCATCATCATAATGAGCTCAAAGTGACCAAGTGTCTGGTCACGGGATCATGCATTACGGTACGAGTAAAGTGACTTGCCGATAACAAGATTGAACGAGGTATTGGGATACCAACGATCGAATCTCGGGCAAGTAACATATCGATTGACAAAGGGAATTGCATACGGGGTTGATTGAATCCTCGACATCGTGGTTCATCCGATGAGATCATCGTGGAGCATGTGGGAGCCAACATGGGTATCCAGATCCCGCTGTTGGTTATTGACCGGAGAGTCGTCTCGGTCATGTCTGCTTGTCTCCCGAACCCGTAGGGTCTACACACTTAAGGTTCGGTGACGCTAGGGTTGTGAAGATATGTATATGCAGTAACCCGAATGTTGTTCGGAGTCCCGGATGAGATCCCGGACGTCACGAGGAGTTCCGGAATGGTCCGGAGGTAAAGAATTATATATAGGAAGTGCTGTTTCGGCCATCGGGACAAGTTTCGGGGTCACCGGTATTGTACCGGGACCACCGGAAGGGTCCCGGGGTCCACCGGGTGGAGCCACCTATCCCGGAGGGCCCCATGGGCTGAAGTGGGAGGGAACCCAGCCCATAGTGGGCTGGGGTGCCACCCCCCTAGGGCCCATGCGGCTAGGGTTGAGGGGAAACCCTAAAGGGGGGCGCCCCCTTGCTTGGGGGGCAAGCCCCCCACCCTAGGCCGCCGCCCCCCCTAGTAGATGCCATCTACTAGGGCCGGCCCCCCCTGGCACCCCTATATATAGTGGGGGAGAGGAGGGACTTCATACCTAGCCCCTGGCGCCTCCCTCTCTCCCCCCCGTTACGTCTCTCCCTCGTAGTATAGGCGAAGCCCTGCTACTGTGACGCCCTGCATCCACCACCACGCCGTCGTGCTGCTGGATCTTCGTCAACCTCTCCTTTCCCCTTGCTGGATCAAGAAGGAGGAGACGTCTCCCGTCCCGTACGTGTGTTGAACGCGGAGGTGCCGTCCGTTCGGCGCTTGGTCATCGGTGATTTGGATCACGTCGTGTTCGACTACATCATCACCGTTCTTTGAACGCTTCCGTGCGCGATCTACAAAGGTATGTAGATGCATCCGATGACTCGTTGCTAGATGAACTCCTAGATGATCTTGGTGAAACGAGTAGGAAAATTTTTGTTTTCTGCAACGTTCCCCAACACGAAACACTTGGCAATCTACCTCAGTAAATTGGACATTGAAACCGAAATCGGCTAGTCTAGATACGAAAAGTAGATTATAGCCAAGAGATTCAATGAGCATAACATTTTGGATAGAGTTGTCATGTGAAATGGCCACCTTACCAAGGCCAACCACCTAATCCTTTGAGTTATCACCAAAAGTGACATACTTTCGGGGGCCGTCGTTTTCAGCAAGCTCGCGAATTATATCCGTGTCTCTGGTCATGTGATCGGTACATCCACTATCAAGAACCCATTCCTTTCCTCTGGCCATATAACCATGAAGGTTAGCCATAAGGCCAAAGTGTCTCATAGACTCATCAAGATCAAAGTCACTATCATCATCCTCATCATAATATCCATGTTCAACCTCGTCTTTTGATCGATCATCACCTAGAGAGAGAGAGAGATTCATTAGATGTATGACCATGGAAATGTTCATCTTTATGAATTCTAATGACTTGAGAGATGATGTTACTAATGATTCGCACATCTCCTTTGGCGCGCATAAGGTCAGGAAGCTCAAATAGACAATCATCAAATTTAGGGTCACTAGGTTTCATTTTATGAAAAGCTATGGACTTTTGAAGGATCGCATCTAGATTTTTCAAGGAATAATTTGGAAAATGTTCCTAAAGATATCTCCATATGGTGTAAGCACATTCAAATGAAGGCAAGCATACAATAAAATTTCTAGGCAATCCTCTAATGATAAGAAGAATAGTTCTAAGATTGCAGATGACGTCAAGGGACTCATTGGGGGTACGATGCAATGGATCAATGGAAGCTGCACAAGGGCGGCTAGTAATATCCTTGTTCAAGTGATATTCATTGAAAATCTCAAGCATCTCATTTTTCCAAGCACTATAGGACTCTCCATCAAGCATAGGCACTCTACATCTAATACTCCCAATCGTAGACTCATCCATCTTCCTCCATTGGTAATTAAACCAAAGCAATGGAGACCAATTGAGGGAGTCCTGGATTAGGGGGTATCCGGACAGCCGGACTATAACCATTGGCCGGACTCTTGGACTATGAAGATACAAGATTGAAGACTTTGTCCCGTGTCCGGATGGGACTTTCCTTGACATGGAAGGCAAGCTTGGAAATACGGATATGTAGATCTCCTCCCATTGTAACCGACTCTGTGTAACCCTAGCCCCCTCCGATGTCTATATAAACCGGAGGGTTTAGTCCGTAGGACACAATCACAACAATCATACCATAGGCTAGCTTCTAGGGTTTAGCCTCTCCGATCTCGTGGTAGATCAACTCTTGTAATACCCATATCATCAAGAATAAATCAAGCAGGACGTAGGGTTTTACCTCCATCAAGAGGGCCCGAACCTGGGTAAAACATCGTGTCCCTTGCCTCCTGTTACCATCCGCCTTAGACGCACAGTTCGGGACCCCCTACCTGAGATCCGCCGGTTTTGACACCGACATTGGTGCTTTCTTTGAGAGTTCCTCTGTGTCGTCATCATTAGGCTTGATGGCTCCTTCGATCGTCGTTAGCGATGCAGTCCAGGGTGAGACTTTTCTCCCCGGACAGATTTTTGTATTCGGCGGCTTTGCACTGCGGGCCAATTCGCTTGGCCGTCTGGAGCAGATTGAAAGCTACGTCCTTGGCCATCAGGTCAGGTTTGGAAGCCTAAACTACACGGCTGATATCCGCGGAGTCTTGATCTTCGACGGATTCGAGCCCCTGCCAAGTGCGCCGCACTGTCACGATGGGCATGATTTAGCTCTTCCACCAAACAGTGTCCTGGAGACCGCACCTGCAGCCGCTCTGACCTTTAATTCGGAGCCAACTGCGGCATCTGCGGGCGGGTGGTTAGACCCCGCCGCGGAGGCAGCAGCCTCAACGGAGATCGAACCGAACACCAACCTTATCCTTCGCAAGGACCGTGACTCATCGCCGGACTCTCCTCCGGACTCGGGACCATCCGCGCCCCTGCCAATCGAATCCGATTGGGCGCCGATCATAGAGTTCACTGCCGCGGATATCTTTCAGCACTCGCCCTTCGGCGACATACTGAATTCACTAAGGTCTCTCTCTTTGTCAGGAGAGTCCTGGCCGGATTATGACCGGCAGGATTGGGATGCGGACGACAAAGAAATTCGACGCCCACCCACCACCCACTTCATAGCCACTGTCGATGACTTGACCGACATGCTCAACTTCGACTCCGAAGACATCAACGGTATGGACGATGATGCAGGAGACGAACAGGAACCAGCGCCTATAGGGCACTGGAAAGCCACCTTGTTGTATGACATATATATGGTGGACACACCCAAAGAAGGCAATGGCAACGGAACAGCGGAGGATGACCCCTCCAAGAAGCAACCTAAGCGCCGGTGTCAGCGGCGCCGCTCTAAGTCCCGCCAAAGCAAAAACGGTGATTCCGGCACAGGAGATAATAACACCCCGGACAGTGCCGAAGACAACCCCCTCCAACAAGATTCAGCACAGGAGGATGGAGAAGCCAGCCCTCATGAGAGAGCGGCAGATAGAGAGCAAGAGGATGATAATTACATACCTCCCTCCGAAGACGAGGCAAGCCTTGGCGACGACGAATTTGTCGTGCCTGAGGATCCCATTGAGCAAGAGCGCTTCAAGCATCGGCTTATCGCCACAGCAAATAGCCTTAAGAAAAAGCAGCAGCAGCTTAGAGCTGATCAAGACTTGCTAGCCGACAGATGGAATGAAGTCCTTGTGACCGAGGAATATGAACTCGAACGCCCCTCCAAAAGCTACCCAAAACGCAGGTTGCTACCCCGATTAGAGGAGGAAGCATCTAAACCTACGTCCCCAGCATATGACGCGGCTGACCGGCCACCTCGTGGCTGCGACAGAGAGGCCTCTCGGCCCACAACTCAAGCCGCACCCTGGCGCCACTCAAAAAATACCAAGGCTCGGGGAAACGCGCTAGACTTGCGAGATATATTGGAGGACAAAGAAAGGCAAACAAGATCGATCTATGGATCGTGTGGGCGCCCCACGACACAAGACAATAAATGTCACGCCGGATACAGCAAAAGTAAATCCGGCCGGGCCGAACAGAACAGACAAAACTCATTCGAGCTGCGTCGTGATATAGCCCAGTACAGAGGCGCCGCACACCCGTTATGCTTCACAGATGAAGTAATGGATCATGAAATCCCAGAGGGTTTCAAACCCGTGAATATCGAATCATATGATGGTATGACAGATCCCTCGATATGGATCGAGGACTATCTCCTTCATATCCACATGGCCCGTGGTGACGACCAACACGCCATCAAATACCTCCCACTCAAGCTTAAAGGACCAGCCCGGCATTGGCTCAACAGCTTGCCAGCAGAATCCATAGGTTGTTGGGAGGACCTGGAAGCCGCATTCCTCGACAACTTCCAGGGCACCTATGTGCGACCACCAGATGCCGATGACTTGAGCCACATAATTCAACAGCCAGAGGAATCGGCCAGGCAATTCTGGACACGGTTCCTAATTAAGAAAAATCAAATCGACGACTGTCCGGATGCAGAGGCCCTAGCAACTTTCAAGCATAACATCCGCGACGAGTGGCTTGCCCGGCACCTTGGACAGGAAAGGCCGAAATCTATGGCAGCCCTCACGACACTCATTACCCGCTTTTGCGCGGGAGAAGACAGCTGGCTAGCTCGTAGCAATAACATGTTAAAGAGCCCTGGTAATTCGGATACCAAGGACAACAATGGCAGGTCACGTCGCAACAAGCACAAGCGCCGCATTAACAGCGACAATACCGAGGATATGATAGTTAATGCCGGATTCAGAGGCTCTATGAAAGTACAACTATCCCTGCGTGGTTTTGGTAATTCCTAACAACATATAGCTCATTGAGCTAACATTATTCAAGATTAATATTTCAGGAAAAGCCAAATGAATGGCATGGCATGGATGAGGAAAGTGGATGCCTCAAAATTCTAAGGACAAAAAGTTCGGCTCAAGCTTCAAGATCAAGACTCTACATTTTATATTTTAGTGATCCAAGATCACATTGAGTCTATAGGAAAAGCCAATACTACCAAGGAGGGATGAGGTGTTGCTTAATGGCTTGCTTGCTCAAAGTGCTTAGTGATATGCACCAAAATCCTCAACTACCTTCCCACATACACATATGACCTAAACCAAAAGTCAAACTCGGCCCCACCGATTCTTTCTATCCGGCACCACCGAGTTTCAAATGTCATAGCCACTGCCACAAACCCTAGCAAATCGGTCTCACCGATAGGGATCTCGGTCTCACCGAGATGGGATTGTAATCTCTCTGTTTCCCTTCATAACGTTTCGGTCTTACCAAGATGAGCAATGGGTCCCACCGAGATTGCAATGTAAACTCTCTGTTTCCCTTTTGTAACATTTCGGTCTCACCGAGATGAGCGAATCGGTCCCACCGAGTTTACCTGACCAACTCTCTGGTTAGCTTATTACCAAAATCGGTCCTACCGAGTTTGTGTAATCGGTCACATTGAGATTACATTATGCCCTAACCCTAACCTTATCGGTCCTAACGAGTTGCATCTCAGTCCCACCGAAATCCTAACGGTCACTAGGTTTGCTGAATCGGTCCGACCGAGTTTAACCATTCGGTCCCACCAAGTTTGGCAAATTGTGTGTAATGGTTAGATTTTGTGTGGAGGCTATATATACCCCTCCACCCACTCTTCATTCGTGGAGAGAGCCATCAGAACATACCTACACTTCCAATACACATTTTCTGAGAGAGAACCACCTACACTTGTGTTGAGGTCAAGATATTCCATTCCAACCATATGAATCTTGATCTCTAGCCTTCCCAAATTGCTTTCCACTCAAATCTTCTTTCCACCAAATCCAAATCCTGTGAGAGAGAGTTGAGTGTTGGGGAGACTATCATTTGAAGCACAAGAGCAAGGAGTTCATCATCAACACACCATTTGTTACTTCTTGGAGAGTGGTGTCTCCTAGATTGGCTAGGTGTCACTTGGGAGCCTCCGACAAGATTGTGGAGTTGAACCAAGGAGTTTGTAAGGGCAAGGAGATCGCCTACTTCATGAAGATCTACCGCTAGCGAGGCAAGTCCTTCGTGGGCGATGGCCGTGATGGAATAGACAAGGTTGCTTCTTCGTGGACCCTTCGTGGGTGGAGCCCTCCGTGGACTCACGCAATCGTTACCCTCCGTGGGTTGAAGTCTCCATCAACGTGAATGTACTATAGAACCACCTATCGGAACCACCACAAAAACATCCGTGTCTCCAATTGCGTTTGAATCCTCCTAACCCTTCCCTTTACATTCTTGCAAGTTGCATGCTTTACTTTCCGCTGCTCATATACTCTTTTGCATGCTTGCTTGAATTGTGTGGAGATTGCTTGACTTGTGCTAAGATAGCTAAAATCTGCCAAGAACTAAAATTGGGAAAAGGCTATATTTTTATTTGGTCAAGTAGTCTAATCACCCCCCCTCTAGACATACTTTCGATCCTACAAGTGGTATCAGAGCTTTGGTCTCCATTTTCTTTGATTTCCATAGCTTTTGGTGGTGATAGCCTTGGTTTCACAACCTAGGAGAGTATGGCGTCTAGCGAGGGAAATTATCACCGTAGAGGTCCTTACTTTGATGGCACTAATTTTGCTAGTTGGAAGCATAAGATGAAAATGCATATTCTTTGACATAACCCCGCTGTTTGGGCTATTGTGTGTATTGGCTTGCAAGGTGAATTGTTTGATGGGAAAGAACCGAATTGTGAAGCTACCGCGGAAGAGTTGAAGATGCTGCAATACAATGCTCAAGCTTGTGATATCCTCTTCAATGGATTATGCCCCGAAGAATTCAACAAAATCAGCCGCCTTGAGAATGCAAAGGAAATTTGGGATACTTTGATTGATATGCATGAAGGTACCGACTCCGTCAAGGAATCCAAATTGGATGTGCTTCAAAGTCAACTTGACAAGTTCAAAATGAAGGATGGTGAAGGTATCGCTGAAATGTACTCTAGGCTTGCTCTTATCACAAATGAGATTGCCAGCTTAGGGAGTGAAGAGATGATAAGAGCCTTGGATGGAAAATATGATACCGTGTGCACATTGATCCAAATGATGCCCAATTACAAAGATCTCAAGCCAATGGAAGTCATCGGAAGAATTGTTGCTCATGAGATGTCACTCAAGGATAAAGAGGAACTTCACAACAAATCAAGTGATGCTTACAAAGCCTCATGTGAAGCCCCCACATCATCGAGTGAGAAACAAACCTTCAATGAAGAATTGAGCTTAATGGTGAAGAACTTCAACAAGTTCTACAAGAGTAGAAGCAAAGAGAGAAGCTCCAAGTCAAGGTCCTACAATGACAAAAGATCTTCTAGTCGAGAGCGAAATTGCTACAATTGTGGAAGGCCCGGACACTATTCCAGTGAGTGTACGCCCCCCTACAAGAGAAGAGAAGACTCTCCCAAGAGAAGAAGTAGAAGAGAAGAATCACCATCTAGAGAAAGAAGGAGTAGAGATGATCTTTATGAACGAAGACCCTCACGGAGAAGCAAGGATTCGTAAAGAAAGGACAAGTCATCAAGGAGCTACACAAAACGAAGACATCAAGCTCATGTTGGTGAATGGGTATCCGACTCCGACTCCGACAACCACTCCAAGAGAAGCTATCACTTCGACTCCGAATATACTCAAGATGAAGGTGTTGCCGGTCTAGCACTTGTGACAACCAACGCCTACGACATATTTGACTCACCAAATGAAGGAGTTGGAACATGCTTCATGGCTAAAGGCCCAAAGGTATCACACCCCGAGTATGTTGATTTCAATAGTGATGAAGATGACTTGTTAGGTGATGATGATTTACTTGTTGACAACTCTAGTGATGAATACTATGATGAAACGTCAATTAATCATGCTAATCAAGATAAAATGAATGACAATGATAAGGAGAAGATTGAGTCTCTAACTAAAGAACTAAACACTCTTAAGTTAGCTCATGAAACTATCTTAGGAGATCATCGAGAACTTTTAAGGACTCATGAGAAATTACGCTTTGAAAAGCTCAACCTTGAGCAAGACCATGAGTTCTTAAAAGCAATCAATGATGATCTTCGTAAGAAAAGTTCTTCTTACATTGCCAAGCATTTACTCTTATCCACTTACATGCCTCAAGTCAAGTCTAGTAACAAGAACAAGAAAGATTCTTCCTCTAGTAGTAACAATAATCATGCTAAATCCAATATTGTTGATTCTAGTAGTTCTCTTGATTCCACTAATGATTATCTTAGCCAAGTTACACTTGAGGAAGAAAATAGCTTATTGAAGGGAATTATAGAGAAAGGTGTTTACAAGAGCCTTGCCGGAAGTAAGCAATTCGAGGAAATTGTACGCAAGCAAGGATGGCACCGGAAGAATCAAGGTGTTGGTTTTGAACGAAAGTTCAATGCCAATGGAGTTGAGTGGGAAGAAGATCAATACCCCAGGATGAAGTTTGTTCCTCAACAAGAGAAGTATGATCCTACTTCTCTCAAAGGGACACAAGATCAAGATGATCTTCCACCACAAGACCACAAGCAAAAAGGCAAGGACAAGCTTCAAGAGGAAATTGATGCATTTGAAGAAGCTCCTAAGGCCTTGGTCAAGTGGGTTCCCAAGGCTACTTCAAGTTCCACTTCATCAAGTACAACTACAACACCGAGGATTCCCATCAAAATGCTGTGGATCCTGAAGAAGAACTAGAGAGTTCTTGAGGGTGACTCCGCCAACATACTTCACTCTTATCATCTTGGCAAGAACAAGTGCAATCAACTTCCACATCTTGCACTAGTTCAAGGAGTCACAAACCCTCTTGTTGGTAAGACAAGGGACAAGGTAACCTAAAAGCTTTCATAGACATCATCTTGTGTGTGCATCACTTTATGTCTATGGATATCCTTGTTTGTTCCTTGTGGGACTAACCCGTGTAGGTATTGAAAGTGCAACTCACTCCAATGGATAGCTCCAAATGATCTACATCAACATTGAGCATCCACATCTTCAACATCTACATGAAGTCATCATCGACAAAACCCAAGGTTAGTTCATCCCTCTTAGGGGGGATCTCACATCTAGGGGGAGCTTTACTCTAAGAATTGAGCTAAAGCAACTCTAATGGTGTGAACACAACAATGCTTTATGTAAAAGTGGTAACCCCACTCGTGCTTAAACGATGAGTATGACCTATGATCAAATGTTCTCATTTGACTCCTAAGTCAATATACTCATATATAGATGACCTAGTCATCGTAAATTGTTTCATAGATGCTAGAATTGGTTGTGCATGCTTTGCCACATATTTCAATTGCCATTTTATTGTGTGAGCATGTTGATTGAATATTTTACTCATTCGAGGACATCCACTTGTTGTTTTGATTGATTGGTTTTCTTTTCTTTTGCCAAGTGGATGGACAAGAATGCCTAAGAACCCTCTCTAGCTATCTATGCTTTTCTCGTCTCAAACTCTATTCATGCTACATCAAAAAATTTGATCAAGTCAGATTCGAACCACTCTCTGTGAGGAGCACTCGGAGTCCCCGATTCGTCATAGACTTAAACTTCCAAAACTTCTTTGTGCTTCTCGGTCTGACCGATTCCTCCATTTCGGTCATACCGAGATCACTAAGTCGATCTAGGTTTTCAATCTCGGTCCAACCGATTTGAACCTTTCGGTCACACCGAGTTTCAGTAACTTCTTGCAGTTATGAATCTCGGTGCCACCGAGTTGTTCCACTCGGTCACACCGACAAGGTCGGGCTATATATACTCACGGGAAAAAATTTGGAAATTTCTCCGAAACCCCTTCGCCGGTGCATAGCTCGCTCTGCCTCCTGGGTCTCTGGATCATCCTCCTCGTCGCCAGCTGCCTCCTGTCGCTGGTCTCCGCCACCGTCAACGGAATTCTTCCCCGCCGTTGCCGCCGTAGCGAGTTCATCGCCGAACTAGGGTATGGACTCGATCACGGTGCTATCCCCGTCCGATTCCTAGCACATTGTGTTCATTATGATTCTTACCACAATTGAAATGCTTCTATCCAGTCATAACACTCCGTAGATTAGAGTTGAATTGAAAATTTAGGGCTAGGTTTCCGCCGAAACCATCTCGGACCATCCGAGTTGTGGAACTCGGTACCACCGATTCGGCTCAGGCCATTGCACATGTAATTTTTGGTCTGACCGAGAATTGCAAATCGGTGTGACCGAGTTCAGGACTTTGTGAAACCCTAGCAGTCTCGGTGCCACCGAACTGTGACTCGGTCTGACCGAGTTCACTAGTTTAGGTTCCAACAACTGCTTCGGTATCACCGAGTTTACAAATCGGTTGATCCGAAGTGCTTTCTGTGGAAAACTAAAACTAAGTTTTTGACTCACTTTTGCAAAAACCTCTGCATTTTGTGATGCTCATCCACTCTATCTCATCTATATCTATTCATAGGGTCTGCTGTTAGTGTTTGCAATATGTCTGATCAGAGTGACAGCCAGAACAGGTCAGAGGAGCAGGTTCACCTGAGTGAGGGCACTAGTCCCTCTAGCAGTTCAGATGATGGTAGCAGGAGCACTCCCAGCAACTTGCCCAAAGCTGCCACCAGAACAAGGAAGAAGAAAACTTCAGAGTCTAAGGATGAAGACTATGTGGCAGTTGAGGATGAGGCCACTTCCAAGAAGAAAGTGCTCAAGAAGGAGTACAGCTCAGCTGCAGTTAAGCCAGGGATGAAGATCAAAAGGCCAGCAAGAAGACAACCCATGTCAAAGGCCAGAGCATCTACTCAAGTCCCTTTGGGATCTGAACCCAAAGAGGTTGCTACATAAGGGAAGAAGAGGAAGGAGAGGATCAAAAAGACCACTGCTAGAGTGCTTGGGAGATCCTCAATCATGAGAGATTCTAAAGAGGAAGAGGAAGAAGAGGTTGCTGCACCAGCACCTAAGGCCCAGAAGCTTATGGGTGATGCTATCAGGACAGGGGCTGCTTCATCAAAGCCCAAAGAAGCACCCAAAGCAGCCTCCAAGCCCAAGAGTGCACCTAAGAGGAATACCAGGAGTATACCAGCTGCTAAGAAGAACAAGGCCCCAGTGCCTGAAGTTGTTGCTGATGAAGATGATGAAGGACAAGTCCTGAGAAAGCTCAAACCCAACATTCCAGACCACAATGATGTTCATCATGTGGCTGAGAACATGAAGATCAGGAGAGACTCAGGGTTGAGGCTATGGAGAGAGACAGATCCATATGCTACCAGGAGAAGGACTGCTGTTGATTACAGGTTCCACACAAAGGAACAACAGGACTTCTATGAGACAGTGTTGTTGGACAAGAAGCCTATAGTGTGTGAAATGAGGTGGGTCGACTGGAAGTATATCAAGGAAAATGAGGAACACTATCCTGGTATGTTTGACAACTTCAGTGCTTGTGGAGTTGCAGACTTTGTTGGGCAGAAGCTCACAAAGTGGAATGAGGAGCTCATAATGCAATTCTACTCCACGGCACACTTCTATCCAGATGGCAGGATAGTATGGATGTCTGAAGGTACAAGGTACCACTCAACTATTGAGGAATGGGCAAATCTGATCAATGCTCCTAAGGAAAAAGAAGATGACTTGGATGTCTATGCCAAGAAGAAGATGGATCACAACTCTATGGCAAACATGTACAAGGAGATTCCTGAAGATGATCTTGAGACTCACCAGTTTGGGTCAGTAAAACACTTGCTGCCAGGGCTACGTACAATCAATTGGATCCTTAGGCACACTCTCTTGCCCAAGTCTGGTGATCACAGAATGATTAGAGGCCATGCAATTAACTTGCTACATATATTTGATGTGCCACAGAAGTTCAAGGTCATGAGACTTCTAGTTGAGACTATCAAGAGGACTGCACCTGACTAGAAAAGAAGTTGTGGATATGCCCCATAGATCCAGGAGTTGATAAACTCAAAGATGGGCACAGGCACATACTTGTTGGATAAGGAACACTTGCCTATCTATCCTAACTTTGAGGATAATCAAGTTGTGATGAATGAGAATGAACCATCATCAGTACAAGCTCAAGAGAAGAAGGAGAAAGCAAAGAAAGAGAAGGCTGCCAAGATGCCAACTCAAGAGGATGCATCTAAGTACTTTTTGAAAAGCAAGCAAGACCAGCTTGGTTATTTGATAGCATCAACTCTGAGGATTGAGAAGGACTGGCCACCCTGACTCAAAACCAGGAGAGCTTGGAAAGAATCATGGAGCAAAAATTCTATGATTTAGATGTCAAAGTAATTGAGATTCAGTTAGCTGTGGAGCAACTTCAAGATGATATGTAGGAGAGGAAGGACAAGATAACCACTGATGCATTTGCCAGAGTGCCTAGAGCTCAGAGGTCTGCTGCAGTGCCTGTTCCAGACACTAGAGCCACTTCATCTGCACCAGCTACAGCTTCAGTGCCACCAGCTCCAGCACCTACCCCATCAGCTCCATCCACATCAACTGAAGCCTTCGTCCTTGGCGTTCTCCGGACACCACCACCTGAAGACCAAGCCTGAGAGACTTTTTAGTGCTATGCATTTTCTATGAACTTTTTGGTAACTTGTTGCCAAAGGGGGAGAAAAATGTATAGATCATAGGCTTCGAGAGAGAGAGAGAGTTTGCTTTTGTTCTCTCTTGTCTTCTTGGTTGAACTATGTTTGTCTTTTGATTGCTTGAGATATTATGCTATTATCTGTGAGACATTGATGATCATGTGGTTGATCATAAGCTACACTTATGCTTGTTAGATGATATTATCTTACTTATCCTTATATGATCATTCACTTTGCTTGGTGATGAGTGCATGTATTTAATTCTTATCATTTTGAGCGCTCCACCAAGATGTATGTGACATGGAAGAGTAACCCATGATCCTAACTCATTGTGCATTTGCAGTCCAAAGAAAATCTCAAGATATGCACAAATTTAGGGGGAGCTCTTGCTTTTCACATACTTCTCAAAGCGACAATATCTTTCACTCTTATTATCATTTGTCGAAGCTTTGATCTATATGTTGTCATCAATTACCAAAAAGTGGGAGATTGAAAGTACAACTATCCCTGGGTGGTTTTGGTAATTCCTAACAACATATAGCTCATTGAGCTAACATTATTCCAAGATTAATATTTTATTAAAAGCGAAATGAATGGCATGGCATGGATGAGGAAAGTGGATCCTTCAAAATTCTAAGGACAAAAAGTTTGGCTCAAGCTTCAAGATCAAGACTCTACATTTTATATTTTAGTGATCCAAGATCACATTGAGTCTATAGGAAAAGCCAATAATACCAAGGAGGGATGAGGTGTTGCTTAATGGCTTGCTTGCTCAAAGTGCTTAGTGATATGCTCCAAAATCCTCAACTACCTTCCCACATACACATATGACCTAAACCAAAAGTCAAACTCGGCCCCACCGATTCTTTCTATCCGGCGCCACCGAGTTTCAAATGTCATAGCCACTGCCACAAACCCTAGCAAATCGGTCTCACTGATAGGGATCTCGGTCTCACCGAGATGGGATTGTAATCTCTCTGTTTCCCTTCGTAACGTTTCGGTCTTACCGAGATGAGCGATCGGTCCCACCGAGATTGCAATGTAAACTCTCTGTTTCCCTTTTGTAACATTTCGGTCTCACCAAGATGAGCGAATCGGTCCCACCGAGTTTACCTGACCAACTCTCTGGTTAGCTTATTACCAAAATTGGTCCTACCGAGTTTGTATAATCCATCACACCGAGATTACGTTATGCCCTAACCCTAACCATATCGGTCCTACCGAGTTGCATCTCAGTCCCACTGAAATCCTAACGGTCACTAGGTTTGCTGAATCGGTCCGACCGAGTTTAACCATTCAGTCCCACCGAGTTTGGCAAATTGTGTGTAATGGTTAGATTTTGTGTGGAGGCTATATATACCCCTCCACCCACTCTTCATTCGTGGAGAGAGCCATCAGAACATACCTCCACTTCCAATACACATTTTCTGAGAGAGAACCACCTACACTTGTGTTGAGGTCAAGATATTCCATTCCAACCATATGAATCTTGATCTCTAGCCTTCCCAAGTTGCTTTCCAGTCAAATCTTCTTTCCACCAAATCCAAATCCTGTGAGAGAGAGTTGAGTGTTGGGGAGACTATCATTTGAAGCACAAGAGCAAGGAGTTTATCATCAACACACCATTTGTTACTTCTTGGAGAGTGGTGTCTCCTAGATTGGCTAGGTGGCACTTGGGAGCCTCCGACAAGATTGTGGAGTTGAACCAAGGACTTTGTAAGGGCAAGGAGATCGCCTACTTCGTGAAGATCTACCGCTAGTGAGGCAAGTCCTTCGTGGGTGACGGCCGTGATGGAATAGACAAGGTTGCTTCTTCGTGGACCCTTCGTGGGTGGAGCCCTCCGTGGACTCGCGCAACCGTTACCCTCCGTGGGTTGAAGTCTCCATCAACGTGGATGTACAATAGCACCACCTATCGGAACCACGACAAAAACATCCGTGTCTCCAATTGCGTCTGAATCCTCCAAACCCTTCCCTTTACATTCTTGCAAGTTGCATGCTTTACTTTCCGCTGCTCATATACTCTTTTGCATGCTTGCTTGAATTGTGTGGAGATTGCTTGACTTGTGCTAAGATAGCTAAAATCTGCCAAGAACTAAAATTGGGAAAAGGCTAGATTTTTATTTGGTCAAGTAGTGTAATCACCCCCCTCTAGACATACTTTCGATCCTACACTCTAAGCCCGGTCAACGGAAAAAGCCATTCAAAAGAAGCACTCCGGGCCCGTCCAGTTTGGACCGTATACTCGATCGCTCGTGTCAGATACATGGCACCCCTGACAAGCCAGCCAACCACACCAACAGGGATTGTTGGGTGTTCAAGCAGGCCGGCAAGTTAAATGCCAGAAACAAAGACAAGGGGCTACATAGCGACGACAAGGAGGAGCCCTGACCGCCGAACACCGGAGGACAGAAGGGGTTTCCCCCACAAGTGCGGACGGTGAACATGATATATGCAACCCACATCCCCAGGAGGGAGCAGAAGCGTCTGTTAAGAGACATATACGCGTTGGAGCCAGTCTCCCCAAAGTTCAACCCATGGTCCTCCTGCCCGATCACTTTCGATCGCAGGGACCGCCCCACTAGTATCCGCCATGGCAGATTTGCCGCATTGGTTCTAGACCCAATCATTGACGGATTTCACCTCACTTGAGTCCTTATGGAAGGCGGTAGCAGCTTGAACCTGCTTTATCAGGACACAATGCACAAAATGGGCATAGATCCCTCAAGGATTAAACCCACAAAAACGACCTTCAAGGGCGTAATACCAGGTGTAGAGGCCCATTGCACAGGCTCAGCCACACTAGAAGTGGTCTTCGGATCCCCGGATAATTTCCGAAGCAAGGAGTTAAATTTCGACATAGTCCCGTTCCGCAGTGGCTATCACGCACTGCTCGGACAAACCGCATTTGCAAAATTCAATGCGGTGCCACACTACGCATACCTCAAGCTCAAGATGCCAGGACCTCGGGGGGTCATCACAGTCAATGGAAACATAGAGCGCTCTCTCCGAACCGAGGAGCACACTGCGGCCCTCGCAGTAGAAGTGCAAAGCAACCTATCAAGGCAATTCTCCAGTCCAGCGATCAGATGTCCGGGCACCGTCAAGCGTGCCCGAAGTAATCTACAACAGGACCGCCTGGCATGTTGTGAGCTCGCATAGCAATGCGGGCCCTACCCCAGCCCCATCCAAATGGCGACACACGTGCCACGCGTACTCAATTACGCATTAAAAATACCATGGGCACAGGGGAGGGGCATGACTACGGCACGCCCCGAAACGTGGCTCAACCGCACTAGGGGCTCCCTACTTTGTTATTTTTTTCTGTCTTCCAGGACTTCACTCTCTGGAAGCCCTGTCCGGCAATATAATGGCCGAACACACGATGCAAGGACCAGGGGGGCCGGAAGCTACGTCGCATCATGGAACTCCCAGGTGGTCTCTATAATGAGCAAAATACCCGCTTTCACTACCATTCCGCAGCTTACCCTTGGCAGAGACATGTCAAACAGTCCCATTTTCTGCTTATCGCACTACTTGTATCGTTTTGCTTCAAGGCATCTTTTCGAATAAACAATGCATAGCTTCAGTCTGTTTTTGCATTTTTCTTTTATATGTGTTCATTAATGACACCGTGCAACCGTACACTTTGGTACGGCCAATACACCAGGGGCTTAAGTACCCCACAATATGGTGTGAGAAGTCCGAACACTTTCACAAGTGTGGCACCCCGAACTTATAGCATTATATGCATCAGCTCTGAATCATGTCTTTGGTCAATAGTTGGGTTTGCCCGGCTCCCATGTTTTGGTACCTTACGTTCCGCTATATCGGCTAAGGTAGCACTGGGAGAACTACTGCAATTGTGCCCTGGTTCATCTGGGCTAAGCACCTCAGTAGAGAAAGCTAAAATTGACTGTCATGATAGGGCGAGAGCTGGTCGCTGTTCGAGAGGTTTCGAGTCCCTAAAGACTTATGCCGCTTAGGGCGAGGAGCCAAATTTTTCCGGCCTAGGCGTGTATAGCACCCCGAACTCGGTCTTCCGAACACTAGGGGCTTCGCCAAAATTTAAAATTATAGAATTCTCTGGCTAAGTGAGAGTGATAACGCATTATAGTCCGATTGCCTTGTTCGTTGTGCTGAGCACCTCCCTCAAAGGACCCAAGAATGGGAAAAAGAGTGCTCAGGTTTATCCCAAACACCCCAGCACTCGTGGCATGGGGGCAGAAGCCGACGACTCGCCATCTCTCAGATTTAATAAACGGCCGTATAGAAGGTAATATTTTAAATTCAAACAAGCGTTGCATAGCGCATATGAACAAGTTTTCAGCGTACAGGATAACACGAGCAAGTATACTCAAATATTACATCTTTGGAACATTCATCCGCCACAAGGCGGGCACCATTCAGGACGCCCTCATAGTACATCTCAGGGCGGCGATGCTCCTTGCCCTGCGGTGGCCCGTCTGTCACCAGCTTCTCAGCATCCATCTTGCCCCAGTGAACTTTAACACGGGCAAGCGCCCTACGGGAACCTTCGATGCAGACGGAGTGCTTGATCACCTCAAGCCACGGACACGCATCCGCCAGCCGCCTCACCAGCCCAAAGTAGCTCCTAGGCATGGCCTCTCCAGGCCACAACCGAACTATACGACCCTTCATGGACTGTTCGGCCACCTTATGGAGCTCAACCAATTGCTTTAGCTAGTCGCTCAAGGGCACCGGGTGTCCGGTCTCAGCATACTAAGACCAGAACACCTTCTTGGTTGAGCTCACTTCCTCGATTCGGTAGTAGGCGGCGGCATCTGACACGCTGCGGGGCAAATCTGCGAATGCTCCTGGAGAGCTCCGGACTCAGGTAAGTAACAAGTAATTCACTTTCACATGCTTGCTTTGCATAATGAATGCCTTACCCGCCACTATCTTCTTCATCGCCTCAATTCCCTGGAGGGCTTTCTGGGCTTCGGCCTTGGCAGACTTGGTGCTTTCGAGGGCCGCAGCGTGCTCGGACTCTCGAGTCTTCGAGTCAAGCTCAAAAGTCTCATGCTTCTTCACGAGAGCATGGAGCTCTTGCTGCACCTCGCCAACCCATGCCTCATGTTTCTCCCGCTTGGTGCGCTCCGTGGCCGCCTTGTTCTCGGCCTCGGTAAGCGCTTGCTTTAGGGTTGCCACCTCGGTCGTGGCCCCTAGTGCACCAGTAACGATCCTGTCATTTTTCGCAACCACATCTTTTTAATATACTTACACAAGGTATTACTTACCTTGTTTCTCCTCTAGCTACTTCTTGGCAAGGCCGAGCTCTTTCTCGAACCGCTCAAGGATCTGCTTCAACGCATCGACCTCCGCAGTCAGTGCGGCAGAGATCAGCAGCGCAGCCTGCATAGCCATATTGACATACTTATGTTAGACTCCTGTGTTTATTATTAGATCCTCTATTCGGCTTTTCTTTGTGAACACCAAACAGAGCATCAAGGGCTACTGTCTATGCGGTAATATTTTCATATATTTTTTACATACCTCAAAGCCTGTTAGAAGGCTGGCACAGGCTTCAGTCAGCCCGCTCTTGGCGGACTGAACTTTCTGGATCGCCGCACTCATAATAGTGCGGTGCTCCTCGTCGATGGAGGCGCCGTTAAGCACCTCCAGCAAGTTATCCGGTGCCTCCGGTTGGACGGAGGTCACCGACACGGTAGGCTTTCCCTTCTTAGTGGGGGGCCGCCTGTCGGAGTCCGGAACCACTGAAGGTTCCGGTGCGATGTTCGGCCCAGGGCCGGACTGGGAGCCCTTGGGAGCCTTGCTCCCCTTGTGCCTGCAGTCCAGAAGGTCACCTTGTGGCGCCTCCAGGACCACCTCCCCTCGGTTTGGAACCCTTTGGCATAGCACCTCGGCGTTATCCATAGGGCGAGGGGTGGAAGCGGTCGGAAGCGAAAAGCTATTCACATCCGACGAATCCAAGGAACCACTCGACGATATGTCGACTTGGGCTCGGGGCAGACTGCATGATTATATTTGGCGTTAGGAGAAGTTGTGCAATAAAGGAACGCTACGAGTCACTCTGGTGTCCGAATACTTACGAATTTGCCAGGGGCTTGGCCCTGGGCGGCCACTCCTCTTCGTCGTCGGTGGCGTTGGTGGAGTAGTCCGGAGGAAGGGTCCTTCCCTTCTTGGACCCTCCGGCCTCCCCCGTTGGGGCGGCCTTCCTTTTCTTTTCTCCCCCTGCTGGAGGGGAAGAGGCCTCTTTTTCCTCCTCCTCATCTTCATGGGAGGAGTGCATCTCGGAGTCATCGGACGACGAGTCTGACACCACCGGGTGCCGGGAACTCTTTCGGGTTCCCGTGGCCTTCTTATTGGCCTTCTTCTCCGGCACCACATAAGGTGCCGGAACCAGTAGCTCCGCTAAGCGGGCGTCTGCTGGACCTTTGGGCAAAGGAGACAGACAGTCGATATGTCCGGCCGTCTCCTGCTAGTCCTGTCAAAGGTACGGGAGCTTAGATCCCGCATAGAGTCAAACTATGAAAAACGAGTATCCTGTAAGAGGTAAAAACAGCTTACCAAGCTGGCTTGGCGCTTCGCGCAGAATCCACGATCCTCGGTAGTGGGAGGGGGAACCTCGGCGCCCTTGAATAGCACCTTCTAGGCATCCTCTTGTGTTGTGTTGAAGAGCTTGTTCAGAGCTTGGTGTTGGGCCGGGTCGAACTCCCACAAGTTGAAAGCCCGTCGTTGACACGGGAGGATCCGGCGGATGAGCATGACCTGGACTACGTTGACGAGTTTGAGCTTCTTGCTCACCATGTTTTGGATACATGTTTGGAGTCCGGTCAGCTCTCCCGAACTACCCCAGGACAGGCCCTTCTCTTGCCAGCAGGTGAGCCGCGTGGGGATGCTAGATCGGAACTCGGGGGTCGCTGCCCATTCGAGGTCACGCGGCTCGGTGATATAGAACCACCCCGATTGCCACCCCTTTATGGTCTCCATGAAGGAGCCCTCGAGCCATGTGACGTTGGGCATCTTGCCCACCATGGCGCCTCCGCACTCCGCCTGGCGGACGCTCACTACCTTCGGCTTGACATTGAAGGTCTTCAGCCATAAGCCGAAGAGGGGCTTGATGCGGAGGAAGGCCTCGCACATGACGATAAACGCCGAGATGTTGAGGATGAAGTTCGGGGCCAGATCATGGAAATCCAGGCCGTAGTAGAACATGAGCCCCCGGACGAATGGGTGGAGAGGGAATCCCAGTCCGCGGAGGAAATGGGTAAGGAACACTACCCTCTCGTGGGGCCTGGGAGTGGGGATGAGCTGCCCCTCATCTGGGAGCCGGTGCGTGATGTCGTCGGGTAGGTATCCGGCTCTCCTCAGCTTCTTGATGTGTCCCTCCGTGACGGAGGAGACCATCCACCTGCCTCCCGCTCCGGACATGGTTGGAGAGGGTTGAGGTGGGAAGTGCGGACTTGGGCGCTGGAGCTCAAGTGTGAGAAAATGGATGAGCAAAGGAGGAAGAAGGCGTGGATGAAAAGGTGAATCCTTATCCCTTTATATGGGTGGACGAAACTATGCGTCCCCACCAGCCTGGTAAAACTCGCTTATCCCCCAAGCGTCGTAATCAATGGCACGGTTGGGTTACCCGCGCCCGTATTGATGAGAATCCCGTGATAAGGGGACACGATCTCTGCTTTGACAAGACGTGCCAAGGAAACCGCCTCGCAAAATGCGCTGAGGTGGGACAGTAAAAAACGATTCGAATAAAGGCTTGGCTGTGGTGTGATGTCGTGCTACAGAATATGTCAGCAGATTAGATTTGTGGAAATGTTACTCTCTCCCTCTACGGTGGTATGTGGAACTTGTTTTGCAGAGCCGGACATGATCCTCGTGTTCAAAATCTTCTATGAAGTATTCGGAGGAGGAACCCGCCTTGTAATGCCGAAGACAATCTGCGCGCCGGACTCGTCGTCATTGAAGCCTGGTTCAGGGCCTACTGAGGGAGTCCTGGATTAGGGGGTATCTGGACAGCCGGACTATAACCATTGGCCGGACTCTTGGACTATGAATATACAAGATTGAAGACTTCGTCCCGTGTCCGGATGGGACTTCCCTTGACGTGGAAGGCAAGTTTGGCAATACGGATATGTAGATCTCCTCCCATTGTAACCGACTCTGTGTAACCCTAGCCCCCTCCGGTGTCTATACAAACCGGAGGGTTTAGTCCGTAGGACACAATCACAACAATCATACCATAGGCTAGCTTCTAGGGTTTAGCCTCTCCGATCTCGTGGTAGATCAACTCTTGTAATACCCATATCATTAAGAATAAATCAAGTAGGACGTAGGGTTTTACCTCCATCAAGAGGGCGCAAACCTGGGTAAAACATCGTGTCCCTTGCCTCCTGTTACCATCCACCTTAGACGCACAGTTCGGGACCCCCTACCCAAGATCTGCCAGTTTTGACACCGACACCAATGCTCTGATACCAATTGAAAGGATTGAGAAGAGGTTTCTAGAGGGGGTGATTAGACCCTCAACAAGCAAAAGAAGCAGTTTTTAAGTTCTTGAAGTTGAGGTGGAATTTTAGCACAAGTTTAAGCATTCACAATACATTTCAAGCAAGCATGGAAAGAGTATGAGCAGCGGATAAAGTAAAGCGTGCAATTTGCAAGAAAGTAAAGGGATGGGATTGGAGTGTGCAAATGCAATGAAGACACAGAGATTTTTGGCGTGGTTCCGATAGGTGGTGCGATCATACGTCCACGTTGATGGAGACTTCAACCCATTAAGGGTAACGGTTGCACGAGTCCACGGAGGGCTCCACCCAGAAAGGGTCCACGAAGAAGCAACCTTGTCTATCCTACCATGGCCATCACCCACGAAGGACTTGCCTCACTTGGGTAGATCTTCACGAAGTAGGCGATCTCCTTGCCCTTACAAACTCCTTGGTTCAAATCCACAATCTTGTCGGAGGCTCCCTAGTGACACCTAACCAATCTAGGAGACACCACTCTCCAAAAGGCAATAGATGGTGTGATGATGATGAACTCCTTACTCTTTTGCTTCAAATGATAGTCTCCCCAACAATCAACTCTCACTCTCACAGATTTGGCTATGGTGGAAAGATGATTTGAGTGGAAAGCAACTTGGGGAAGGCTAGAGATCAAGATTCTTGTGGTTGGATTGGAATGCCTTGGTCTCAACACATGAGTAGGTGGTTCTCTCTCAAAAAATGAGTAGTGGAAGTGTAGGCATGTTCTGATGGCGCTGCCTTGAGTATAGAAGGGGGTGGAGGGGTATATATAGCCTCCACACAAAATCCAACCGTTACACACATTTGACCCAACTTGGTCAGACCGAATAGGTAAACTCGGTGAGACTGATTTAGTTCAAGATGTGAATGTTAGGATTCTCAGTGGGACCGATATGATCAACTCGGTGGGACCGATGTGCTAGGGTTAGGGCAAAACCTCATCTCGGTATGACTGATTGCATGAACTCGGTGAGGCCGATTTCAGCAATGAACAAACAGAGAGTTGGTCAGACAAACTCGCTGGTACCGATTGCTTATTTCGGCGAGACCAAACTAAGCGCAACAGGCAACAGAGAGTTTGCAGGGCCATCTCAATTAGAGCGAGATACCTATCGGTGAGACCGAACTAATTAGGGTTTCTAGCAGTGGCTAGGTCAAATGAACTCGGTGGCGCCGATGTGCTAGGGCCGAGGTTGACTTTCGATTTATGACATATTTGGATATGAGAAACTGGTTGAGGGCTTTGGAGCAATATCACTAAGCACTTTGAGCAAGTAGACCATTAAGCAACACCTCATCCCCTTTTAATAGTATTGGCTTTTCCTATGGACTCAATGTGATCTTGGATCAGTAAAATAGAAATGAAGAGTCTTGAGTTTTTGCCAATATTTTGTCCTTAGCATTTTGAAGGGGTTCCACATCCTCTTGTCCATGCCACGCCATTGTTGAACTTTCTGAAATATACTAGATAAAGATATTAGTCCAACAAGAGATATGTTGACATTAATTACAAAAATCACCCAGGGAGCACTTGTGCTTTCAAAAGGCTCAACATGAAAAAAGCAAGGAGTGAAATGAACCATAATGAAAGGTTGAGGAAGGACATGTATCCGGCTGTTTGAAAGGGTATTGAGGAGTCAATGATGATGCAGAACACTCTAACACTGACAAATAGCTAGCATATGGGAGGGGAGGCGGGCATGGAGGATGCTAATTATTGCACGACAACACACCACAAGAGTAGTTGTGCATTAGCTGACCCCAGCGACACTGAGACTGTAGCTGTTCATGATGATGCTATATCTAATCTATCTGGAATGAAGGACAGATTGAAGGGCGTGCTTACACATTATGAAGGTACATTAAAATGTGCAACAGCCTGGGTTTTCCAACCCTTGTTGTAAGAGGGCCTCTTGTTGGACAATGTGCCATTGAAGCCGGGCTGTGTGAAGTGCTACGTGACTGAAGTAAAGCATGGATTCAATGAATTTGCCCTGAAGAATGTCCTAGGAGACTTTGATGAGCAAAGGACCTTGGGAGAAACACTGTTACATCACATCTAGTGGCCACAAAAGGAAATAGAGTTCATCGATGAGATCCCTGAAGCCCCGCCAAGAGCAACCAATGTCGCCCCTCAACCGATGACGCTCTCCTTGCCACGGCAGTTCCCCCAAAGAACCTAATACTCGTAATCCGATGGCTGATGCATCAACCTATGATCAGTCAACCCGACTTTGTGCTGTACATGCCATGTTATCCTCCGCCCCATAGCAGCCAGTGGCAAGGCCTACAACTGCTGAAGACGCACCACCGGTTCAGATGCCGTTCGCTGAAGCAGCGGGGGGAGACCCAGCTGCAGCACATGCTCAACAGACCAATCTGGTGGAACGGACTGCTAAGCAGTCTGATGCTTCGGAACTGTCTGCTAAGCAGTCTATAGGTCTAGAACCGACTGCTCAATAGTCCGCAATCGCGTGATCAACATACCAATGCGTCAGCACTTCCTGCTCAGCATACCAACGCGTTGGCACAGCCTCCTCAGCACAACGACAAGTTGGCACCACCTACGCAGAAACCCGACATAGCTTCAACACATAATCAGTAGTCCAATGCCTCTGCTCCTATAGCCCAGCAGTCCGTCACAGCAGCACCACCAGCTCAGCGGTCCGGCATAGATAAACCATCTGCTAAGCAGTCCGTCGAGGCTTCACCGTCTACTCGGCAGTCTACCTTGCAGCCAACCAGACGTTCTGCTAGAAATGCTTCAAGTACCAAGAAGGAAGTGGCTAAAAAGGTTGCACCCGCAAGGAAGCGCGACGGGAGAGCGAAGAGGAAAGAGAAAAATTGCCTCTTACTTAAAGCACTCATCGCCCAGAACCAAATTAACAGCAGGTTGTTCAAATCGAGGAATAATATTATTTCTGACGGCATGGATGATGAAGAAGTAGATTTGTTGCTTGCTAAAAGTAAAGCAGACGTACTTGAAGCACGTAATTACGTCCATGGCCATACATTTCTTGTTGGCGAATACTTTTATGAGTGCAGCTCTAGTTGCCGCGAGTTACATGAATATCGCATGGATCAAATGTCAGCAGGTCATCATGGTTTGCTAGTCCACTACAACACAGATCATTTTTAACATGGTGCTGGTTCCATCAATGTGAGTTTTGAGGATTTATATCTCTTCTTCAACTTCAACGAGCTCGATGCCACTCTTGTTAGATGCCTGATTTTGTAAGTACTTAACAAACTATGATCAACTTATCCATACAAGGGTGTAAATGATAAACAGCTAACTGCATTTTATTCATCTCAGGGGATTGAACAAGCAGAGAAGAAAAAGGGAGAGTGTGTATTTCATAGATCCTGCATTAGCAAATGGCACAACATTAGATGGTAAGGACCTACGGGACTGGGCCATTAACATGGTCGCCCGTCTCTTCGGAAACACATCCCATGCAGAATCATTTCTCTAGCCATATCATGAACGGTAAGTCAAGTAAACAACAACGCATATACTGATTATCTTTCAGATTTCGGCATAATTCATAAGTTCGTGGCTTTCTTAATATGTAGCGATCACTGGATATTGGTATTCATTGTTCCAAACAAGAACACAGTTTACTACATGGATTCTCTCAGAGAGTCAACAAACACTAAGGATCTGACGCATCTTCAGCAATTCATGGATAGGTATTGAATTCTATGATGTTGAAATTAATTTGCACTCATATCTGGTTCAATAATTGATGTTGTCAAAATTCATCTTCATTTATAGTGTGCTTGCATTGTGGAAAACTAAACCAGGGAGCCTGTTCAAGAGGGAACTACCTCTACAGCACGAGATCGTTTCTCCGGTAACACACCGAAATCCGTTATTTTCAGAAAATTTATCCAATAGTCTAAAAATACCTTTTTCTTACGCTAGTCAAATGTTCAAGCTTCTAGATAAACATCTTTCTGCTTTTGTCCAAAGAAAATAATAATACATCTAACACTAGTTAGGTTGTTCCTAACAGGACAAATACATGACTAATTCCGTACAAAAAATTCAGTGTCCTCAGCAACAAGCAGGGACCAACCTTTGTGGATACTATGTTTTGCAGACACATGATCTCCATCTGCAAATCTGCTGATAGTTGTGATGATCCTCGCGAATTAGTACTAGTAAGTCTATCTTAATTAATATCTTCTACTCCACTCATATGGCACATTCTGGTCTAAAAAATACTGCAGCTCATCTTAGAACCGAGGACCCCTGAACCGCTCCCGGCAGGTGAATTGCTGATGGTTCGGAGATTTATCAGCGACTTCTTTCTGAATCACTACATCAACCCCACTGGTGATAATGAAGATTTCAGCATGCGTTCTCCTGAAACATTGAGTAAGAGTTAGCCGCTAAACATATACGCATGGATCCATTGTTTTCCATCTGATGAAGTCTTCGTATTTCATACACTATGGTTAATTATTTAATGCATATATGTGTGGACAAATCATTGGAATTTAGCTACCATATTTTCAATTGCAATTGTTGCGAAATGTGATGAATGTTCTTCCTGTGGACACTATTTATTCAATTTAATATTGTGGCGAATTTGCTTTTTGCATGCCGATTCAAAATGGGATATTTTTGTTTTAACCAGGCAATTGCTCCGCACATGGTTCAACTAAATGAGTGTGTGCAATCCACATCGGAAAGCATACGTCAATTGTACCGGAACCATCGGTGATACACAACAGATCGCAAACGATTTGCAGCGCTACTACGTGTGCGTAGGGTCTCTGGAACCATTTGTGATATCACGGTATCGCACACGAGAGCTCGGAGTAAACCGTGCCCAATGTAAAATATAACTCCGGTCGTAATTTTTTCAGAAAACGTGCGGGATCCCAAACAAAAAGCGCACGTCACTCTTGTCGCAACCGTCGGTGATACACAACAAATCACAAATGGATTGCAGCACTTGTATGTGTGCGAAGGGGCTCCTGGACCGTTTGTGATAGAACATTATCGCACACGGTAATTGTTGGGAAAAGTGTGCGATGGAATCTTGCATGGCATACAGGTTCCACAGAAAACTCGTGTGCGATGGGGCACATATCGCACATAGTTCATATGTTAGCGCGCGTGCCTTACATACTGTTTCCCAAACGGTCCATTATGACACACCGTTTGGTTTCACTGCGTCATTAGAAACATTTAATCACCGATCCCACACGTGCGAAAGAATTTAGTGTGTGTTGCATCGCACAAGATTACATTTTGTAAGGCCTCTGGTTCATGGCTCCATATCCCCGACGGTTTTTGGGTCGTGCGGGAAGGACCCCCCTATCGCTCACACTCACTTGGCGACAGTTCCAAATGTCATCGCGGAAAGGGGTTAAAAACCGTGTATAGCACCGACGTGTACCAGTGCACCCCCTGCTATGTTTTTAGTGCCAAAAATTCTTATATATTCTAGAAAAAATCATACTAAATTTTCAGGGCATTTGGAGAACTTTTATTTTCTGGTCATTTTTTATTGCACGGATAATTCAGAAACCAGACAAATAATAGTATTTTTACTTTATTTATTTTAAATGACAGAAAGTAAAAGGTGGGTACAAAAGGTTGTGTTTACTAAATTCATCCATCTCATGCCCGTCAAAAGGAATCCATTAATAAGGTTGATCAAGTCTTATTAACAAACTTCTTCCGAATGACATGAAACCAGAGAATCTACGTATAACACTAGGTTACCTCAACAGGAATATTCATGTCCCCAACAATAAGAATATCATATTTCTTTTTGATAGTAGGAATAGGGAATTCAAAACCTCCAATAGCAATTGTTGAAATTTTTCCAATAGAATTGATGCTATTAACTTGAGGTTGTTTCTTCAGAAAGTGTATCGTATGCTCATTACCATTAACATGAAAAGTGACATTGCCCTTGTTGCAATCAATAACAGCCCCTGCAATATTCAAAAAGGGTCTACCAAGGATGATCGACATACTGTCGTCCTCAGGAATATCAAGAATAACAAAGTCCGTTAAGATAGTAAAGTTTGCAACCACAACAGGCACATCCTCACAAATACCGATGGGTATAGTAGTTGATTTATCAGCCATTTGCAAAGAGATTTCAGTAGGTGTCAACTTATTCAAATTGATTCTACGATACAAAGAAAACGGCATAACACTAACACCGGCTCCCAAATCACATAAAAGCAGTTTTAACATAGTTTCCTTTAATGGAGCATGGCATAGTTGGTATTCCTGGATCTCCTAGTTGCTTTGGTATTCCACCCTTAAATGTATAATTAGCAAGCATGGTGGAAATTTCCTCTTTTGGTATCTTTCTTTTATTTGTAACAATTTCTTTCATATACTTAGCATAAGGAGACATTTTCAAAATATCAAACAAACACAAGCGCAAAAAGACAAGTCTAAGCATTTCAACAAAGTGCTCAAATTCCTCATCATCCTTTTTCTTGGATGGTTTAGGAGTAAAGGGCATGGGTTTCTGAACCCATGGTTCTCATCCTTTACCATGTTTCCTAGCAATGAAGTCTCTCTTATCATATCTTTTATTCTTAGGTTGTGGGTTATCAAGATCAATAGCAGGTTCTATCTCCACATCATTATCATTACTAGGTTGAGCATCGACATGAACATCATCATTAACATTATCAGCAGGTTCATCTTCATCACCAGATTGTGTTTCATCATAAGAAATAGAAATATCATTTGGGTTCTCAGGTGTGTCTACAACAGGTTCACTAGAAGCATCCAAAGTCATGTCACTTCTCTTTTTCTTTTTATTACTAGGCGGACTAGGTGCACCAGTATTAATTCTCTGATAATCTAGCTCAATTCTTTTAGGATGACCTTTAGGATACAAACGTGCCTGGGTCATTTTACCACCTCTAGTCATAACTCTAACAACATGATCATTCATTTTATTATTCATCACATTGAGCAAATAATTTTTTGCTTTGAGAACTTGTTCTACTTGAGTTTTTACCATAGAAGCATGTTTACTAACAAACTTAAGATCATTAACATTTCTACACATATAATCACCCAAGCGTTCAAGCATATAAGCATTTCATTTCAATTGTCTACTAACATAAGCATTGAAATTTTCTTGTTTGACAATAAAGTTATCAAATTCATCCAAGCATTGACTAGCAGACTTATTATGAGAAATATCACCCTCATCAAATCTATAGAGAGAATTTACCTCTACTACCTGTGTCGGGTTATCAAGACCATGTATTTCTTCAATAGGTGGTAAATTCTTAACATCTTCAACTTTTATACCTTTTTCTTTCATAGATTTCTTTGCCTCTTGCATATCTTTAGGACTGAGGAATAGAATACCTCTTTTCTTCGGAGTTAGCTTAGGAGTTTGTTCAGGAAGAGTCCAATCATTATCATTACTCAATATATATTCAATAGTACTTCAGCTTTTTCAACAGTTTGTTCCCTGAAAACACAACCAACACAATTATCTAGGTGGTCCCTAGAAGCATCAATTAGTCCATTATAAAAGATATCAAGTATTTCATTTTTCTTGAGAGGATGATCAGGCAAAGCATTAAGTAATTGGAGAAGCCTTCCCCAAGCTTGTGGGAGACTCTCTTCTTCAATTTGCACAAAGTTAAATATTTCCTATAAAGCAGCTTGTTTCTTATGAGGAGCAATTCAGAGAAGTAGTAAATCATATTCTGGGGACTACGCACACAACCAGGAGCAAGAGAATTAAACCATATCTTAGCATCACCCTTTAAAGAGAAAGGAAACAACTTAATAATATAGTAATAGATATTTTTTTTCCTAATGAGCAAATAAGGTGGCTATATCATTCAATTTAGTAAGATGTGCCACAAAAGTTTCAGATTCATAACCATGGAAAGGATCATATTCAACCAAATTAATTAACTCAGGATCGTCAGAGAATTCTTAATCCTTATCAGTAACAAAGATAGGTGAAGTAGCAAAATTAAGATCATATTGCATTCTAGCATTCAAAGATTTTGCTTTCAACTTGACAAGAAGTTTCTTAAGATCCTCTCTATCTTTATAAGCAAGAAAGTCCCTAGCTACCTTTCCATCCATAACAAAACCCTTAGGTACAACAGGAAGTTCATATCTAGGAGAGCTAGTCTTAGCAGGTGTTTCAAAGTTTTCAGTTTCAATAATTTCATCAGTTTAAGAAATGACATTAGTTTCAACATTCTCAATATCTTTAACTCGAGCAAGTTGTTGATCAAGAAATTCACCCAGTGGCAAAGTATTATCAAGCAAAGTAGTAGCATCATCATAAGCATCATGCATAGAAGAAGTAGCATCATCAATCACTACAAAAAAATACACTTCCATGATGATACGTGTTTGTCATAGTAGGTCGCATTTTCTGTCATGCATGTACATCCATGACAATTTTATGACAGAATCAAGATAGTCATACCTGTGCTGTCGTAGAAGTGTTCCATGACATTACCAAAATTATCATCACGGAAGTGTCCACTTCCATGACGATAAATCCAGTGTCATAGAAGTGCTTTTGTCAAGGGTGACCGACACGTGGCATCCACCGTAACGGAACACCGTTAAGCTATCGGGTCGGGTTTTGGATCCGATAACCCGTTAACAGCCCCGACCAATGGGGATTTTCCATGTGTAAAATCATCATTGGCTAGAGGAAACATGTTTCGGCTCATGGTTGGGACAGATGTCATCCACTCATTAGACAGAAGGCGCCTATGATACGTCGACACGTGGCACGGCCCAACAAAGGCCCATTCCTGTGAAAAGGCCGGCCTGTTTGACTTGGTCAAAAGGTGGCGGGCCGGCCCATGTAAAGCCTGTTAACGGCCTGTTCACATATAGCCCATTTACAGCCCGCTAACCCAAGGCCCGTTACGCCCTATCCGAATTAGGCCTAGTAGCGTCATCTAGGCCACCCAATATGATTCCAACCCATTTTCACTTCTGGCCCATGTATGGCCCATGACGTCTTTCGGTCCATATGAGGCCCTATGTAAATCTTGGCCTATTAACGGCCCGTGGTGAAACTGGCCCGTAATGAACAGTGTAACACATTACACCCATTAACGGCCTGTGGTGAAACTGTCCCGTAATGAACAGTGTATCACTTTATACCCATTAACGGCCCGTTATTCTGTTGGGCCGTTTCCAGCCCATGTTATCTTTCGGCCTTCTCAGAGCCCATTTATTCTTGGGCTCATTTCCAGCATTCGTTTACTTATGGCCTGTTACTGTCATTTTCTGCTTGTGGGTCAAATTTAGCCCGTGGTTACAGTCGGCCCGTTTGTGGTACGTTAATACGTTGGGCCATTTTCATAGCGTCATCAAATACGGCCTATTAACGATGGCCCGTTATGGTCGGCCCATGAACGGACGATTCCAACTCTAGCCCGTTTACGGCCATAATGCGGTCTGTTTGGCCCATGTTTGGCCAATCGATCATACGACCCGTATAAGGCCCATTAATGATATGGCCCGCAGAAGGCCCATTGTTTCTACGGCCCGTAGAAGGCCCACTGTTTCTACGGCCAGTAGGAGGCCCAGTGTCACTACATTAAATATTAGCCCATGGTTATTGTGGCCTAGTTTAAAAAATAGGTTATTGCAGCCACTAGCTAACCGTGGAAAAAGAACTGCAATGACTACAAGCAAACAAATAAACAAGACAACAAGGAAATAAATAAGCAAGCAACTAACGCTAGGCTATCACGGCTATTACACATATTACATCCACTGGGCATCAAAGTTCGCCACCAGTGCAAATATAGGGAACAAAGAAGCATATCATATACACTGGTTGTGAAAGTTGGCGACCAGCGCAAATAAACGCCGCAGCAAAACAAATCCAGAACTGAAACCACTTCAGAAGATCTCAAGAAACAATATCCTAGGTACCCATAATGCTGGCAAGATGCTTATCAAGCTTATTAACTTTCCTTTGTTTGGCGCTTAAATCCTCCAGCGCTTGCTGTTGCACCAGAAAATATGCATCTAAATTCTGCAGGGACTTCCTTAGTCCTTCAGCTTCCTGTCGCAGCACATCTGATCGATGTCTTTCAACTTGAAGTTGATACTCAAGAAGACGAATTGATTCAGGCAGCGAGTTCGAAGAGCTTGTGCCAGCAGTAGTGGCCAGTAACTCAAACACTACATCAAGACAGGACTTTTGGATTCCCTCACTGTCGTCAAGATAGTTTTTATCAGCTTTCTTGGAGACCAACAAGGATGTCTCACTATCTTGAACCTTATCTGCATTACTTCCTTTACCATTGGATAACGTGGTACTGTTCTCCAATATTTTTCCCGCATTCTAAAAGAGAAACAAGCAGACACATCACATGTTTACCATGTTGTATATGAAACTCATTTTGGTAAATGAGTTCAGTAGTAAAGTGGACAGGATAACAGCATGAAACAAACATATATCTATATACCATGGTCACTTTATGGTCTATATCATTCTAGTTTTTGTTGCCAAATCAAGATAGAGACATAGTTCAAATAATATTTGTTCAAGACAAAGCAGAATAGACAGAATATAAGTGTGGGTAACTATAGAGCAATAACAACACTTGTAATGTTCATGACATGAGAACATAACTGTTTATTCAATTGAAACTGAAATCAACATAGAGCAGGTTACAATAGCAAACGAGTTGAAACAGGTTTAAAACATACCTGTTGTGCCATTGGAGTTTCAATTCCATCCTTCAAATTTGAAAATAGTTGGTATGAGTAAATACAGTAATGCAAGAGCAAAGGAGTATGAACCATAGCTACAGAACCTGACCTGAGAACAAATCTTCTTCTCCTTTAAGCGTTGAGTTGGGATTCGGAGTGGTGGTCCTCGTGCTTTGGGCACTGCAGTTCCCTTACTAACTGCTCGTGTTTGGGTGCTCTGTGGTGGAGACGGTGCTGTGTCAACTGGAATTGGGTTACTATCTGCTGGGGTTGGGGTTAGAAGGGGTGTAGCTGGTTCTGTGTCCAACTGGGTAGGGGTACAATCTGCGAGAGTCTGGGTTATGTGTGGTGGATCTGGTCCTTGGGCAAGTACAACCATGGTTCTATCTGCATCAACTAGTAGCACTATCTTTTCTGAAGACCGTGTTGTTACTCCCTTAGATACTGCCATCACGCTCTCCAATTCCAATGGTTGATAAACAAGAAAAGTAATTGAAAGTATAGACATTGTATGATAGACAGGTGCAATGGATAGTGGGGAATAAAAGAGGGCATGAAATAATTCAAATTTATGTTGTCTAACCAAATAGGATAGCATGACAGAATTTCACATATATGATGGCTAACTAAACAGGATAGCATGACACAATTTCACATTATGATGGCTAACTAAAAATGATGGAAAGACATAGTTCAAAATATGAGACTATGTAAACAGGATGACATGACATAACTATATAATGTGTTTATTAAATAGGTTGGCATGCCATAATTCACATACATTCACGGATAGAATGCCATAATTCAAAATATGATGACTGTAAACACTAAACAGGACGAGATGATATAACTATATGATGTCTTTATTAAATGGGTTGCCATGCCATAATTCAGATAGATGATGTGTATGTACTATGTAAACATGATGGCATGATATAATTCAAATATATGATTTATATAGTAAGCAAGTAAGCACATGGCAATCCATATATGATGTAAAAACTAAGCAATGCAAGACAACATGCATGACATGGGTAATATAACCCTGCCAAGTTTGAGCATAGACCTCAGGGGGGAAATAGGACTAGTCATCAGTCTCTGAATCCTCCTCTGAGGAGCTCTCTGTAACCAGCAAGATGTCTGCTTCAGCAGGTAGCATTGTCTTCTCTGAAGACCTTGTTTTCACTCCACATACTTCCATCACCGCTTCAAATGGCTGATGCACAGGAAGAGTAGTTGAATATACAAACGTTGTCAACAAATGGAACATGTAATACAAAAAAATGATAGCATGATATAATTCACATACATGATGATTGGCTAAACAACATGGCATTGCATAATTCACATATATAATGCCTTTGCAACAAGATAGCATTGTATAATTCACATATATAATGTCTTGCAACAAGATGGCAATGCATAATTCACATATATGGTAATTAGACACTGAACAGGTGGCATTCACACAAAGCATGTCTAAACTAATCAAATGACATAGCAATGCGAGACACCATATGCACGATATGAGCAACATAACCCTGCCAAGTTAGAGCATACACCTCGAGGGGGGAATAGGACTGGTCATCTGTCTCTGAATCCTCCTGAGGAGCTATCTATAACCAGCGAGATATGTGCTTCGTCAGATAGCATAGTCTGCTCTGAAGACCTTGTTTTCACTCCAGAATTTTCCATCACCGTGTCAAATGGCTGATGCACAGGAAGAGTAGTTGAATGTACTAACATTGTTGACAAATGTAATATGTAACGAAAAAAAGGATGGCCTGATATAATTTACATATAAGATGACGTGTTAAGCAGGGTGGCATTGCAAAATTCACATATATGATGCCTGGCTAAACAAGATGGCGTTGCATAATTCACATAAACGATGAATAAACTAAACAGATGGCATTCGCACAAAGGATGTCTAAACTAAGCAGATGACATATTTGATGTATAAAGTAAGCAATGCAAGACACCATATGCATGATATAACCAACATCAGCATGCCAAGATAGAGCGAAGACCTCAGGGGGTAAATAGGAGTTGTCTTCTCCTTCTGAATCCCCCTGAGAACAGATATCTTCCTCTCGATTACAATCCGAAATGCGTGGAGGGGGGCTGCCTTTGCGCCTACCATGGAGCGACATCTGCATGAAATTTTATTGCCACACAAGGCTCGTATCTTTTGCTCTACATGTTCAGTTCCATTGTTTACAATAACTATCATGCATAGGAATAAAACATAGTGAGATTATGTAAGGAGTGCATGCAGAACTCTAGAGTGATGGTAGCAACCTATGGATAGACCCAAAACCAATAATAGCAGGAAAATAATGGCTTCAGTTAAAAAATACAGATAATGGCTTCTTTACTATTTGTTTCCCACCCAACATGTAACTCATAGTAGACACCGGAGATTAACCAGATAGTAGATAGATACTATTGATAGCGGCCCCGATATGTACCCCACAACCATTTAAAAACTCAAGTTTGACCATTAGTTTGGAGCCGACTCAGAGTCTAATCGGTGAACAAGACGATAAAGTAGCATGTAATATTAAGCGATGCATAACGTAAGCAGACACGAAAGAGTGCGACCTCTCTTGCGGACCCGTGTAGTCCTCGAGGTCATCTTCTCGGTTGATGATGGTAATGCAGTTTGGCAAGGAAGAAGATCTGAGGCGGCGAAAGATAGTCTGGAGGCCGGATCCCTGCTGTGCTGGACTGTTCTGTCGTTGGAGCAGCTGAGCTAGGGTGGACGACGGCGCAGCAGGAGCGGGACAAACCGCGCAAGGTTTCTTTGTCAACTATCTGTAAGAGAAGTAATTATGTAAGGGCTCGTTTGAATTGGAGGATTCCAACAATGCAGGGATAGGAAATAGACAGGAATAGGATAGGAATGCATGTGCAAAATAGAGAATTTAAAAACACATGATTTCTTCCAATCTGGGTGTTTGATTCACAACAATTGGAAGATCACAGGATGCAAAGAAGCCTGGCGAGATTAAGTCAAACCACAAGAAAATGTATGGTTATAATGCTATTATGCTACTATCTCTTAGTCTTGTGCTTCATGAATAGGAATTTGAAAAGGAGGACAAGTGAAAATTAAAATTCCTACGTTTTTCTTTCAAGGAGACACTAAAGGAACAAATCCGTGTGCTCAGTGGACAATATATATAACATGTAGAGTAAAAAAGAGATGCAACAAGTGTACAACCTCTTTGGCGAAGCCATGTCGATCTCAGCGTGATTGGGTTGGCCGGTGAGGATGCTCCGGCCGACTTTGCTGTCGGAGGAGGGGAAGAAGATCTTAGGCGTCTGGAGATGGAGCCCGAGGTACTGCTCTGCTGTGATGGAGGGTTTCGTCGTTGGAGCAGCTCCGGTGAGTTGTACGACGCCGAGGCTGAAGCAGGACAAGAGAGACAACGAACAACGTTAACCTCAGTGGAATTCTAATAGCATCTCCAATACATGACGTAAAATACATAACCACAAAGTGCTAGATGTAAAATAAATCAGCCGCTCATCTCTGAACTGAACTGTCGAAACTGAACTTAACTGTCGAAACTGAACTTAACTATCGAAACTGAATTTTGCTGTCGAAACTGAACACACTAGCAAGGTGAGGCTACACGTTGGTCGACTGACTTTTTCATCTCTGGTCAGTCGATTTTGCAGCCGTTGGATACGAAATCAAGGGCCTGCGGTTCATCTTCAACCTCCACCCCCCTGTGCCGCCAGCCACCACCGGCCAAACAGCAGCCCCCCGCCGCCCGCGGCCGGCGGTGCGCCACCCCGCCCGCCCCGAAAACACTCCCCACCGCCGGTCCGCTGCCGCCTCGGCCATCCCTCTAGGCCCTCCGTGCCGAGCTTTTTCTCCGGCGATCCCCACGCCATTGCCCCACCAACAACCCGCCACCGCCGGCGACCACCGCCCCCATCCTGAACCCTAAGATAGATAGTGGGGTACCTCTCCGGCGAGCCCCCTCCCCGCTGCGGCTGGTTCTTCCTTCACCCCGGCGAGCCCCCCCCACCCCTTGAAAATCTACTGACCCAAAAGTCGATTCAGTCGACTCAAGTGTAGCTAAATCGGAGTAGCATCGCAAGCAAGAGCAAGAGCGAGAGCAGCAGCGCGAGCAAGAGCAATAGCAAGAGCAGACCAGGCAGGGGACCGAGAGTAAGAGCAGAGCAGCAGCGCGAGCGAGAGCTAAAGTAGCAGCAGCTCCTACGGATGTGGACGTCACCACCGAGGGAGCGATGTCGTGGAGGAAGTGGCCAGCGACGCCGCCGTGGATGGAGCCGTGCCGTGTCGGCTCGGGACCGAGCGCCGGCAGCACCGTGAGATCGAATCAAGAAGAAAATGCGGTGATTAGTGTACAACCTCTTTGCTGGTGCCGGTTAGGCCGCAGCTTCATCCGAGGAAACGGTGATGATGCTCTTCCGGTGGTGCAGGTGAAGATGGCGGTGTGGGAATGGAGGTGGCGCAAAAGACGAGGGGAACGTCCGTGCAGCTCCTTGGAGGTGGAGGACGGGGTGGCTGAACCGGCGGGACGATGAGATCAACGACGGATCCTCATCTAGTATGGTGGATGAGGGACGTCGAGGTGTTGCTGTCGATGACGTCGTCGGGGAAGAGGCTCTGGCTGGGTGGCGGATGGAGCAGGGTGTGGGGTTTCGTCGCGGGTTTTCGCGGCCTCAGTGTACGAATGGGTGGGCGGATGGGATGGTAGTGGGGAACCATGGCTTAGAGACGCGCTTGTCCGAAATGTGGGGTAAGTTACGAAAGTACCCCCACCGATTTGAGGCGGTTCTTTTGGTTCAAGGGTACCATGGGCATTTCGCGTGTCGGGATTTCATAGGAGGTGGGAGTTTTTGCGCACGTTGTAATTTCAGAATAGCAAGGCGTGGGTTGAGATGGAGGGAGTTGTCGGAGCACAACGAGACAAAGATATATCTTAAATATTTCAGGCTAACAAGGCGCGGGTTGAAATTTCTAGACAAGCCTAACGTGTACTATACCAAATCAATGCGCACTACAAATGTCATTCAAAACTTTGAATTCATGTTATGTTCAATTAAAATATTTCACTACCTGTATAATGCATGCAACCTACTACTCAAATGAACGTTTTAGTGCATTCCAAACGTATATACTACCGCTTCAATGTGAACTAAATTTGAATTCGTTTCTCTATTTGAATAAGATCTACAGTAATGATTGTTGTGAAGTCAAAGCATTTGAATTCGTTTCTTTGTTTTAATAAGATCTAAAATCATCATTATTGTCAAGTTGAACCATCGTTTGTGTATTATCTTCACAGCACACCACATGATTAGTCTCGAGTTACATATGAACTATGTATACTATATGAACTCGAACTAGATTTTTTGAATCCACTTTATTTTGATTTCAAGTCACATTACATTTCTAGCTCTAGCTAGATCTTCATAATCTAAACCATGTTTCATATGTATAATGTGTTTATCACATTATGTATGGTGCCCCGCCCCCTACGCCTACAAGTATTTAGATGTGAGTTGCAAACACCACACATTACCACAAATTCAAATAAAATGTGAGAATGTTTGATATATAGTATTGTTTAGATTGTTCGATATTTATTTGTAAGCTGCAAACGCCACACATTATCACAAATTCAAATAAAATGTGAGACTGTTTGATGTATAGTATGGTTTAGATTGTTCGGCATTTAGCTGTGAGTTGCAAACTCCGTGCATTATCACATTATGGTATAACATGTGCACAACACGTGCATCACCGCTATATTCATGCATGCAATGTTTAAAACACTATGATCTCCTATTCAAATATGTGAATCCGCTTTCATATCAAATTATGATCTTTGTTAGTCTCTTAAACCCACACAATCCTCTAACCTTTGAAGCTACCACTAACTTTCTCTCGTGCATGCACACGCCCTCCTCGCCCTCCCCCTCCCTCGCCATTCTATACACCGGGCACATTCATTTTTTTCTTTAGGTCGTTCTCCCAGAGTCTCCACAACTCCTTTCCGACACACAACGATCGATAAACCTCTCCAGCGATGCCTGCCTACAACATACACACACACCTTCAATCTCCTCCTTTATGTGTCCTTGCCTCGTGTCTCTCATACGGTCAGACACACGTGTAAACTCTCGCCCCTCTTTTCATCGATCTCAGAACCGCACAGTCCTCCCCGTATCTAGCTAGTAGTTGGGCCCTCGCACCACCTCCTAGCTCCATTCTCTCTGTCTATCCGTCTCGCTGGGCCTTATTTGCCTCTAACAAATGGACGTACACCGACCGATCTCTCGCTATACATATAGCTAGCTAGGTCCTTATAACTCGTTTTTACCCACACGTCAATCGATCTACCTCATTAGTTGTGTCTCTCCCTTCCTCCAACAAACAACAATTGATCTACCGATCTAGTTAGGTTTGCTTACCAAACACGTGGTTCCCCTTCATCATCCATGGATGCGTCCCGACAGATCTATCACGCACAGACACACACAGAAACACATCCCCACTCTTATTAATAACATTGCAGTTGCACCCTCAGTTTGTCTAGTAGGCCTCTCCCACCATCTTCGAGAAGCAACTCCATCACCCATCCAGCACTCTACCTCTCTCCCTCCCTCTCCCTCCCTCTCTCTCTCTCTCTCTCCGCTCTCTCTCTCTCTCTGTCCCATCATATTTCCCGTCCTTCAGTTATGTATGGATGTAGACCGATCTCCCTCAAGACATAGCTGGGTCTCTCCTTCTCAACACATATACGATTCGTTCTACCTCTATAGTTAGGCCTCTGCCTACCCATCCCCCACCCCCTCCCCCCCACACACACCGATACATCGAGCGCTCTAGTCATGTCTCCCTGCCACACACAAACTTGACATGTGCCCTCTAACGTTCCGTTAGGCTAGTCGCCCTATATCTTTGACTTGCACACACACACAATTTCGATGGCTCTCTTCATCGATCTCGCACCCACCCACTTTATCCTCTCTTCGACTCTTTGGAGCGGCGCTGACCGTTTCGGGCGGGAAGCGCGCGCGGGCGATGGAGGGGCTTTGGGTGGGCCAGGCTGGTCAGGAGTAGGCATGGCAGCTGTCCGCATGTCCCTACCGGACACGTCCGGGAACGAGAGGATGCACCGACTCTCGCGTCTAAAATCGTACACTACACGACATCTCTCTGTAGGAGTAGGTCAATCTGTCGCTCTCTCTAACACACACATGTTGTTAAACACACACACACACATGTGCACACACGCACGCACCTTGGTCCCATTGCACCTTCTAACTTGAGGTCTAGGGTTCGATAACTACACTTGAGCATAATTTGTGCCAAGAGGATTATTTGACCGGTCAAAATGTTTTCTAGGGTTTGCATGCTTCACACTCTCTCTCAAGTATATATATATATACACACGCTGGAGCCTCAACGCTTGTAGTTGCTCTCTTCACACTCTCTCCCCCTCTCCCTTCGTTCTGAATTACTTGTCACAGGTATGGATGTATCTAGATGTATTTTAGTTCTAGATACATCCATTTCTTTGACGAGTAATTTGGAACGGAGGGAGTTGTTGCTCTCTTCAAAATCTCTCGCCCTCTCCAGATCTAAACAAGACTTCGTTGGCCTCTCTCTCCCCTCACTGCTGCTCAAAGAGCCGACAGGATCCGTCCACCGGGAAGGGAAGGAGGCTTAACCATGTCGCCGTCGGCGAGGGACTACCGGCGCAGCTGTTCACTTTCCACCCAGCGGCGGCGCGGGAGGGCCTCCGACCCCTTCTTCTTCGCCGTCGTCCCGTCGCCCACCGAACCACGCCCCAATAACCTTAAGGTATAATTTACTTACTCCACATGCATTGCTCTAGCTGCATGTATACCATGAATCTAGGACGTGGTTCAAAGAGGAAAGGAGTGGGGGAAAGTTGTGGGAAAAGTTGTATATAGCATGAATCTAGGACGTGGTTCAAAGGGTAAATGAAGGGGGAAAATTGTATAGCATGAATCTAGGACGTGGTTCAAAGAGGAAAGGAATGGGGGATAGTTGTGGGGAAAGGTGTATCGCATAAATCTAGGACGTGGTTCCAAGAGGAAAGGAAGGGGCGAAAGTACTAGTTCAAAAAGGAAAGGAAGGGACAAGGCTGTAGAGTTTGAGCAGGACTAGATTTGCTGCGCTCACATAGGGAAAGGTATCTAAAGATAACAAAACTGGGACCAACACAAATATGCTCCTTGGTTGTTTGTTCTTTGTTGCAACAGACTATGCATGACCATAGTACATTGGTAGATGCACATGGTGCTGGTGCATCCACTGTCCCGTGCAACTCATTAGCTGTTGTTAATCAAAGGCCCTGTTTGGTTAAAAACTACCTAGTCCCTACCTGCTTGGTTCCAGGGACTAAACATGGACTAGAGGTTATTAAATGACATGCTAAAAGACCATGTTACCCCTAGTAATGAACTAATAGAGACAAGGTGCGATCCGCGGTAGGGGCAACTGTTGGAAAAAGTCCCAAAAAGACTCCCTCGGGGTCTTCTTTCTTTAGTCCCAAATGCCCACTTTTAGTCCCTAAAAGTCCCTCCTGTTTGGTTTAGATGGGACTGACATGGAGTTTTTTTAGTCCCTACACCAAAATGTCCCTGTAAAGAAACACCCTTTAATAATGCCGCTGGAAAATTGATGCAATGCCATAGTTAAAAGCAAATTACATGTTTAACGAATTTTATTGTTAATATAATCTCTATGTTAATATTAATCAATGCCACCGTTTGAGAAATGCTACTATCTGGCTTTCTTTCCCATTTAGATAAGGTAGATGCTTCTTTTTGTTGGCTTCTGTGTCATCCACCGTTATTGACCACTAATTGTTTCCTTTGCACCTCTGTGTAAACAGGTTTATCTACTTCACCTCATTGCCATTGTGACCTTTTGTTGCACTGCACAAAACACTTTTGTTTTAAGAGTGTTTTGTGTAGTTCAACCAAAATGTCACACCGACAACGTTGCTTGATTGCTTGATCTTAGTAGAACTGCACAAGAGGAGATCTTACTTCCTATCCGTTAAGGCGAATTTGGTTCAGATCTTCTTCTTATGACTTGTTTGAATTCCGCATCATGAGAGGTCAGTACTAGCCTTCTTTCACATTATTCTGCAGTGTGCTTTCATATGTTGTGCTACTTGTACGATAATGTTGCTTGATTTTAGTGAACTGCACAAATGGAGACAAGACTTCCAATCTGTATGTGCATCGTAATATCCCATTGAGGTAAGATAAGGATATTTCACAACTGCTGGCCTGTATTTTGCCACTGTCATCAAAAAATTAAGTTTAGTACTATACTTGTGCTCCCTAATTGACATGCCAAATCTTACATTGAAGGTGAAGCTTGTCTGTTATTGAACCAAGTGATGAAGGGGAAGAACAAGCGGAAGAAAAACAAAAATCAACTCCCAGTGCTGTAATGAAGCACTGGAACTATGATGACACAAGTAATGATATAGTTTTGCATATTAATTTATTGCTATGGCTGGAACGAGCAATTGTTTTGCCACTGATTTGATGCCACTCTTAATGTAATATGTAATTATCTCAACTTGTGCAAACAGGGATCTTCTTTGAAGATACCATATATTTTAGTGGAACTACACAAGAAGATGTTGGAAACATTAAACTAATCGAGGAGTATATAGTAAGCATGGACACCACCGTAGATAGCAACAGATGGTTCCGGAGAAGTGCTTCATCTGTATGCTCTACACAATAAGCCTCCTGATAAAGGTTGGTACTCGCCCACTGATTTCATCCATATGATTGAGCTTTGTCATCTCTATTGGTGTTGTGCTACTGTTTAGATACTATCATGAAAAAGTGGTATTGTCCTTGAGAAGTGCTTCATCTGTGCCGTTTTAAATATTTCCTTTCCTTTTTTTCGAGCAAGCAGGGATGCTAGCATTTAGTAGTCCTCTTGTCTTTGCACAACAGGATCATCTTCCTCTGAAGAAGAATATGGAGTACGTGAAGTGACTAGTTCCGATTATGCCAGGATGAAGAAGCCATGTCTATCTTCTCATCACAAGGAGCAATTGAAGGATGGTTACATTACTCCCCACAAGACCAAACTAACTTCAGCTCGTAAGGACTGACAAATCTCCATCTTTTTGCTGTGATGCGCGAGTACAATGTTGTTCTAGGATTCTTTCTGGTGAGTTCCATTTTTCTAAAAGTGTGCTCTACATGGACCATGTATGTGCCTGTTGAAACTGTCAATTCATAGTACAGTTTGCTTTATACTAATCACTTTTTTGTATTTGTGCAAACAGGGGTGCTCAGCTTGATTTCAATGGGAACTGCACAAAATGTTCATGAATACATCGAATCATTCATTTCCACCACAAGAAAGGAGGTGCCGATAAGTTCAAGGCGTTGCAACATATAAGGGAGAAATCATACAAGCTACGCGCGGATTTGGTTGGTTTTGGTGGAACTGCACAAAAAGAACAGCTGGTTTATTTAGCACGAGATGCCATGTCAATGTGTGAACTGATGGCAAACCCTGCCCATTCCACAATCATAGGCATTTGATATTTTGGAATGGGACAACCTTGTCAAATTTTGCTCATTGATTTTAGCAAGACATGCGTTTGATATTTTTGAATGGGATGCCCTTTGCTGTCAGCAGCGTCGATCAATTTTTTCTTTATTCTTTAGTTGTGAAGTAAATATTGCCTCTGACATGTGAGTCGTTGAGATGCATAATCATCGATTGTTTTGAATGTTCTCTATGAATTGCCAGGCCTGTGTGTTTGATTGCAATGTACAGAAACGCTAAAAAGCTGCTCAAACTCTTTGTACTCCTTCTGTTCATTTTTACTTCACACATTGTGAAAGTGCATACTTTTTTGTATAAGATTGGTCAAAGTAGAGATACTTTGACTGCAGACAAAACTTGTATGCAGACTAGAAAGGACCGAAGGGAGTACATGTGAAACTGCTACAAACGAGGTGATCACCCTAGGAATAATGCTAGTACGTATTGTTTTGCATGTTCATCCAATGCCAGTGATACAGAAATTTGAACTAATCGAAATAAATTCATTCATACACACTTGGATTTCAAATAAAGATGCCGGATTTCATTACATTCCATACATTCTTCAACTAAAAAGGGTGCGCTGGAGGTATAATTAATTAACCGAAGATACCCACCTGTGTCCCGCTGAGCCGAACAGAAGCTTCAGTGACTTAACTGCAGGTGCAGTTGCGTAACTGACATGTGGCCTGTTGGGCCCATGTGTCAGTCAGCCAACTACACCAGCAGTTAAGTAGAAGCAGCGTTCTTCTCCAGCACAGCTCTCCGACTCCACGTCGCCACCAAGAAGCTAACCGGCCATCAATGGTCAACCCGCCTAGCTTGGCTTCAACCGGAGGGTAGCAGCGGTGGCCTTACTTGGACCCGAGCGGTGGCGACCTGCCGTGTTCTACTCTTCCTCGTTTTCTGTGTGGCACGGCCTCGTTGGCAGCGGGGCGGGGCCTCGATGGAGCCGGCGATGTCCTCTGCCTCGTTGTTGGCGGGGCAGGGCCTCGGCGGAGCCGGCGGTGTCCTCTGCCTCGTTGTTGGCACCGCGGGGACTCGGCGGAGCAAGGCCTCGTCGACGCCAGTGGAGCGGGGACTCGTCGGAGCCGGCATTGTCCTCTACCTCGCCCTCGGTCTCGCCAAACGACGCCTCGCCTGCTTCATCGCCCTCTTTGCTAGCATCTTTGTAGGCGGCCGCAGCCTCCGCCACCTGGTTGCGGTACCGCCAGCGCTCGAGGCGGCCGTGGTGGGCGGAGCGGTACGAGTCGAGCAGCGCCTCCTGCTCCGCCCACTCCACGGCGATCTGCTTCTCCGCCTGCAGGTGCTCCTCAAGGAGATGGTGGTTGTAGGCGGCGTCGGCCCGTGCCTCCCGGAACTGCTCCTCACGCATCTGCCTCACCCTGTCCATATATTGGGCATGGGCCTCGCCGATGGTCATGGTGCAATGCACCAGCGAGGATGGCGCGGAGGAAGGGGTTGGCGCCGGATCGTCGACTACCATGTTCTCCATTGGGACGTCGTTGTCCTCCGGCTGCCTGCCGGCCAGCCGGTCGGCAGCAATGGCTGCCATCTCCTTGTGGTCCATCGCCCGCCTATCCGAAAGAGTGCTGGAGCGCGAGGAAGCTATGGTGGGCAGTAGTGGTGTGGACAGGAGAAAGGGAACGGATGCGGATGACTATGACTATGGCCGGCACAGCAGTTTATATAGCAATGGTGGGCGGGCGGAGGGACAGACGTGTGGTGCCGGAGTAGCCGCCTCGGCAACCGCATATCATTAATGTGGGCGGCAGATGGACGGGCGGATGGCACTTGTGTCATTTGAAGGCGGAGCAATCGCCTGCACCGGGAAGCGGGGAGGGCGGCGCTGACTGTTTCAGGCGGAAAGCGCGCGCGGGCGAGGAGATGACTTTACTTGGAGAGGATGAGAATGGGGAACCATCAGGTCCATAGCCTCACGTATGCAAGTTCCTCCTTATTATATATATAACTATAATTTATTTTGCTTCCTCCTGGTTTCCTGACATTACGGTCCCACACCATTGTCAACCTATGTAGTACTCCCTCCTTTCCGGTTTATAGGGATTATCTCAAAATTTTAGTTTTTCCATTTTATAAGGCTCAATTTGGTTGTTCCCCATCACATGTTCAGACTTCAAGGTGCATTAAATCATTGCATGCAAGTATTAAGAGAAAACTGACCAATGCATGCACTTTATGCATGCATGCATTGCAATTAATGCATTCGTAAACATAATTTTTTGAGGAAAACAAGAGCATTAATTAGGTGCTTTTGCAAACTACAAAAAATATTCCACCACTCATCATCTACCTTGGTTGGTGAGATGTTTGAATTGAGCCTTATAAACCGGAAAGGAGGGAGTAGTCAATAAACGAGAGAATTGCACAACAAGCGGCCGACAGCTGGGGCCAAGCAGCTTGAGCAGTATTTGTGTTTTTGAGGTGTGAGCACTATAGAGTTTTTTGATGTTTAGCCCACATATTAATTTTTCCCCTCTGAACAACAACGAAAACATCGCTGCAGGTATTAACTGGGCGGGCTATGGCCCGTCTAGCCCAGGCCAGATATTAATTTTTTTCAAGTTGAAAATGGCTAGCCCAGCTATACTTTTTTTTAGGAATACCCAGGCAAGGTCAAGTTGTTATTCTCCGCCCCGCTGGGCTGCAAATATTTCCTAGGAGGGATGCATTAGGATTAACAAGAAAATGGGCTTTAAGAAATAATAAATGGGATGTAATTATAAAAACTGGGCAGTAACTATAAAAAATGCACCAAACACGTGATTACTTTATAAAACATTATTTTTGGATATTGAAAATTTTAATTTCATTAATTGTTGCGAGTGCAATGTTTCGTTGGATTTTTACGTAATATAAATTTATATTGAAATTGTATTTAATCTCACTAGAAATTTCGGGATAAAAATATTTCGGATCCCATCAAAATGTGGGAAATTCTATTGAATTATGTTTTGAACGGTTGGTTGAAATGGGTTGTACTTTTAACAAACTCTAAATGGGCTGTAGTAAATTCCATTAGAATTCAAAAATGGGCTACACATTCTTACAAATCTCAAATGGGCTATAAGTTCTCTTCCACACACTTCTGGCCTTACTAAGTTGACGCGTCCCCTAAAAAAACAGAGTTGACGCGTTATAGTCAACACATGGTTCTAGTAGCAGTGGCCGTTGGATGTCCATCCAACGGATGCCATGCTTCTTCTTCAATCTCGGATATTCTAGCTTCATCCGCCCAAAAAATGATTCCTCCCCCTGACATCTGGGGCGCACCGTTTCGGAAGCTGACCTGTGGGCCTACTAAGTAGACGTACCAAGGGCTTTGTCAACTTAGTCAATATAAACGATTCTAGCTGCAGTGACCGTACGATGTCCATCCAACGGCCGTCGTGCTTCTTCAACCTATGGTCTTCTTTTGCTCTAGCCACCCAAAGCAGCGCCGGTCGTGCCGCCTGGTCCTACCTCCCGTGGTCGGTTGTGCTGCCGCGGAGGCCTCACCGCCCCCTACTACTCCCACCGCTGGCCAGGCCATCCCTCCACTCGTCCACACCCCCTGTTATTCTGCGGCGACGGCAGCGCATCCGAACCAGTGAACCCTCATACTTCTCTCCGGGTGTGCATCCACTGCCGCGTCTTCCCCAGCCCCGCGTCGTCCCCTTCCTAGGCCTCACCGTCGTCCACCGCCCTGGTGCTCTCGGCGCGGCGTGGTCAACGTGGTCAAGGAACGACTTCCATCGGACGTGGACTATACATGGAGAGGCTGACAGCTGGGTCCACGGCAGCCGCAAGGAAGTGGCTCCTTATTACGCGCAAAATAATTATTCCTCCACCTGACAGTGGGGACCCACCGGACGGGCCACTGTATTTCGCCAAAAAAATGATTCACCCTCTGACTGCTGGGACCCACGAGCTACATCTTTGCTCGCAAGGAAGTGCGTCCGGGAAAAAAACGATTCGCCCCCTGACCGCTGGGACCCACTAGCTACATCTTCGCACGCAAGGAAGTGCATCCGAAAAGATGATTCGCCCCCCGACTGCTGGGACCCACCAGCTACACCTTCGCACGCAAGGAAGTGCGTCCGGGCAAAAAAATGATTCGCCCCCCTGACTGCTGGGACCCAGCAGCTACACCTTCGCACGCAAGGAAGTGCGTCCGGGCAAAAAAAATGATTCGCCCCCCTGACTGCTGGGACACACCAGCTACATCTTCGCAGGCAAGGAAGTGCCTGATAGTCGGGACCCACCTGGTCGAAGCGTACGTAGCGTTGTCATTCTGGTCGCGAACGTGTACGTACATACTGGTCGATGTAGAGGCGCGCACGTGTCGTAATAGAGGCGCACACGTGTCGTAGTAGAGGCGCGCACGTAGCATGTACACGTACGTACAGCGGCCAGGGTGCAAGAAAGAAAATACGGCCACGTATGTGTACATACGGGCGAGGTCTCGAACGCCTACTCGCGCATACGTATGGCCAGGGCTCGTGTACATGGTTGGGTCGGAACGGGGAAACAACGTCGTCATCGTGTTCATGGGGAGGCAACGGAATGCGTCGTGTTGATGGTGAGGCAACATAATGCGTCGTGTTCATCGGGAGGCAACGGAACGTGTGGGAGCCAACCAGCTGGGTCGGAACGGAATGCGTGGTCGTGTTCATCGGGAGGGCTTGGACGGAACAGGCGATGGAAACGAGGCCTGGCGTACCGCACAATGGAGGAAACAAACCTCCTACGTTCGGAACGGGGTCCTGTTGATCGGGAGGGGTCTGGCGTACCGCAAAATGGAGGAAACGGACCTCCTACGGTCGAAATGGGGTTCCTGTTGATTGGGAGGGGTGTGGCGTACCGCAAAACGGACGAAACGGACCTCCTACGGTCGAAACGGGGGTCATGTTCATCGGGAGGGGTGTGGCGTACCGCAAAAGGGACTCCACGAGATACTGTTCATCTCCACCGTCGACCACCTCCAGCCTCCATGGGCTACCGTCGACCTCCTCCATCCTCCACGGGCTCCTGTTTATCCAGCCTCCACCGCGCGCTACTCCACTGGCTACTGTTCAACCACCCCTCCACCGTCTACTGTTTATCCAGCCCTCCACACCACGGGGTCCTGTTCAACCACCCCTCCACGGGCACCCCTCCATCATCTACTGTTCATCCAGCCCTCCACCACACCACGGGGTCCTGTCCATCCAGAGGCAACGCCACCACTCACTGTTCATCCACCCCCCCCCCCCCGCAACGCTCACTGTTCATCCAATCAATCAGCTTCAGTTAGCAGCAGGAGTGAAGGAATCACTCGATCGAGTTCAGTTAACAGCCATCGATCGATCGCTCGGGTTCAGTAACGCGTAGCCTGCAGTGCAATCGCTCGGGTTCAGTTAGAGCCCGACGCCTCGCTCGAGTTCAGTTAGAGCCAACGCCTCGCACACACGCGCGTATGTGTACGAGAGAAACACGCATCGCTCGGCCCCCGACCTCCCACCGCAATCGGGAACTCCCCGAAATTTTCCTCGCCCTCGCTTCTACCACGGTTTTTTCTGTCATGGACGGCCCAAAGAATGTCATGCAGCTGCGTCTCCGGCCCGACCAGGATGAAAAGCCCATTTTCTGTCATGATTTTTTGTCATAGAAGTAGGAGCCCACCACGTCTATGATGATACCTGGTTTTGTCACAATTATCGTCATAGAAGTGTCATATGTATGACAGAAAAAAATTCGTTCGGCCCAAAATGTCACGGATGTGTCTTTTTTTGTAGTGAATTACTTGCGACATGTCAGAATTAATAGCAGGTGTAGGTGTCGCAAGCTTACTCAAAACAGAAGGTGAATCGAGTGCAGAGCTAGATGGCAGTTCCTTACCTCCCCGCATTCTAGAGGAAAAAAATCTTGGTTTTGGTATCATTCAAATTCTTCATAGTGATGAACAGATATAAATCCCAAGTGACTCATAGAATAGAACTATGCTCCCCTGCAACGGCGCTAGAAAAAGGTCTTGATAACCCACAAGTATAGGGGATTGCAATAGTTTTCGAGGGTAGAGTATTCAACCCAAATTTATTGATTCGACACAAGGGGATCCAAAGAATATTCACTAGTATTAGTAGTTGAGTTGTCAATTCGACCACACCTGAAAGACTTAATATCTGCAGCAAATTATTTAGTAGAAAAGTAGTATGGAAGTAATGGTAACAATGGTAAAAGTAACAGTAGTAGTTTGTAGTGATTGTAACAGCAGTAGCAACAAAAGTAACTTAGCAAAGATCAATATGTGAAGATCTCGTAGGCAATTGGATCGGCAGTAATAATTGTGTTGGATGATATTCATCATGTAGCAGTAATAACCTAGGGTAACACAGAACTAGCTCCAATTCATCAATATAATGTAGGCATGTATTCCGTATATAGTCATACGTGCTTATGGAAAAGAACTTGCATGACATCTTTTGTCCTACCCTCCCATGGGAGCAGGGTCCTAATGGAAACTAAGGGATATTAATGCCTCCTTTTAATAGAGAACCGGAACAAAGCATTAGCACTTAGTGAATACATGAACTCCTCAAACTACGATAATCGCCGGAAATAATCCCAATTGTTGTTTCCTTGGGGTATGCGGATCATAATTCATAATTGGTGTCTACAACTTGCAATATAGGATCAATAACAAAAATAAATTCATGAAAACATAATAGGTTCAGATCTGAAATCATGGCACTCGGGCCCTAGTGACAAGCATTAAGCATAGCAAAGTCGTAACAACATGAATCTCACAACATAATGGATACTAGGGATCAAACCCTAACAAAACTAACTCGATTACACGATAAATCTCATCCAACCCATCACTGTCCAGCAAGCCTGCAATGGAATTACTCACTCCGGCAGTGAGCATCATGAAATTGGTGATAGAGGAAGGTTAGTGATGATGATGGCGACGAATCCCCCTCTCCGGAGCCCCGAACGGACTCCAGATCAGCCCCCCCCCCCCCCGATGAAGAACAAGAGGCGGAGGTGGCTCCGTATCGTAGAACGCGATGAATTCTTCTCTCTGACTTTTTTCTCCGCAAATAGGTACTTATTGAGTTGGAATTAGGGTCGGAGGTGGTCCAGGGGGCCCACAAGCCTGGTAGGCGCTCCCCTAGGGCTTGTGGCCTCTGGGTGCCCCCCTCTAGTTGATTCTTGCTCCAATATTTTTTATATATTCCAAAAATATTCTACATAAATTTCCAGGTCAATCCGAAAACTTTTATTTCTGCACAAAAATAACACCATGGCAATTCTGCTGAAAACATCATCAGTCTGGGTTAGTTCCATTCAAATCATGCAAATTAGAGTCCAACACAAGGGCAAAAAAGTTTGGGAAAGTAGATATGATGGAGAAGTATCAGGGATCAACATTATTTACACCGACACCTTGGAGGCAATGGGCATTCCGATGTCCCGACTCAGCAAGAGCAATATACAGTTCCACGGGGTAATCCCCGGGAAGAAGGCCAACTCACTCGGACAGATTGCCCTCAATGTTGTATTCGGCAAGGAGAAGAATTTCCGATAGGAATGGCTGACTTTCGAAGTGGTAGAATTTTGGAGTGCTTACCACGCCATCCTAGGTAGGCCCGCCTACGCACATTTCATGACCAATCCATGTTATGTGTATCTTCAGCTTAAGATGCCAGGGCTGAAACACGTGATCACCATCACAAGCAATCAGAAGCTGGCCAAAGAATGTCTTTAGAAGGGCTCCCAAATCACTAACGAACAAATAGCGATGGCCGAGTTAGATGAGTACAAGAAGGCGGTGGACTTGAGTGAGCTACTGAAGTCCAAGAAGCCGACTATTGAATCCACTTTCTAGTCAGCAGGGTAGACGAAGCCAGTGCACATTCATCCCGAGGACTCGAATGCCGCCCGACCAACATCTCCACCACCCTTGACAGCAAATAGGAAAGTGAGCTCATCTAGTTCCTCCGTGAGAATTGAGACGTCTTCGCATGGAAGCCTACTAACATGCCGAGTGTTCCCAGGGAACTAACCAAGCACAAACTTTGTGTCGACTCAAAGATGTAGCCGGTCAAAGAGCGCAATCGACAATCTTCCACTGAGAAGCGCAAGGCAATTAGAAAGGAGATAGCGCGACTTTTGGCCGCTGAATTCATCCGAGAGATGTACCACTCTAAGTGGCTCGCCAACGTTGTCATGATGCCTAAAAGATAACTCCCTCCGGATGTGTATTGATTTTAAACACATCAATCAGGCCTACCCGAAGGATCATTTCCCTCTCCCTCGCATAGATCAGATAGTAGATTCTATTGTCGGGTGTGAGCGGTTATCTTTTCTGGATGCATACTCTGGGTACCACCAGATCCAAATGTATGGTCCTGATGAAATAAAAACAGAGTTCATCACCCCATTCGAGTGTTTTTATATCACTATGCCATTCGGGTTGAAAACTTCTGGAGCTGTGTTTTAGCATATGATTTAGAAGTGCATGATGAAGAATATTAGTCAGAACGTCGAGGCCTATATGGATGACATGGTGTTCAAATCCAGGAAAGATTTTGACCTCCTGAATGACCTCGTCGAGACCTTCATGAACTTACGCACTTTTGGCATCAACCTCAATCCGACTAAATATACATTCGGTGTACCCACATGCAAATTACTCGGTCTCCTCATTTCCAAACATGGAATCGATGAAAGTCTTGAGAAGATTGGGGCTATTGTCCCAATGAAGCAACCAAAGCATCTCCATGACGTACAACGCCTCAGAGGTTGTCTAGCAGCCCTGAGTAGATTCATCTCAAGGCTTGGTGAAAAAGCTATGTCGCTTTACGGATTGATGAAGAAGTATGACAGGTTCGAGTGGACTCGCGAAGCACAGGGTGCATTCGTGGAACTTAAAGCCCTGCTTTCCACCCAGCCGGTGCTAGCTGCTCCGAGCAGCAAAGAGCCTTTTCTCCTATACATCACGACCACGGGCCGAGTTGTTAGCACGACTCTCATTGTGGAATGGGAAGAACAAGGCAAAACCTTCAAGCTCCAAAGACTAGTCTACTACATCTCTGAAGTCCTAATCCTTTCCAAGCAAAGATATCTGTATTATCAGAATCTAGTATATGGAATCTATCTAACTACAAAGAAGGTGGCGCATTGCTTTCAAGAACCCTCGGTCACGGTGGTAAGTGACACCACCCCTTTGTCTGAGATCATGAACAACAGATATGCCATAGGCCGAGTGGCAAAGTGGGCCATAGAGCTCCTTCCTCTGGAGATACAGTTCGAAGCCAAGAAAGCCATCAAGTCGCAAGCCCTGGTAGATTTCCTTGCTGAGTGGATCGAGCAAGAGCAACCCATCTCGAGTGTCCCCGATCACCGGGCGATGTTCTTTGATGACTCCAAGATGCTCCACGGCTCTGGGGCTGGAGTGGTCTTGGTATCTCCTAAAGGCGACCGACTTAGTTATGTGCTTTAGATTCACTTTGACTCCTCCAACAACAAAGATGAATACAAAACTCTCTTGTATGGGTTGCGAATGGAAATTTCTCTATGAATTAGCCAACTGATTGTCTATGGCGACTCGGATCTAGTGGTCAACCAAGTCATGAAGGAGTCAGATATCCATAGTCCGACGATGACTGGCTACTACAACACCGTCATAAAGCTGGAGAAACACTTTGAAGGGTTGGAACTGCATCACGTGTCACACCTCAAGAACCAAGCAACTGATGATTTGGCAAAGATGGGTTCAACTGGGAAGACAGTACCTGAGGGAGTCCTGGATTAGGGGGTCTCCGGACAGCCAGACTGTTGGACTATGAAGATACAAGATTGAAGACTTCGTCGCGTGTCCAGATGGGACTTTCCTTGGCGTGGAAGGCAAGCTTGGCAATACGGATATGTAGATCTCCTCCCTTGTAACCGACTCTGTGTAACCCTAGCCCCCTCCGGTGTCTATATAAACTGGAGGGTTTAGTCCATAGGACAACAACAATCATACCATAGGCTAGCTTCTAGGGTTTAGCCTCTACGATCTCGTGGTAGATCAACTCTTGTAATACTCATATCATCAAGAACAATCAAGCAGGACGTAGGGTATTACCTCCATCAAGAGGGCCCGGACCCGGGTAAACATCGTGTCCCCTGCCTCATGTTACCATCCGCCTTAGACGCACAGTTCGGGAACCCCCTACCCGAGATCCTTCAGTTTTGACACCGACATTGGTGCTTTAATTGAGAGTTCCACTGTGTTGTCACCATAAGGCTCGAAGGCCCCTTCGATCATCGGTAACGATGCGGTCCAGGGTGAGGTTTTCCTCCCCGGACAGATCTTCGTATTCGGCGGCTTCGCACTGCGGCCCAATTCGCTTGGCCATCTGGAGCAGATCGAGAGCTATGCCCCTGGCCATCAGGTCAGGTTCGGAAACTTAAACTACACTGTCGACATCCGCAGAGAGTTGATCTCCGACGGATTCGAGCCCATCTCAGGTGCGCCGCACAATCACGACAAGCACGATGTAACTCTGTCGTCGGACAATGTTCGGGAGATCGCATCTGCAACTACTCCGGCCTTCAATCCGGAGCAAATTGCGCCATCCGAGGATGGAGGGATAGACCCCGCCATGGAGGCCGCACTCTCAGTGGTGATGGAGCCGGATACTGACTTCACCCCTTACGAGTGCCGTGTCGCCAAACCACTGGATTTTTCTCCGGCCATGGACTCTGAGCCGCCTGCATCCGTGCCTATCGAATCCGAATGGGCGCTGATCTTGGAGTTTGCCTCCGCGGATATCTTTCAGCACTTGCCTTTCGGCGATGTGGTAAATTCATTAAGGTCTCTCTCCTTGTCAGGAGAACCTTGGCCGAACTATGTCCGGCTAGAATGGGATGCGGACGATGAAGAAATTCGCTGCCCATCCACCACCCACTTAGTAGCCACTGTCAACGATTTAACCGACATGCTCGACTTCAACTCCGAAGACATCGACGGTATGGACGACGATGCAGGAGACAAACAGGAACCACCGCCCACAGGGCGCTGGACTGCCACCTCATCACATGACATATACATGGTGGATACACCCAAAGAAAACGATGATGAGGAACGTGAGGATACATCGGAGGATGACCCCTCCAAGAAGCAAACAAAGCGTCGGCGTAGGTGCCGCTCCAAATCCCGCCTCGGCAAAAACAGCGATAACAGCGCAAGAGAAAATAACACTCCAGTCGACTCCAGAGGAAACAACAACCACATTGCTCCGGTAGCAAAGCATGATGAAGCGGCAAACGGCGAACATAGTACAGATCCGACGTCCGAACACAGCGACGCCGAGGATAAACCTCCTCAAACCCCCTCTGGGGAGGAAAACAGTCCGGACGAAGATGCACACATCATCCCGGAAACACACTTGGAGCAAGAGAACCTCCGCAGAAGGCTTATTGCCACAACGCGAAGTCTAAAGAAGCAGAAGCAAAGGCTTAAGGCCAAACAAAATATGCTCAACAGCAGGTGGAACAAGTGCTCGACAACGAAGAAAAGTATGGTGGAGGCCTTAGAGCCCATACAGCCGAAAAATAAAACGGCCAGCCGGCCGGATCAACCACCTTGTGACCGTGATAGAGCAGCTAACAAAGTCGCACATAAGTCAACACATGATCTATGTGAGGACTTGCGCCAAAAATCCAGTATGACCAGATCCATCTATGGATCTAGGAAGCGTGCTCCGGCACAAAATCAAAACCGAATACTACAACCGTCCGAACGCCATGATACATCCAAATACATGGGTGCTGCACACCCCCTATGTTTCACCGATGAGGTGCTGGACCATGAATTCCCAGAAGGATTCAAACTAGTGAACATAGAGGCGTACGATGGGACCACAGACCCTGGGGTCTGGATTGAGGACTTTATCCTCCATATCCATATGGCTCACGGAGACGACCTTCGTGCCAGTAAGTACTTGCCCCTCAAGCTTAAAGGACCAGCTCGGCACTGGCTGAAAAGCCTCCCCGAAAACTCAATTGGAAGTTGGGAGGAGCTGGAGGACGCTTTCCGGGCTAATTTTCAAGGGACCTATGTCCGACCTCCGGATGCAGACGATTTAAGTCAGATAATTCAACAGCCCGGAGAGTCAGCTCGAAAGCTTTGGAAGAGGTTTCTCACCAAGAAGAACCAAATCGTCGACTGTCCGGATGCTGAGGCCTTAGCAGCTTTCAAACACAGCGTCCGAGACGAATGGCTCGCCAAACACCTCGGCCAAGAAAAACCGAGAACAATGGCAGACCTGACAAGCCTCATGACCCGCTTTTGCGCGGGCGAAGATAGCTAGTTAGCCCGCAGTAGCACCAGTGACCCAAGCACATCCGAAGTCAGGAATGGCAATGGAAAACCACGACGCAGCAAAAACAAGCGTCGAAATAAAGAAGACAGCCTAGATAATACGGCGGTCAACGCCGAATTCAGGGGCTCTCGACCAGGTCAGCGGAAAAAGCCTTTCAAGGGCAGCAGAGATGGATCGTCTGGCCTAAACAGGATTCTCGACAAACTATGTCAGATTCATGGCACCCCCGATAAAACTGTAAATCACACGCAGAGAGAATATTGGGTCTTCAAGAACGCTGGTAAGCTAAATGCCAAACACAAGGGGGGGGCGGGGAGACACCAAGCGAAGACGAGGATGAACCTCGCCAGTAAAGCACCGGAGGACAGAAAAAATTCCCACCAGAGGTTAAAACAGTAAACATGATCCATGTGACGAAGAGGAGAAGGAAACATGCACTCCGAAACACATGCGCTGTAGAGCCCGTCACCCCTAAGTTCAACCCCTGGTTGGCCTACCCGATCACCTTTGATCGCAGGGATCACGCGACAAGCATCCGGTATGAAGGATTGGCTACCTTGGTGTTAGACCCAATAATAAACAGATACCATCTCGCACGAGTCCTTATGGATGGCGGCAGTGGTCTAAATCTGATATATCAGGACACAGTCCGCAAAATGGGGATAGACCCGACAAAAATAAGCCGCAGCAATACTACCTTCAAGGGAGTAATACTAGGCCAAGAGGCCCGCTGCACGGTCTCTCTATTACTAGAGGTTGTATTCGGTTCTTCCGACAACTTCTGAAGCGAAAAGATAACTTTCTACATCGCTCCATTACGAAGTGTCTATCAAGCACTACTTGGAAGAGCAGCTTTCGCTCGTTTTAATGCAGTATCACATTATGCTTCTCTTAAGCTTAAGATGCTCGGTCCACGTGGCACCATCATAGTTAGTGGAAATATTGAGCGTTCTCTACGCGCGGAAGAATGTGCGGCGGCTTTTAACAGCCGAGCACTAGACAGCCTCACCAACCAGAATAAATGACAGGTCGTCAAGACCACGGACACGGTTAGATGAGTCTGGCGCATCACTACATATACATGAGATTGGTTTGATGGTTAAACCCTCATAGACGGTACCAGGGGCTTCCCGCGTGTAATCAGGGCTAGTTCAGCTCAACTTGACTCATCTTGAATTTTAATGGTTTATTCATACTAACCAATTTTCTGGCACGGCAACTTTCACCTAAGTTCTTCTCTTTTATAGATGACAATCGTACTACACCCGTCCAGGACACGGCACAACGGAGACATAGGCGTAGACGTGCAGCAGGGACCCGCTCAAAGGTTTCTTTTCAGATTAAGACCCTGCATAAACCTTTTTTACTGTCTCTTGTTGTTCACATCCTCCGGATACTCAATACAACCGAGAAGGATGCTGACGTTATTGGCATGTGGCCACGTCAGGATATTGCACGTACCTGCACACTCGGGGTTTATTATTAAGGGCATTGTCCAGCCAGGCATATGTTAGAAAGACCGAATACCTTAGGGAGTGTTCGGCGTCGCGAGTTTGGCCTTATATGCATCAGCTCCGAATCATGTCTTTGGTCAAATGTTGGGTTTGCCCGGCTCCCATGTTTTGGTACCTTACATTCCGCTATATCGGCTAAGGTAGCACTGGGAGAACTACTGCGATTGTGCCCTGGTTCATCCGGATGAGCACCTCAGTAGAGAAAGCCGAAAACTGACTGTCATGATAAAGCGCGATACTGGTCAACCACTCGATGACTTAGCGGAATCTTCGGGATTCCTCCACATTAATGAAGGGCCATTTCCCGGTCATGTACGTACGCGCCCCGTATTCGGATGAGCGCAGAGGTACCAGGGGCTATCTAGTAGTCCCGCAGTCAAACTCCTATGGCTAAGTGAAAGTGTTAAAGCAATATAGTCTGATTGCCTCGTTCACTGCGCTACCACCTCCTTAATGGACCAAGACGTTGGATCAAGTGTGAATACACATTTTTTGCGAACACCCCCGCATTATATGCGTGGGGGCTAAAGCCGATGACTGCAAACTTTTAGGTTATATACATATATACATAAACGGCCGCACAGGAGGCATCATAATACTTTCAGGCAAAAGTATAAACACAGCCTTTATAATTCAATAAAATATTGTTTTTACAATGGGAATACATGTCACTAGAACATAATATTCTTCAAGAACTGCGCCTCTATCGAACGAGCGCCTTCGAGGACCTCTTCAAAGTAGTGCTCGGCAGCTACTCGGCCCACGGCCGAACCCTGTGTTGCAATAGTGGTGGCCTCCATCTCTGCCCAGTATGTCTTGACATGGGCAAGTGCCATCCGCGCACCATCTATGCATGCCGACCTCTTCATAGCGTCGATGTGCGGCACAACACCAAGGAATTGTTGCACTAAACTAAAGTAACTATTCGGCCTTGGCCCTTCTGGCCACAGATGATCCACAACAGACCTCATGGCAAGTCCGGACAACCTATGGAGCTCGTCCCACTCGGCCATTTGCTCATTCAACAGCAGCGGACGCACTGGAGCATGGAACTGTGACCAGAACAGCTTTTCCACTTCACGATCTTTTTATCCTTGAAGTACTCGGTCGCATCAGCAGCACTTGCTGCCAAATCCACGTATGCGTCTGCAGAACTCCATAGTTGATCAAGAGGGGCATACTTCGGATCTCCGAACTTAGTCCGCAACAAAAAGGGCTTCCCAGCCGCGATATCTCCAGCTTGACGCAGCTCCTCCTTCGTCGCCCTGATTTTGGAGCGGGTTTCCTTGGCTGCTACCATGGCCTTCTGCAGGTCTGTCGCCTTCGCTCGGCTTTCTTTTTCAAGAAGCTTGTAACGGTCGGTGGCATCTTTCAACTCAACGACCATCTTGGCCATTCTTTCCTTGCTCTGGCAATGCGCGGCCTGTTCGGCCCTCAGCTCTTCAACCGCCTTTAGAGCGGCTGCATCGCTATGCCTGGCTTGTTCCTTGGCTCGGGAAAGTTCTGCCTGAAGGGTCTCCATGGTGGCAGCTCCATCTATAGTCACAACATATTAAAGATACTGGCATCGTGCTCCTCTTACTATGTGTTGCTCACCAGAGAAATCACATACCCTGTGCCTCGTCAAGCCGCTTGTTGACAAGCACAATGTCGGCATCTGCCGCATCAAGTTGCCGCTTTAGCTCGGCAAACTCATTAGTCCGGCTACCATCGGACCTTCAGCCACCTGCACATGAAGGCGATCTGAGTATTACCTGGGACTATGATCCTCTGTTTGCCACCATTTTCGACGGCAGCCAGAGTCTCAGGGGCTAATATCTGCATACGGCACACCTAACGTGTGCAGTACTATCAAAAACATACACTATTTCACGTACCTCAAAGCCTTTCAGCAGACTCATAAAAGCTTCACGCAACCCGCTTTTGGCGGATGAAATCCTTTCAATCACTGTACCCATTAGCGTATGATGCCCTTATGAGATGGCCGCTCACTCCAGAAGATCCTTCAGTGCGTCCGACCGCGCACTGTATGGTTCCGAATTCTTTTTGTTGCTCTCTTTAGGAGCCAAATACTGAGGACTTCGGGTGGCCAAAGGATTACCCTCTAGCCTTGGCGGATCAGGAGAAACCCTCCACGATGACACTTCAGGGTCGCCCGCCTCATGAGGTGGGGTGGTAGGGGGAGGTGTTTCGCTCTCCATCATCTCCGGAAGAAGATCCCCCGAAGACGAACTCTGTCGAGAAGGGCTACGATCTGAACTGCAAGATATATGCTTCGGTTATTATCCTTAGAAGTAGTGTAAGATATTTTTACTATTAAGTACCTTTTTACTTACAGCTCGGTAGAGGGCTGATCCCCTTGCGGACATTGTGCGGCAAGGATACCCTCCGAGGCAGGACCCTCTAGCGAAGATTTCTTACCCCATTTGGAAACCTTTGTTTCCGGGTCTTCAGAGGTGGTCCTCTTCCTTCCTTGGGGAGAGGGAATTTTAGATTCTTCTCCCTGGTTATCCTCCTTTGCGGAGGCGCTAATTCCCCTGGTTCAGATGAATGATGAGTGAAGCCTGCTTTCAGCCTCTTTATTCCCCCTCTTCATCTTCCCCTGAAGGCGCCTGATAAGGTGCCGGCTCGAGCATTCTGGCCAGTACTGGATTGGCCGAGCCTTCAGGAAGGGGGGCCGAACACCTGATCATCTTCGCCTTTGTTATCCAGTCCTGGCCAAAGAGCGACTTTTCATAATGATGTTATGATAAATAAAAAGACAGCATATTCGGCCATGGGATTACTTACTTGGGTATCGGGGCGATTATAGCTCAGACCCGCATCCTTGGTGGTGACCGGACACTCTATTTGGGGTTCGAAGAACAATTTATACATCTCTTCGACCGCCATGCCGAGGAAGTGCTGAATAGTCCGCGGTCCTTCTGGGTTGAATTCCCACATACGGAGGGGTCGACGTTTGCAAGGTTGGACGCGACGAACTAGCATGACTTGCATTACCATGACCAGGCTGACATCTCTCTCAAGGAGATCTCGGATGCGACTCTGCAATATTGGCACACCATTTACTGGCGCCCAGTTCAGGCCCTTGTTGATCCATGACGTCAGTTGTGGTGGGGGGCCTGAGCGAAAGGCAGGGGCGGCTACTCACTTGGAACTCCGGGGAGCTGTGATATAGAACCACTCCCGCTGCCACAAACTGGACACCTCCGGGAAGGAACCCTCTGGCCATGGAGCCTCAGGGCTTTTTCTTATTACGACACCTCCGCACTCTGCGTGCCGCCCCTCGATCATCTTCGGCTTCACATTGAAGGTCTTGAGCCACAGGCCGAAGTGTGGGGTAATGCGGAGGAAGGCCTCACACACGATGATGAACGACGAGATGTGAAGGAGGGAATCGGGGGCCAGATCATGGAAAACCAGCACATAATAGAACATGAGCCCCCTAACAAAGGGATCCATAGCGAGGCCTAGCCCTCGGAGGAAGTGAGAGATGAACACAACACTCTCGTTGGGTTCAGGAGTGGGGATGACCTGCTCTCGGGCGGGCAGCCTGTACGAGATTTCGATGGTCAGATACCTGGCCTCTCTCAGCTTCTTGATGTCCTCCTCTGTGACAGAGGAAGGCATCCACCGACTTTGGAGGTTGGATCTAGACATGGTTGAAGGTCTGAAGCGCCTGACCTGAGCCTTGGGTGTTGGAACTCGAGGTGAGGGAAGGATTCGATTGAGCACGAGAGGGAAAAAAGGACAGGCCTTGGCCTCTTTATAGAGAGGGTGAATATCAAGCGTCCTCCTCATGGCCGTTTGGGACTTGCCTAAAATCGAGGAGTCATACCAACAGGCACGATTGGGTTACCCACGTCCGTATTGATGAGAATCCCGTAATAAGGGGGACACAATCTCTTCTTTGACAAGACGTGTCAAGAAAACCGCCTCGCGATATGTGCGGTGCTGGTTGAGAAAAACGGTTCGAATAATGACCGGGCCGTGACGTGATGTCATGCTGTCAAAACATGTCAGGAGATTAGATTTGTGGAAATATTATTCTCTCTACGGTGGTATGTGGAACTTGTTTTGCAGAGCCAGACACTATCCTTGTGTTCAAAATCTTCTATGGAGTATTCGGAGGAGGAACCCGCCTTGCAATGCCGAAGACAAAACTGCGCGCCAGACTCGTAGTCATTGAAGCCTGGTTCAGGGGCTGGTAAGGGAGTCCTGGATTAGGGGGTCTCCGGACAGCCGGACTATATCCTTTGGCCGGACTGTTGGACTATGAAGATACAAGATTGAAGACTTCGTCCCGTGTCCGGATGGGACTTTCCTTGGTGTGGAAGGCAAGCTTGGCAATACGGATATGTAAATCTCCTCCCTTGTAACCGACTCTGTGTAACCCTACCCCCCTCCGATGTCTATATAAACTGGAGGGTTTAATCCGTAGGACAACAACAATCATACCATAGGCTAGCTTCTAGGGTTTAGCCTCTACAATCTCATGGTAGATCAACTCTTGTAATACTCATATCATCAAGAACAATCAAGCAGGACGTAGGGTATTACCTCCATCAAGAGGGCCCGAACCCGGGTAAACATCGTGTCCCCTGCCTCCTGTTACCATCCGCCTTAGACGCACAGTTCAGGACCCCCTACCCGAGATCTGCCGGTTTTGACACCGACAGTACCCAAAAATGTGTTCCTGGAGCACCTGCACTCACCCACGATCAAGGAAGATCTTTTCATGGAGGATCCCCCACAACCAGTCAGCCCGTCCAATCCGACAGATGTAGACATCCATGCAATAATCGACCTGGTCCAAGAGATCCTTGTTATCACTCCCGAATGGACTGAGCCATATCAGGCATACCTGCTCAGGCAGGAGCTCCCAGAAGATTGAGCTAAGACCCAACAGATCGTCCGTCAATCCAAAGCCTTCACTGCCATGGGAGATCGGTTGTACAAGAAAAGCACATGTGGGGTCACTCAGCGTTGCATATCGCCGGAGGAAGGGTAGAAAATTCTGCAGGAGATTCACTCGGGAACATGTGGACACCATGCATCGTCTCGGACCCTAGTCGCCAAAGCATTCGAAGCCAGGTTTCTATTGGCCCCAAGCCATTGAGGCTACCCGAGATATAGTACCAATGCGTCGGGTGCCAGTTGTACGCTAATCAGTTGCACAAGCCGGCGTCCACTCAGAAGACTATTCCCCTCACTTGGTCGTTCACCGTCTGGGGACTCGATATGGTCGGCCCACTCCTTACCGGGTCGAGTGGTTTCACGCACCTGTTGATGGCAGTCAATAAGTTCACCAAGTGGATTGAGGCCAAGCCAATAAAGAAGTTGGACTCGGCCACTACCATTCAGCTCATTAAAGATATAATCTTCAGATTTGAAGTCCCTCATAGCATTATCACCGACAACGGATCTAACTTCGACTCGGACAAGTTCCATGAGTTTTGCTACGCCCAAGGCACTTGGGTTGATTACGCTTCTGTGGTGCTCCCGCAGCCGAATGGACTCATACTCCAAGGGTTGGAGCCTTGCCTCATGCCCATCCCATTCTTCATGGTGTATGGGTTAGAAGCAATTTTACCAAGTGACTTGCTCCACAATTCCCCCTGAGTGGATCTTTACTCGGAGGACAAAGCTGAAGCGGCAAGGTAGGACAGCCTAGATCTCCTGGGGGAGGAGCGGGAGATGGCGCTAATAAGATCAACCTTATACAAGCAAGACTTGCGCTGATACCAAGACAGACACATCAGGGGGCGCGCTTTTCAGGAACGAGACCTGGTCCTCTGAGTGGATCAAAAGAAGGCTCACAAGCTAGGACCCCCTTGGGAAGGGCCATTCTCCATATCGAAGGTCCTGCACAACGGAGCATACCGACTCCACAACTTCGCTAAGGCAATAGAAGAGCCCAGAGCTTGGAACGCAGATCTGCTCCGCAAGTTTTACACTTAAAATTTCTCCTTTGTAATAGTTAGTCTGAATGAACTTAGATGAATAAAAGTCTTAACTTTCCCGTATATGGTCTAGTTTGACCTTCGGTCACATTTTCACTCAGGTGACTAACTGCATTGGGAAACTAACACACCTCCAGTGGGTGAACATAGGAGTGGGCTTAGCTATGAACCGGTTTTCTCCTAAGTTAAAAAACAATCCAAGTGAGGATCTGCTCCACACTCGGGGGCTTAGCTGCGAACCAGTTTTCGCCTAAGTTAAACAACAATCTGAGTGAGGATCTGCTCCACACTCGGGAGCTTAGCTGCGAACCAGTTTTCGCCTAAGTTAAAAAACAATCCGAGTGAGGATCTGCTCCACACTCCGGGGCTTAGTGATACGTCCATTCTACATCATGCTTTTATATTGATATTTATTGCATTATGGGCTATTATTACACATTATGGTACAATACTTATGTCTTTTGTCTCCTATTTTACAAGATTTACATGAAGAGGGAGAATGCCGGCAGCTGGAATTCTGGACCAGAAAGGAGCAAATCTCAGAGACCTATTCTGCACAACTCAAAAAGTCCTAAAAATTTATGAAGAATTATTTCGGAATATATAAAAAAAATATTGGGCAAATAAAATACCAGAGGGGACCCACCAGGTGGCCATAAGCCTGAGGGGCACGCCCTACCCCCTGGCAGGTGTCCAGTGCCCATCTTCTACTATATGAAGTATTTTGACCTCGACAAAATCATAAGGAAGCTTTCGGGACAAAGCGCCGCTGTTTCGAGGCAGAACCTGGGTAGAAGCAATCTAGGGCTCCGGCGGAGCTGTTCTGCCGGGGAAACTTCCCTCCGGAAGGGGGAAATCAAAGCCATCGTTACCTCCAACATCTTCACTAGCACCATCTTCTATCAAACCCTTGTTCATCTCTTGTACTCGATCTTTGTCTCAAAACCTCAGATTGGTACCTGTGGGTTACTAGTAGTGTTGATTACTCCTTGTAGTTGATGCCAGTTGGTTTATTTGGTGGAAGATCATATGCTCATATCCTTAATGATATTCAATACTCCTCTGATCTTGAACATGAATATGCTTTGTGAGTAGTTACGTTTTTTCCCGAGGACATGGGAGAAGTCTTGTTATAAGTAATCATGTGAATTTGGTATTCGTTCGATATTTTGATGAGATGTATGTTGTCTTTCCTCTAGTAGTGTTATGTGAACGTCGACTACATGACACTTCACCATGATTTGGCCCTAGGGAAAGGCATTGGAAAGTAATAAGTAGATGATGGGTTGCTAGAGCGACAAAAGCTTAAACCCTAGTATATGTGTTGCTTCGTAAGGGGTTGATTTGGATCCACATGTTCCATGCTATGGTTAGATTTATCTTAATTCTTCTTTTGTACTTGTGGATGCTTGTGAGAGGGGTTAATCATAAGTGGGAGGCTTGTGCAAGTAAGGTTGGCACCCAACACTACAAAAAAATACACTTTCGTGATGATACATGTTTGTCACAGTAGTTCGCGTTTTTTGTCATGCATGTACATCCATGACGATTTTATGACAGAATCAAGATAGTCATACTTGTGCTGTCGTAGAAGTGTTCCATGACATTACCAAAATTATCATCACGAAAGTGTCCACTTCCATGACGATAAATCGCGCGTCATAGAAGTTCTTTCATCAAGGGTGACCGACACGTGGCATCCACCATAATGGAACGCCGTTAAGCTATCGGGTCTGGTTTTGGATCCAATAACCCACTAATAGCCCCGATCAATGGGGATTTTCCACGTGTAAAATCATCAATGGCTGGAGGAAACACGTGTCGGCTCACCGTTGGGACAGATGTCATCCACTCATTGGACCAAGGCGCCTATGATACGTCGACACGTGGCACGGCCGAACAGAGGCCCATTCGTGTGAAAAGGTCGGCCCGTTTGACTTGGTCAAAAGGTGGTGGGCCAGCCCACGGAAAGCCTGTTAACAGCATGTTCGCATATAGCCCATTTACAGCCCGCTAACCCAGGGCCCGTTACGACCTATCTGAATTAGGCCCAGTAGCGTCATCTGGGCCGTCCAATATGATTCTAGCCCATTTTAAGTTCCGGCCCATGTATGGCCCATGATGTCTTTTGGCCCATATGAGGCCCTTTGTAACTCTTGGCCCATTAACGACCCATGGTGAAATTGGCCCGTAATGAACAGTGTATCACTTTATACCCATTAACGGCCCATTAATCCATTGGGTCGTTTGCAGCCCATGTTATCTTTCGGCCTTCTCAGGGCCCATTTATTCTTGGGCTCATTTCCAGCATTCGGTTACTTACGGCCCGTTACTGCCATTTTCTGCTTGTGGGCGAAATTCAGCCCACGGTTACAGTCGGCCCCTTTGTGGCCCGTTAATACGTTGGGCTGTTTTCATAGAGTCATCAAATACGGCCTATTAACGACGGCCCATTATGGTCAGCCCATGAACGGACGAATCCAACTCTAGCCCGTTTACAACCATAATGCGGTCTGTTTTTGGCCCATGTTTGGCCAATCGATCATACGGCCCGTATAAGGCCCATTGATGATACGGCCCGTAGAAGGCCCATTGTTTCTACGGCCCATAGAAGGCCCATTGTTTCTACGGCCCATAGAAGGCCCATTGTTTCTATGGACCGTAGAAGGCCCATTGTTTCTATGGCCCTTAGGAGGCCCAGTGTCACTACAGTAAATATGCAGCCCATGGCCTGTTAAAGGCGGGAAACTACTATAGGTTTAGACCTGCTAATGGCCCAAGATGATTATCGGCCCACGTTTTGGCCCATATGAGTAACGGGCCGGCCCAAAGACCGACAACACTGAGATCCACTGAACCTTTCGGCCTAAATTACAGCATACCGACCAAAGAATAAACCTAGACTATACAATAAAGAAATTATGGCATATTACATCCACTGGGAATCAAAGTTCGCTACCGGTGATAATAAAGCGCAACATGACCGCGGATTACATACACTGGGCATCAAAGGTCGCCACCAGTGCATATAAACGCGCCAACAAAAGAATATACAAAACTGAGAGCACTTCAGAAGGCAATAAACCTGGCAAGGTCGGGCCCCGCAAGCAGCCGAACAAGCTGATGAGACCTCAGTTGTGTCAACGATAGATGCTTCATCCCTAGCTGTATGGCACCATAGTGCGCAAGGCAGTCCCCTGACATCTTCATTACATCTTTGACTTCAAGTCGGAGCTGAGCTGAAGCAAGCCTTTCCGCTTTAAGTTGAGACTGAAGAAGTTGAACTGATTGAGGCAGCGACTGCACAGAGGTTGTCTCACACCTGCTGGTGAGTAGCTTCAACTCGCTATCTTCATCAAGACAGGACCTTGTGGTCATCTCGCTGTCCTCAAGATGGTTTGGCTCACTATCTTTCCTAAAGTTCTGCATGGCATAAGAGATACGACTCTGAAAGAGAAACAAGGAGACATGTAACAGGTTTCACAATTATATAAGGAAATAAATGGATCTGTTCTGCATAAGGAACATGTTTTTACAACTATAATTTAAAACTGGTAGTTGTTGCAAACATCGAATCAGATGTAAACAGCAGTGGAGGAAATGATGCCTATCCAAATATATACTAGAACAAAGTTTGAAGAAAGTGGAGGGCAGGGCAGATAAGATGCAGATTAGTGCTAGACAATCAACTATCTCGCGATGCATGTACAGTAATACCACCACTGTCCGTTATCACTTGTCGCTCAAATGGATGTATCTAGCACTATTAAGTTCTAAATACATCCAATTAATCAACAATTAATTCGATACAGAGGGAGTACATGACAACAGGTACTTACATGAGCAATCCAAAACTTCATAACCATTGTGTTAATTCTACATTTATCTAAGAGTAAATATAGATCGTATAATTTCAAGCAAAGGGAGGATAAAGAAGCGAACATTTACAGTGATGCTACATAATCAAACAGCAATGAGTGTAAGTATGCTGACAAAGGGCAAGAGGTACTGACAAGAGCAATGCAGAGCCCAGTATTGTCATGAGATCCTATGATCCTTTGAGCAAGGAGATTCATCTGAAATTAGTTTTCACACAAGAGAGAAGGTAAGGCACATGCAGAAATTTAGGAGTTCAAATTTTGAATTGATATCATAGACAGTACCTGACGCTGGGCTCTCAGCAGTTCTAATAGGGGTTTGGCCACTGGAGTAGGGGTAAAGTCTGGTACAGTTAGGCCTATGTTTTCTGTGGCTGCTGATCTATCTGATTTAATAGGTATCACTACCTTTTCCAAAGACCTAGTTTGTACTCCTTGAGGATCTGCACTCACCCTCTTCCTTTTGGACATCTATTATGAAAGAACAACATTTAACTGGAAAAACATAGTATGACGACACATGGAATAGGTACATAAAATGGATAGGTATGGCATATACTCATAGATGATGCTTAAACTAAGCAGATGGTGTAACAAAGTAGAAGTAATGCAAGAGGTCAGATGCAAAATATGTGCGACCAATACAACCTTGCCAAGTTAGAGCATGCACCTTGATGGGTGAATCAGATAGGCCATCCTCCACCATGCCAAGTTTGTTAGCCAGTGGATTGTTCCGCAATATTCTCGTGCGCCCATTCTCATATTCATTTCGATAATGTTCAATACCTGACATGCATGAAAACATAAAAACAAGTAAGATTATCTTTGTAATGCAGAAGTGATTCTAATCCAATACTTCCTCCCTGTAAACCCCTTTGTGCTATCTCTGCAATTCTTCTAAGAGGTGCCATGCATGCTGTAATTTCGTGTGTGCATTAATATAATGTGGCCTACTACCCAAAATATGAGAGCTCCAGAAGTGATGATACTTCGCAGATGACAACTTCAACATATAGTATAGAAGAACAAGTCGACCTGACCTGACAGATTCAAAATATACTAAGGGAGAATAACTCGATCTGACCAGTCGACCGCAAGAGAAGAGGATCATCTTAAAGGAGAGCAGAAGAGCAAGTAGATTGAAGATATTACAAGTCTTTCTATACAATGTCGGTTGGCCATCCATGATGAACCAGAGCGCATAAAGAAATAATGTTCCTTCCGGTCTCTCCATATGTGGATCACATGCATTTCGAAACTAAAGTAGGAACATTTAGCTGACCAATTAAACATCTCTCAGTTTTACTAATATCAGCATAATATTAGATTTGAATTTGTACAACTAGGCTTGTTTAGCTCGATGGGTGGAGCAGTGCTATTACGACACGAACCACGTAAGCTAATCGTGGTCATCATAAAATGGGGAAACCGTAAGCATGATGAGTATAGTGTTGACCGTGGCAGTGGGATGGCAGATCTGAAGTTGCAAACCGCGCAAAGGGTAGTTAGCAACCGATGTTTGCTTTGAAATAACAACTAATATTTGGTATGGACAAGAAAGTACAGTCAACAAGTGACAAAGAAATGCAATTCTGCTGTCTCTCTATATGTCGCGACATGCATTTGGAAACTCAAGTGGGACCTTTAGCTAACCAATTAAATGTGTCTGTTAACTAATATCAGTATCATATCACAATCATATCTGAACAACTAAGCTTTGGAATTTTGAGTGTTGTGTTGTTTAGCTTGAAGGGTGGAGTAATGCTAGTACAACAGAAAGCACCTACGCAGATCATAGTAGAGTAGATAAAAGGGGAAAACCCTAAGCATCAAGAGTAAAATCAGGAAAGTGGAACTAGCTGGACTAGTGGGTGGCGCACATGCTTTTTGAAACGAATATAGGAACATTAGGTGAACAATTAAACATTCTCTATTTTAGTAATATGAGCATCATATTAGATTCGTATTTCAACACGTAAGCTTTGGAATTATGAGTGGCATGTTGTTTTGCTTGATGGGTTGAGGTCTTGAGGAGCAGTGCTAGCACAACACGAAGCAGTGAAGCACCTATGATGATGGTAGTGAATATAAAGGGGGAAACCATAAGCTTTACGAGTATAGTTATTGTGACATGGCGGATCTGAAGGTGCAAACCAGACAAAGCTACTTCGCAACCAATGTTTGCATTCAACTAGCCACTGCAATTTGGTATGGACAAGAAAAGTACAGTAAACAATTTAAGATCTATTTTCCGGGTGAGATCAATAACTTAAGCACATATGGAAGAGTACCACCTCTCTTGCGACGCCGTGTAGGCCCCTACTGATACGTTGAGGGTGCTGCGGGTGCGATGGCTGTCGGCGGCGGGGAAGAAGACTTTAGATGGCAGACGGCCGGGTCGGGGGATAAATCATGTTTTCGTGGACGAGGCGGTCATAGGAGTGGCAACAGCAAGGTGGACGACGGCGCCGATGAAGCGAGACGACGCGATGAAAGGGTCCTGGTCCGGCACCGTGGATGAGAGACGTCCATCCCTTGCAGTGGACGACGGGGTAGGGGTAGCGGCTCCGGCAAGGTGGGGGATGGGGTGGCGGACGAAGGAGGCTGGCCGCAGTGGGGAGGTTGTCGTGGCGCCGACGGTGTATGAATAGGGAAATGGAGGGGCGGATCTCAAACTTTGGGACGCGCTTGTCTGAAATGTGGGAAAGTTACAAACTTATCCCCCATTCAAAATTTCGGACATCACGTCGGTTGGGGATAGGACAGTAATCTCGCATCTCCCAAAAATTTGCCGGTAACGATTTCGGGCGAGGAGAGGGTGTTTTGCCGCCCACGGTGTATTAACGGGGCTGACAGGTAGGGCGGTTGTGTCACATCTGAGGGAAGTTACACATCTGGCCCTATTTAAAATATTAGCCTACATCGATTTCGGACGAGGAGAGTTTGTTTTGCCGCCCACCATGGATGAATGGGGAAATGTAGGGAGAGACAGATGTCTTTCGGGCGAGCTTGAATCAAATGTGTTTTGCCGCCCACGTTTGGTGCCCACCGTGTCTGAATGGGCTCAGAGGCCATCGTGTCACGTCTAATTGAAGTTACTAGTCTACCCCTATCGACAGCAGTGTAAATCCGGTCGATAAGGATGTCAAGTGTCAGGGGTAGACAGTAATTTCCATCTCGCAAACACTTGCTTCGGGCAGCCCACAAATGACAGTGGGCGTTTAGCCGCTTCGTTCAAAACTTGGGAGATTTAGCATTCACGTTTGCCCTGGGCCCTGGCAACTAAATCCAAATCCAATTTTTATTCGATTACGAATATCCACAGATAATTCTAGGTTTTGTTATTTATTTCTTCAAAACCACAACAAAGATTTATTCCACCTTTATATATGATTATGATTTAGAAATGCCGTGATCTTCGAATTCAGTAGGTTGGATACACCTTGAGTCAAACAGTTATTTCATCCAATACAATATGCTCACACGAAAAACAGTTCACCTTATGTCAACCATACAAGTACTGAGGATTACCTCGCCTAAGAAATTCGGATCATTACAACACATGGACAACATAGGGGGTCTTACAACATAATCCATTCAGAGACATGACACAACATGCAAGTATAATAATCTAATGACAATTTCAACTGCTATCTAAAGAAGAACAGGGATTACCATGGGCTTCAGATAGCAGAAGCAGCAGGACCTCCTCCGTCTTCAAATGCAACATTCTTACTTCCTCCAATTCTTGGGTTGCTTGCATAATGCGTGCAGCTAATTGCATAATTTCCAGCTTCAAGATCGAGATTACCTCATTCATGGCAGCCATACCATCTCTTTCTGCCTCTAGTATAGCCTCAAGAACTATAATATCTGTGCTTAGACTGCTCTCCGGCAGTGTTGCCTCTGAACTGCTACCATCTGATAACATGGATGGCGCACTGCTTCCACAAATAGATTCTAGGGTTGTACATTGTGTCCTAGTGTGAATGGCATCCTAAAAGGTTTCCACTAGACATAAGTAAGAGATAGTTATCGCATGATCCAGGCAGTAAGCTTACATGGTAAACGACATACGAATTATTGCCGAGCATGGCAAGCTATATTTAAATGGTTCGAAGCAGCATCAGCCGAAAAGAAATAAAAATGGTAAGATGAAACTAGGGATGTAAGTGGCAAATAAACGACATCCGCCAGTCCCATCTAGTTAGTTTTTGCTAGCTCCCTGGTTCATTTTCCTCAAAAAAACAAAAACTCTTATGAACTATCATACCACTAGTGGACTTTAATCGGGATTAAACGGGACCCAGTTGACGTCCCAAGTTGAAAGGGAGTGTACCACCGCTATATTTAAGTTGCCAAGGCATCTAAGTAGTTGAAATAATCTGAGAAAGCACTTAATAGTGTGGCCTCATATAAACTACTAAGACAGTCTTGTGATGAAGTTCAGAGGAAAAGTTAAGGACTCAAATGAACTAGGCATGCATTTCTTTACGATAGTAGAGCAGGCACTACTGACATATTGGCCAACTCAGGTATAGCGTAACAAGTAACAAACAAGCATTTGAATCAAGCAATACAGCAAAGGAGACAACTGAACTATTTGTTATTCTGTAGGATTATAGGTTGAGGGCACAAGCTAAGAAAGCAACCCACACGCATTACATTTCACATGTACAAAAACACACTGGCTTACCATATGTTGTTGTGAAGCCTCGCTGCTGTTGCAATGTTCTTTGAAGATATCGTGAGCATCCCGTGGTTGCAAATCTACTTGTTGTAGTTTATTCTGCACACTCTATTTAGGTAAAATTAATTTTAATCACATGCACTGGTTCAAATTGATCATCAATGGTTCATATAAACTAATGAAAGAAGGGTGTGTGCATACACGACAATATATCTGCTTCCCTCTATTTTTATGCTTGTTCGAGGTGCCAGCCCCAAAAGAACAAATATTTTTCTTGATGGGGTTGGCAGCTCCATAATTAATAGAAGCATCAAAATAGTCATGCAACTTGGGAAGATCAAGAACACACAAAAAAGTAATGAACAGAGGCTCGGAGCAGTGATGTAATAGCTAGCATCAGAAAATGTAGGGTAAAATGAACAAAAACCAGCGGAACCACATGCTAGTTTGCTGATGTGTAATTAAGCATAGAGAACATGAAGCAGTCTGATGGAACCAACAGGTGGCATCAGAACAACATCATTATCATAAATATAGCATGCAAGATGTAAAATAGTAGGCAGTGATATCTAGGAAGTACAGTAATACTTAGGACAAAACTAAAGCATATTAACTATATGTGCACTGGTATGTAATTTAGCACATGTAACATGTTCACTGCCAGAAGTATGTCCCTACAGGTGTAAGCAGAATAACGTGTCTCATGAAAAACTGAATGATGCCCTGAAGAAATTCAAAGGTGCGGTGCTTATGTTAAGAAAGTGAATGTAGGCGCCGGCCGTTGGATAATAGTACCTGATTATCGGCGGCGTATGTGTATCGTTAGCATACTTGATAGCTAAGGATCGTCGATGGTGCTCGTGTTGCGGTTGAGTTTGGGCCGGCTGTCGCCGTCGCTAAAGCAGCTTTGGTGCTACGGTTGCGGCGCCTATCGACATACAAGAAAGCTCATCTGTGGTAAGTGAACAGTTGCACGATAAAGAGAAAAACCGAAGGAGTACAAATCGAAATAACATGATGAGTCTGCGGCGTTGGTAAAGCAGGGCTGGTGGAGTTGAATATGGCATCCGTGGAGCGGGTCCGGTGCAGTGGATGAAGGCTTCGGCAGGGGCGTTGTACAGTGCTTTCGATGAGGCGAATCTATTGCGGTGGACGAGGGCTTGTATGAAGGGCCGGCGAAGGGACGGACGAGGGAGTCAGTGAAGGGCCGACACTATGGTGGACGAAGGCGCCGGTTAAGCAGATCTGGTGCGGTGGACCATGATGGCGGTCAAGGAGATCTGGAGCGGTGGACAAGCCAGTCGCTGAAGCGGCTCCAGTGAAGTGGTGAGTTGGCAGTTGGGGATTCCAAGGTGCGGAAGGTAGATCCGTCGGGGTGTGAGGTCCACTGCTGCGGCGGGGGACTAGATTCGGCGGCCTGCCGTGGTTGGGGTCGGGGAGGGGAAGGGGAGGAGCTCTGGGGAAGAATGTTGGGGGCAAAGAGGGGAAAACAATGGAGTTACCAAAGCAGCCCTTTTTCGTTCATGTGGCAGGGGTAAAATAGGAATATCGCAGGGCTAAACTTTCGGGCGCGAGATATTTTGATGTGAGCGGAAGTTTGAAAGCTTTTGGTGCCTGAAATTATATTCTGCTCTTGTACGGCCGACTATGATATCATGGCCGAGATTTTTTTTTGTTTTGCACACAAAAAAAGTGCAAGTTTTGAAAATCAGTGTCTCCAACTCGAAACTTAGATTGTGCATTCAATTCAAATATGGATCATTGAGCTACTACAAGCAAATACCATCATACGGTCCAATTCAAATGAAATTCCAAATGTGTTTATCCTAAATATGATGACAAAAAACGAAAATGTGTATGTGTATGAATAAAGTGGATGATTATAAAGTTTGAACATGCCCGTATGTGTATATCTCTAGGTTTGATATATGAATTTGAAATCACAAAATCCCGGCTTAGAAATGTACCTCTGTTTAAATGAATTACAAAAGCTAATGATGGAGTCGAATTCCAAAATTCCAATCTTAGGTTTGTAATTCTGGTACATCAAGGTATATCACACATCTTCAAAAGTATCGTTATCTCATAGTCCAAACTGTGAAACAAATTGATCAACCATGAGTGCACACACTATTGACCATGTATATCTCAATTACGCTAAAGTCCATCAAATATAGACATCTCACTCTTTATCTGAAGCCAACCCCCCCCCCACACACGCACACAGAGAAGTCGTTCTCTCCCCCAAACACCAACACACGAGCACATTAACACCCCTCTCTCTTCTAAAGTCCGGACCCCAATATAGGTCTCTATCACTTTGTCTCTTGGGCATGCACACGTCTCTTCCCCCACTCTCTAGCTAGGTCTCCCGGCATCTCTCTTTCCCAAGCACACGCACTATGTAGAGTGTATCTTTGCCATACACACAAAACGTCGCCCCCAAACATCTATCTCCCTAGTTATGTGGTTCTCGCACACTCACCTCACACACCACCCCCACTGCAAACAAGCACACTTTGTCTCCTTGTGCACCACTCTCCTCTTTCTATCTCTCCCACATGCGGACCCGCCCCAGCTCCTCCCTGTATACATATATGGCGTGCCTCTTTCCATAGCTCCCTAATGTATCATGGTTCTCAATCTCGCACATTGTTCTCTACACCATTTATTCTAGATCTCTCCTGAAGTCCCTATCACACACACGATGACTCGCTTCCCTTACGTCTCCATACATAGGCCAATTTCAAACAACATCAACATTGTCTCCCTATCTATACTCCATTTATGGACACAAACGCCCCCTCTCTTCCTCTCTATCTCTCTCCGTCGCTAGCTCTCTCTCTCTCTCGCTCTCACACCCCTCTCCCACACACACTAGATGTGTCTTCCAAATAGTCTGCTCCCCCCGCCCGCACCCATGCTATCTCGTTACTACACATGTCACACCATTCCCCCTTCCCTTATACTAGGTTTACATCATTAGTGGTCTCTCTACTCCACATACACACACTCCCTCTCACACACAAACGCGCGCACAAACACACACAGACACGCACAAACACCCATTAATCTGGATCCTCATCTCTCCCCATGTGCGCATGTGTATCTCACACACTTACTCTCTAATCATGTATATGTGTCTCCACGTTACACAACACAAAGCCCCATGTACATGTCTCTCTCTATGCTCCACACACATAGACACAAAGAATTTGTTATCATTGCCTCAGTATCTAGACATATCACACACACACACACACTATCTCTCTCTCTCTCTCGCAAACACGCTCAACAAGGGTTTCCCCATGAATAACTTACCGTCTATTCATCAACAGTCGTGGCAGTACAGCGAACATGAGACATGAAAAAGAATAAATCTACACGTGCTTAGACCACCTAGTATGACTACTAGGACTAGAGCAAGCCAAAAAGCACGCCGCCGTCACCCCCTCCTTATCGGCGACGGGAAAACCTTTGTTTTACATAGTCGAGAAGTCATTGTGCAAAGGCCTCACATGCTGAGGCGTTGAATAGAATGTAGATGCTAGTTTACGGAAACAAGTACCGATAATACATTTGTATCTCCATACTTATATTTCTTCTCTTATAAAACACCGAGTTGGTGATGATGGTACGCATGCCATCTTGCAATATAGACCGTCCGATCTATATCTGACGGATAGAAATTAAACTAATAGATACCCGCACCCCTCTCCACAGTTGCAGACAAGGCCTTCCCTCGTCCATCCTTATCTCCAACAACCTCATTGTAGGGTAATTAAGAAAGGAAGCCTCTAGAACAAAATGGCCTGGTGGCCTCTACCGGCGTCGTCAATTCGCATGCCTCTGCTCAGTCTGACCACCAATCACCACCACGCCCCACTCCTCTTCACCTTATCTCCTATTTCTCGAGATATCATTAGTTTTTACACATGGGATTACTCCCGCATGGGTCAATCACAATAAGTGTTTTATAAAAAAATGCATCTTGATGTTCCGTGCAATGCACGAATCTTGCTAATACTCCTACAGAAGACTAAGTTGGTGATGATGGTGTGTCTGCCATCCGTCGTTCGTGACCATTAGATCTACATCTAATGACTGTGAGGTAAGTTGTTTCCTTTTCTCACCAACATCCCACTTGTCTATCAATTTGCAGAAAAACCCATAATTAGTATCTTAAAACCAACCACATCCCTCCCTAACCTCACCAAAACAGCCCAAGGAATATATTCTAATTGAAAATAATATATCTCTAGTGATATATGTATATCGAAATTAGAGTGTGTTGTATCAAGTTTGTGAATAAGTATTATTCTAATTATGATTCCTTGCAACGCACATGAACATTGCTAATATTTCAAACCATGCAAAAAAAAATCCTAGTATTCCATAGTTTCGAGTTTTCCATCAAGATATTAGTCACTCATGGTTGATATTTACTTTCAACCATGTACACATATGCACTATGTAACTAGCCTTTCTTATTTGGTTCCAAAGCTTAACTTTCACTCCTACTTACAATATGTAGAGTATTTAACAAAAAACTACCACTTTCAACCAGCCCTAGGAAGAATCTATTGTACAAAAAATAGCAAAAACATACCCAAAATTTCTTAATCCACGCCAAAAACTACTACCTAGTACTCCCTCCGTCCCACAATGTAAGACATTTTTGCAACCTAGTTTAGCTTGCAAAAATATCTTATATTATGGGACAGAGGGGGTACCGATTAGGTTAGTTTAAATCCATTTATGATAGGGTTGGCCCACACGTCCGTGCTGACGAGGCAGCTTAAACCAACACATTTTGTTTGACCGTTGACATGAGGGACCCACATCCGACCTTCTATCCTGTTATTCCCCCTCAAATCATTATTTTTCCTGAACATTACTTCAAACAGTATTGATGCGTGTTTGTCGGTGGCGCCGGTGATGAGCGAGTTGGTCGCCGCTTCGCTGGACGGGCCGGACGCCGCGCTGGCCTCCGCACGGGTTGGCAGGCTGGCCCGAGCGTGACTCACGAGCGAGCAAGCCGCCGTGCTGGCCTTCGCTCGAGCCAGATGGCTGGCCTTAGCGCGGCGCGCGCGAGCAAGCCGCCGCGCAGCCATGCCAATCTAGCTAGCAAACCTTGCAAACAAGCAGCTGGACGGAGCTATCTTGGCTAGCTAGCGGCCGCGAGCGCCGGACGGAGCTGGCATCCGGGCTACCGCAAGATGGGCTCCGCATCGCCGGCAGTTTTGACCTCGCCTTCTGTCGGCGGCGGTAGCTGCGTCCCATGGCCGAGGATGACTAGGTGGACGGGCCGGAGGTAGGAGGTCACTCAGGGATTTTTGTGCAGACTGACATGTAGGTCCCACAAGTCATAATGCCTAGTCGAATAGAAGGCGTTGACTTAATGGGCGACATGGGCCCTGTTTGGATACTCTAAGTCAGAGGTTAGAGTTAGATTCTAACCCTGAACTAACTCTAACCAAATTGGTGTTTGGATGGCAGGGTTAGATTGACAACAAATGTATCCAAACAGGGCCATGGGTTGAAACGTGCCTATAACGACACTTTGTAGAGTAGTCGTTTCTTGGTAGGGCTGGTTGGTAAGAGCATGTACAATGGTTGATAAGGTAGTCTTATCTTAAGTCTGCCACATATGCAAGTGGTAGTAGTTTCTTGGCATTATTGGTGGTTTCTTGCATTATTAGGGGTTTCTTGTAAGGAACAATGTACTACTAGCGACAGAAGGTGATTCTAGGTTGCGTTGTACTCCAACGAGTACTACTAGTGGTCGCGGGAGTGTATACCTCGTTTTGTGGGTTCAATCCCGGCCGAACGCATGGTGGCCTTTTTTTAAATAGTAACTTCGTTGCGAGCAAATATTTTACACGGGTAGTTTGAGTTTTGAAGTCAAACGGACGTGCGGCACCACAATCTGGGTGCACTGATAGCCTAGCCACATGAATGGGTTTTCCTTCCCAACATCTCGTGGCTCGCGTGCTTGCCCTAGCCGCACCTCGCTTGCAGCTTCCTCATCAGCTAGTAGCATATTTAAACTAGCGCCTCCCAATTAAGCCCGAGGAGCCAGAAAAGCCTGGTGGGGCATTGGGAACTGTGCAATATGGCTCTGTACGTAAAGTGCTCTACTACTACTCTGTAGCTTGTGGCGTTGCATGCATGGACTTCACTCCATTATCGGCTCTACTATAAAAGAAATTCCTCTTGACGTGTTTTTTTAAACAGAGGAAAAAGCTTTGCTTCATCTCATTCATAAAGAAGGAACTACTAACAAAGTTCAACGGGATGCATTACACCTCCACAAATGGAAGCGAAAAGCCTAGTCTCGCTGTATCAAATAACTCAAATGTTCTGCCCCGTAGTAACCGTCACTGATAAATAGGCTGCTAGTGTGTGCGTGAGAGGAGCAGCTGAGTAGGCCAGCTACGTGAGAGGAGCGGTTGAATAGAGCACCGAGAGTACCCACTAGGCCACTATGCAGGTGTACTTTCCCTGCATTGATAGTACAACGATGGTTCTAGAGAATAGTGTGTAGTACCCTCCACTTCCAACTGTAGCTCCTTGGCCCTGAGATTCCAGAGTTCAAAACTGGTACACTATACTAGAAGTACAGTACATCGCACTACTAGTTGAGAAAGTAGTACTAGTACTGCTGCAGTACGAGTACGTACTCCTCCGTCACATAATGTAAGATGTTTTTGACACTAGTTGGCGTGTAAAAAAAATAGCAAAAACATACCCAAAATTTCTTAATCCGCGCCAAAAACTACTAGCTAGTGCCAAAAAATTCTTACTAGTGCTATTATTTACAGTATAATGCAATCCCATAACATCCCATAATGCTAGTACTAGTAGTAAATAATAGCCTCACCCCTTTGCTAAGGAACGATCTACAGTTGGAAGGGAGGAGGCCCTGCGGTTACTACGCTCTTATCTCCTCCTCGCTAGTTCCCCTCCCCCCGAAGAGAAGGCAGTTTGTCGCTGCTCCCATGTATTCGCCAGGCGGTTCGCCTCCTCGTCGGGGCTGGGAGACCTTGGACGACGATCCTCTGGGAGAAATCACACGCCGCTACGACGTCCTCACCGCCGCAAGACTCGGTGCTTCCTGCACCAACTTTTTCAAGACGGTGCTTAAAAAGGCTTGGGAAAAGTTCATGCTTGTTGGTCTTCCATGCGTCCTCGAGGAGAAGGTTCTTCTATGGGACAATCCTTCAAACAGTCCACCACTCCCTGGCCATGGTTGCACGTTGACTCCGCTAGAGTTGCTGACGTTGAGAGGTAGTCGGATTTTGTCTGATGAGCAGGTCAGTAATGGAGTTTTATCATGTAGTACTTAGTTATTCCATTTCCATCCCGTAATTTCTCCGCCTCCCACCGTCTTATATATAGGTCTGGGTCGGTGCCAACGAAGATAGTCTTGCATACCTCTAGCCGGATACCACCATCATTTTGCACAACATCCACAGCAGTGCGGCCGTTTCGGTAGACCCCTTCTCCACCATTGGGATCGGCCTTCCGGACTGGCTAGGCTTGAATATGTATGATGATGCCTACATGAGATTGAAGAAGATAGCAATTGCGGACCCGTCGACAAAGCGACACGGCTACGACGATTACTATCTCATCGCAGTATTCGACATAAGGATTGCCATCAATGCAAAAGGCAGTAACGGCAGAGGCTGGCACATGTTGGTGGAGGCAGATTTGTACCCCCTACACGTTCGAAGATGCCGTGCACCATCTAGGCTGCATCTTCGCGGTGACAAGCCAGGGGACTTGTTTCATCTGGTTGCCATCCTACGGTACGGGAGATTACAAATGGAATGCACAATCCATCATTTGCATCCCTAACGGTACTCCATTATTTTGTAGGGACCAGTCATCCCGTGATCAAAATAAGATCGCCGATCCTGGATGTGCATTTGCATCCGTGATTCGGTCAAACCTGGAACCTTGTAGCTGACTTTGGCATATTGGGATCAACTATCTTAGCAGTCGTTACCCATGGTAGCACTGATGTGCAACATGGTCACACAATCTACCACGATCGGACCGTCACCATCTACCCAGGTATTCCATTTTTTAACCCTCTAGCCTTCTCTTTCATTGTTGTACTAGTACTCTACTTACGTACTAGTAGGAGTACTTTTTACCTTGGAGGACGTGTATAGCTATCTAGGCCCTTGAAGACATGAACCCACTAGCTGCCACCATTTTTGTTTTTCCATGTCTTACTATCTCATCCATGTAGCCAAGAGTGGCTATATATAATAAGCCAGTTATTTTACTTCCTCTATACCAGAGTAGTACTATTTACTACACAGTATTACTGACCGCCATATTTGAGCACAACATTATTATGCATGGACCTTGACTATGTACGTCACCATGTGTCCAGATCTGAGATGCCGCGTGTACCAGATGAACGGCGCCGAGTTCGACGCCCGTGATGCTATGTGGGTGCCGAGGAACACTCTTGGAGAGTACTCGCTTTTCATTGGGGACAGCTACCCCATTGTGAAGCTGATGCCACCTTCCATGCACGACACAGAAGGCCTGCCGTTCATGAAGCATTGTTGTGTCTTTAGTGCGCACCGCCAGGTGAACGACATGCCGGGACACGCTATCCCTGATTTATGCCGCTTCAGCTTGGATGAGTCTCCATCGTGTGGAACCGTACTAGAAAGCTACAAGAATGATTCCCGTTGCCCACCACTATGGATCGTGCCATCCATGAAGAACACCTGGGACTGGAACCTGGAGGAGGACATGTAGCCCATCTATAACGTGTAAGTGGAGTACGGTAAATTGTGAACGGTAGCGCTGTGAATATATGTAGACTAGTCGTGCACAAATTTATCACATGAATTGGAGATGAACTTGTGTGGCATACTGGCATCTGTCCTTTAGAATTTATTACTAGTAAATGTGTTATGTGTACGTGCAACTTGTGTGGTTGTTGCACAGGCTCCAACACGCTCTTTGAGAAAAAAGGTGGCACAACTTTGGATATACGTGACGTGGCGGCATCATACAGTAGCATCGTTCGCTATTGAGATGAGCCTTATAAACCAGAAAGGAGGGAGTAGTACACTCCTACTAGGACGACAACTCCTATAAAACCTTGTGCTTGGCTCTTTGCCTCTTTGGGAGGTTCAACAGTTCGTAGTCGTGTGAACCATGCACTTGGCTCTTCGCCTCTTCGAAAGGTCCAACAATGATGACACTACAATACAATATGCTTCTGGCAATCTGATACCGATTGAACTGTTGCACGTCCACCGCGAGGGCAAGGGTGAGGGAGAGGGAGAGAGAGGGCGCTGTAGTCAAAACCCTCTCCTCGTCCTGCAAACCACCGCGCGCGTGGGCGAGGGAGAGGCGTAGTAAGCAAGCTTCTCATCGTTCGGCGAGTTGATGGGACACATCAAAGCAGTACTAGTACTAGTCCATACTGCGTCCTTTCCGGTTAATATGGCTTAATTTCAAACGAGAAACATACACTGGCGGTCAACTATGTAACAATGCGCTCTTTACGGTCACTATATATAGTTTTGCGGTGATTATACGATCACTAGCTCATCGTAGAGCACCATATTTCACCCTACTAACTGGCCACATAATTGACGTGGCACTTTGTTGACTGGTTAAATTGTCACCTGGTTTCTGGGTCCCACCTGTCAGTTGGCAGAGCAAAGAAATCAGTTAAACAAAACTTTACACAGGCGCAACAGGAGTCCAACCCTTGGGCGCGAACCACCCTGGATGTGTATGTGAGTGCATGCACATGTACTCCCTCGGTCTTCCAACAAAGAGTGTACATCGGCTAAAAAACAAAGAGTGTAGTACATTTACACTTCCAATGCATTTAGCCTTTAATACAAATCGATATTGATTGACTAATGCACCAACTTGTGCTCTAGGTATAGGCTACATGTCTGTCTTTAATTACAGCATGCAACGACCTTCATTTAATCTTCTTCTCTCAGTGGTCGCATGCACACATAAGTTTGCTACTTTTGGGCGTTAATTATGCCCTGGTCAATGTGTAAATCTCTAAATGTATAGTCTTTCACGGACATAGGGAGTAGGTTGAGCACTAGAGCGTGAGTGTGTGTGTTGTGTCGTGTGCTGTGTGCCGCATGGGTGCGTGAGTCTTGCGTGCGTCGATGTGTACGTGTGAGTGTTGCATGTTGCATGCATGCATGCATGCATGGGGCTTACTCCCCCACATTGACATGTTCATATTTCAGGCTTCGTCTATTCCCTCCATATGGTGATACTCCCTCTGTTCCCAAATACGGAGTAAAATCCTCCCTCTGTTCCCAAATACGAAGTATTTGTCTTTCTAGAGATTTCAACAAGTGACTACATACGGAGCAAAATGAGTGAAGTGAGCGTAGAGGCATAGGGATAATGTAGAAAGGAAGTCTTTGCGATCCATTATTCCCCATCTCGGTCAGAGAGAACTATTCAACTAGTCTTCCAGTGAAGTGACAATACACGCTTCAGTAGATGGGACACTTAATTAATAAGCTGAACCAGTGTGTTGGTGTTACTAAATTAGCCTTACCCAGTACTGCCATCATGTTTGCCAGTAGAGCACGCTTCTGTCCTCCATTGACTGACATATGGTCCCTCTTGTGGTAGACCCACATGTCATTGGTGTAACTATTTACACTCTGAAGGATGGTATATCCTGGTAGTAGTAGTAGAATTGAGATTTAATGCACTTTCTTCCCGGTCTTCCACTCTTCTTCCTCCTCTCTTCTTCTTTTCCTCCTCTCTTCCCCATCGTCAGCCGCACACCATTTCCCCCAACTCACTGCTCGCCCACCCGTGCTATCTTCCTTGGTAGCTCATGCGTACAATATCCCCCCGCTCACTGCTCGGCCACACGAGGAGAAGCTTATTAGCTCGCCCGCCCGAATCCACTTCCCCGCTTGCTCGCAGGCACCGAAAACCCCAATGGCGGAACCGACTGACATGCAGAGCCGCGATTGGAATTCCCTACCCGATGTTCTCTTGGAGCAGATCTGTAATCGTATGGACCTACTCAGCACCGTCCGTCTGGCCGCATGCTCGGTGTCTTTGTACAGTCTACTCGTCTGCAATTGGCCGGCTCTTTTCAAGACACCCTGCTTGCTGATGCCCGATCCTCGCAGGTGGCCCAAACACCGACTTGACGATCCTACGGAAGTTGCCGTGGTGCCCCTCGACATGCCCACTACCCGTCCAACCGTCCTTCATGCGCGGCCACTACTGGGCGGGCATGAAGGCCAACTGGATGGTCCTCATCCACCAATCCGGTAGTCCGTGGCGTCTCATGGATATCTACACCCAGCGAGAGATCACCCTTCCATCATTGGATACCACCGCCATCGAGCCTCGCAGCCCGCCGGACACTCCTGCCTACTATGCACGAGATGCGTCAAGCTTTTGGCTCGACCTCTGTTTGCTGAAAGTTGTAATCTGCGAAGTGCCCACACCATCAGAAGACTACACGGATTACAAGCTCATTGCCTTCTTCAACATGGGATTAGTCTATCTGGAATCCGGTCGCCATACATGGTTATGGCTCATCGTCAATCCTGTTGAGGCAACATTTCGGTCTGATGCTATAGTGCATGATGGCATCGTTTACGCGGTCGACGCACAGATTGGCTACCTATACTGGTGGAATCTATCATCGTGTAATTGTTTTATCTCATCTCATCTTTACCTTATGAATACGACTGCCTGTTCATTGTTACAAATTTAGAATATATAGTATGTCTATAACCACATCATTGCTATATGTTCCTCTCATTTCCTAGATTTTTATGACCACACATGTTATTGTTATAGTTGATATGAGAACAATTGGCATCTAATGATTGTTAGAATAGATATTATGAGCATAACATCATGATTGATATATGTTACTCTCATTTCCAAGATTTTTATAACAACGCATGTTATTTCTTAGAGTTGATATGAGAACAGTAGTAGTAAGTGCTATGGTAGAATATGAGTAGGCTCTGTCATAGCTGTTTTCCTCTCATTGTTACATGATGTTTGAACCATGACATATTGCTAGAATATGAAAGCCATTGGCTTATTTTTTAACTTGGGGTATGATTATGACCACGGCATTGCAATTCTCTGTCTATGATATGTGTCACTGTTATAATAATCTTAATTCCACACATACTCTGAACATGATTGTTTATTTTTGTCCTTTTGGTCTCCAATTTGAATTGTTGCAGCAGATGCAAATGCGCTGGCCTTCATGATTCCAGGACCTGGAATCATACCAGTCGATGGGTGGTGGTTTATCGCTCATTCAGCTGATGGCGGTCATTTGATGCTCATTCGCACGTACCAAATTGACCAAACCATTACATCAAACCACATGTAGTACAATGTCTGGGGCGTTCATGACATTGATGGCTATGGCTACTTCATGTTCGAGAAAGATCCTAGCTCCGTTGGGCCAGGCATATTCAACTGGAGGCGGGTTTACAGCCTCGGCAACCACTCCATGTTCCTCGGGCTCAATTATCCGATCATCCAGCCAATCATCGATCATATCACCGGCGATGATTACTGTGCTATGCAACTTCCATTCGCCAGGGGGGACTGTGTTTACACATCATACCATGGGTTTCATGAATCACCATATCCAGAGATTCGTCGACATAGCTTGTTTCCAGATAATCTTTAGTGTGTGAAAGGCATCAAGCTTCCATGCGATGGATGGCTTTTGCAAACCCGACATGCGGCGATGTGGTTCATGCCAACAGCAAGTATGCACAACTTGATTCGTACTGATATCTAGAATGAGCCATGTATTCTGCTGTTGTAGCACGACCCTCTTTTGTTGGATATTATGTACTGTTGTTAGTTTGAAGCACTCCTCTGGTTTGAAGGATAGATACCTTTCTAGGATCAAGTGCATCCTAACTCACATGCGCAGGATGTACTGATAATGATGATGGAGATGTTGTGTAGTATATATATATATATCAATTAGGCTTCAAGTGCGTACTTCTTAGTTAAACCTATGGTTAAAATGTGACACTAAATAGGACTAGTAAGTAGTACAGTAGCAGTACTAGTATACGTCGGTCAAATTATTCATCATGTCCACACATTGAATTGACGTGACAACACGCTGCGCTTGAGGTGACACAAGAATCCCGGCGGCGTGTTCGGGTATTCTGGACTTCAGATTTGGAGTACCACTTATCTGTCGAAATATTTCATCATTCACTTAAAATAGTCGATTCATCATACATTGAGTACCATATAACTGGGATTAACTGATGCAAGTCGAAGAAGGATTGGCCGGTGCTGCCGGCTGGCGTCAAGTTCGATCCCATGGATCAGGAGCTGATCGAGCACCTTGAGGCCAAAGTGAATGCTAACAGCGCGAGATCTCACCCTCTCATCGATTTGTGCATACCAACCATCGACAGCAAGCATGGCATATGCTACACCCATCCTGAGAAACTTCCAGGTAAGACACCGATCGGCCATCTACTTGCACAAACATATTCCTTTGTTTATAGCTCTATTTCTCTTTTTAGACGCAGACCTGGTGAAGCAATTACAATTTGACAGTTAATAAAAATTGAAACAAGTGACTGCAACATGCCAAAGATGTTATGAAAATGCCAACTACGTACACTAAAACATGTATTTGACAATACTGCACGGATCACACTGAGTGGCCTAAGCAAGCATTTCTTCCAGCACAATTCCAGGGCGTTCAAAAGGGGCACGTGGGCGCGTCGCAAGATATAGTCGGAGTGCAGCATGCACGCGATGTGGCACAACACCGGCAATACCTTGCCGGTGATGGTCAATGGCCGGCGGACGGGCAGCAAAAAGGTTCTGGTGCTGCACACCAACAAGAACTTCGACCAACAGAGGACCAACTGGGTGATGCACCAGTACCACCTCGGGGACCTGGAGCAAGAGAAGGAGCGGGAGCTGGTCCTTTGCAAGTTTTTCTACCATACGAACACTAGGGCCAGGAGTAAAAAGATTATAAGTTAGTTTGGTATTGGTACTTGCACTACCTTGTCGTCTACAAGTTGGTATTGTTGTTAACGATCTTTTGGTATGAACTTGGCATTTTCTTCCAACCATCATGCCGAGGGTCGACGTGGATATAAAGCTGAATCATTTGTTTCGATATGAATTTTTAGGCACCTATTTTTATTTGATGGGTAGCATAAGCACCTGCTGTTCGAATTCCCAGTTCTCCAAATTTTTTGAAACAAGTGCATGCACTTATTATCACGATGAAAAAACAATATCCCTGCTGCATCCTAGTTATCAGTCTGTACTTGCAGAATTCTCTCGTTTATTGAGCATGTATATTGTTTTTTCAGGTCGAGCAAGTTTCAACTGGGCTGTAGACTGCCCAGGCATGGTTTTTTTTAACAGGCCCAGCCCATGACGACAACGGGGCACAAAGATCCCGTAGGTATCTACTGGCCTCTGGCCCGTCAGCGTTAGTTATATTTTGTCTTACAACATCCGCAGGCAGTTTTTTTACTGAATCAAACACACAACCCAGTTCTATTTTCCTCTTGAAACGCATGTCCTACATCCGTTTTCTAATCTCTACCTATAGTTTTACTAGTTCATATACACGTATCATTATATTGAAAATACATAAAATTCCCTTTTTCATATTTACATCCTTATTTTTGTTGTTGTTTTCCCTCCCAGCGCTGATTTTTTTACCACTGGTTTTCCCTTAAACCAACTCAATTGTCCCACGTCTTATTTGCTTACAAAAACAAAACGATTTTTTTGGCAAATCAATAAGTTCTTAAAAAAATGTTTATCATTTCAGGATTACAAAAGTTTAGACTCCACCGAAATATGCAAAATAAGGTTGAACTTTTTGACCATGGTCCTGGGCAGAAAATGGGCTGTGATAAATTACTTAAGAATTAGCAAATGGGCTGCAAATTATTAAAAAATAGCAAATGGGCTCTATGTTGTCTGCCACAGATTTGGAGGCTGACTTGTGGGCCTACTAAGTTCATGCGTACACAAGGTTTCTGAAAACCGAAACTTAGTCAACAATCGACTCTACCAGCGTCAGACCGTTAGATGTCAATCTAACGGCAATCGTGCTTCTTCAGTCACTGATCTTCCTGCCCCAGCCGCCCAAACCAGCGCCGTCGGAACCACCTGCTCCCGCCTCCCAAGGTCGGCTGTGCTACCGGGCAGGCCTCACGGCCCCATCATATGCTCGCATCCCTGGCATGTCTATCCCTCTACTCACCCACACCTCCTGTTATTTTCCGGCGAGGGCAGCTGAACCAGTCAACCCTCGTACTCTCCACCGCGTGGGCAGCCACTGTCGTGTCTTCCCCGGCTCCGTGTCGTTCCCTTCGTAGGCCTCGCCGTCGTCCACCGCCCTGGTGCTCTAGGCGTGGCGTGGTCAACGTGGTCAACAAACGACATCCATCGGAAGTAGACTGTACGTGGAGAGGCTGACAGCTGGGTCCACAGCCACACACAAGGAAATGCCCGCTTATTACGCGCAAAATAATGATTCCTCCACCTGACATCTGGGACCCGCCGGAAGGGCCTCTGTATTTCGTGAAAAAAAACGTTTCCTCTGCTGACAGGTTGGACCCACCAACTATATTTCGCACGCAAGGAAGTGCCTCCTTATTGCGCACAAAAAAATGAATACCCCCCTGCCAGCTGGGACCCACCACAGTGGGAGGCTGACTTGTGGGCCTACTAAGTTGACGGGGATGGAGGGCTTTGTGAACTTAGTCAATATATGAACGATTCTAGCTCCAGTGACCGTATGATGTCCATCCAACAGCTGTAGTGCTTCTTCAACCTCTGGTCTTCTTGCTCCAGCCGCCCAAACCAGCGTCGATCGTGCCGCATGCTCCTGCCTCCCGTGGCCGGATGTGATGCCACGGAGGCCTCATCGCCCCTACTACTCCCACCGCTGGCCAGGCCATCCCTCTACTCACCCACACCCCCTGTTATTCTGCAGCGACGGCAGCCTCACACCGCAGCTGAACCAGTGAACCCTCGTACTCCTCTCCGCGTGGGCATCCACTGCCACGTCTTCCCTGGCTCTGCGTCGTCCCCTTCCTAGGCCTCGCCGTCGTCCACCGCCTTGGTGCACTCGGCGCGGCGTGGTCAATGTGGTCAACGACCGACTTCCATCGGAAGAGTACTGTACGTGGAGAGGCTGACAGATGGGTCCACGGCAGCCGCAAGGAAGTGCCTCCTTATTACGCGCAAAATAATTATTCCTGCACCCGGACGGGCCACCGTATTTCATGAAAAAACATTTCCCCCTGACTGTTGGGACCTACCAGCTACATCTTCGCACACAAGGAAGTGCGTCCGGGCCAAAAATACGATTCACCCCTCTGACTGCTGGGAGCCACTAGCTACATCTTCGCACGCAAGGAAGTGCGTGACAGTCGGGACCCACCTGGTCGAAGCGTACGCAGCATTGCCATTCTTGTCGTGAACGTGTACGTACATAGTGATCGATGTAGAGGCGCGCATGTGTCATAGTAGAGGTGCACACGTAGCATGTACACGTACGTACAGCGGACAGTGTGCAAGAAAGAAAATACGGCCACGTACGTACATACGGGCGGGGTCTCGAACGCCTACTCGTGCATACGTACAGACAGAGCTCTTGTACATGGCTGGGTCGGAACAGAGAAACTCCGTCGTCGTCGTGTTCATGGGGAGCCAAGCGGCTGGGTCGGAACGGAATGCGTCGTCGTGTTCATCGGGAGGGCTTGGATGGAACAACCGATGGAAACGAGGCCTGGCGTACCACGGAACGGAGGAAACGGCCTTGTGTTCGACCGGCCATGTTCGAAACGGGATCCTGTTCATCGGGAGGGGTCTGGCGTATCGCAAAATGGAGGAAACGGACCTCCTACGGTCAAAACGGGGTTTTTTTATCGGGAGGGGTGTGGCGTACAGCAAAACGGAGGAAACGGACTTGTGTTGGAGCTCTACGGTTGAAACGGGGGTCCTGTTCATCGGGAGGGGTGTGGCGTACCGCAAAACAGGACTCCACGGGATACTGTTCATCTCCACCGTCGACCCCCTCCAGCCTCCACGGGCTACTGTTCATCCACCGTCGACCTCCTCCAGCCTCCACCTACGACTGATTATCCACGGGCTCTTGTTCATCCAGCCTCCACCGCGCGCTACTCCACCGGCTACTGTTCAATCAGCCCTCTCCACGGGGCTCCTGTTCAACCACCCCTCCACGGGCTACTTTTCATCCAGCCATCCACCGTCTACTGTTCATCCAGCCCTCCACGGGGTCCTGTTCATCCAGCCCCAACCGGCTCGATCGATCAGGGTCCTGTTCATCTAGAGGCAACACCACGGGGTCCTGTTCATCCACCCCCATCGGGAACTATTCATCCAACCCCCCCCCCCATTAACGCTCACTGTTCATCCAGAGGCAGCATCGATCAGCTTCAGTTAGCAGCAGTAGCGAAGGAACCGCTCGATCGGGTTCAGTTAACAGCCATCCATAGATCGCTCGGGTTCAGTAACGCGTAGCCTGCAGTGCAATCGCTCGAGTTCAGTAGGCGAACGCCTCACTCGGGTTTAGTTAGAGCCCAACGCCTCACACCCACGCGCGTGCATGTATAAGAGAAACGGCAAACCTCTGTCCATCGCTCGGCCCCGACCACCCACCGTAATCGAGAACACACCGATATTTTCCTCGCCCTCGCTTTTACCACGGTTTTTTTCATCATGGATGGCCCAAAGAATGTCATGCAGCTGCGTCTCCGGCCCGCCCAGGACGAAAAACCCATTTTCTGTCATGATTTTTTGTCATAGAAGTAGGAGCCCACCACATCTATGATGATATCGGGTTTTGTCACAATTAATTATCGTCATAGAAGTGTCATAAGTATGACAGAAAAAAATTTGTTTGGCCCAAAACGTCACGGATGTGTCTTTTTTTTTGTAGTGGAAGCACCGGTCCACCCACATATCAAATTATCAAAGTAACGAACACGAATCATATGAGCATGATGAAAACTAACTTGACAATAATTCCCATGTGTCCCCGGGAGCGCTTTTCTTTATATAAGAGTTCGTCCAGGCTTATCCTTTGATACAAAAAGGATTGGGCCACCTTGCTGCACGTTTGTTACACTTGTTACTTGTTACCCATTACAAATTATCTTATCACAAAACTATCTGTTACCGATAATTTCAGTGCTTGCAAAGAATATCTTGCTGAAAACCGCTTGTCATTTCCTTCTACTCCTCGTTGGGTTCGACACTCTTACTTATCAAATGGACTACAATAGATCACCTATACTTGTGGGTCATCAAGACTCTTTTCTCACGCTGTTGCTGGGGAGTGAAGCGCCTTTGGTGAGTGGAATTTGGTAAGGAAAATTCTATATTACGTGCTGAAATTTACTGTCACTTGTCACTATGGAAAATCATCCTTTGAGGGGTTTGTTCGGGGTATCTTCATCTCGATCGTAACAGTAAAGAGTTGCTCCTCAACCTACTACACCTGCTGAAAATATTTATTATGAAATTCCTTCGGGTATGATAGAGAAACTACTAATTAATCCTTATGTAGGAGATGGAACACTACATCCTGATATGCATCTAATCTCTGTGGATGAAGTTTGTGGATTATTTAATCTTGAAGGTTTGCCCGAGGATGAAGTCAAGAAGATGGTCTTCCCTTTATCTTTGAAGGGAAAGGCATTGACATGGTGAAGGAGAAAGTATCGCTCAAGCTTGGGGGAGGCTTAAGTAAATGTTATATTCATGCCACAATCATGAGCTCTCAAGAGAAATTATTATTCAGAATTTTTATGCTCGGCTTTCTTGTAATGATCAATCCATGCTCGATACTTCTTGTATGTGTTCTTTTATAAAGAAGGCTATTGAATTCAAATGGGATTTATTGGAAAGAATTAAACACAACTTTGAAGATTGGGAGCTCGACGAAGGTAAGGATTCAGGTATAAACCTTAGCCTTGATTGTGTTAAATCTATTATTGATACCGATGCTTTTCGTGAATTTACCACTGTGCTACTTCTTGAGCTTGTGTTGGTTTTTCCCTTGAAGAGGAAAGGGTGATGCAGCAAAGTAGAGATAAGTATTTCCCTCAGTTAAGAACCAAGGTATCAATCCTGCAGGAGATACAAGCAAGTCCCCAATCTATGCACCTGCACAAACAATCAAACACTTGCACCCAACGCGATAAAGGGGTTGTCAATCCCTTCACGGTCACTTGCAAAGGTTAGACCTCATAGACATAGATATAAAAGATTACTAAAACGTAAAAAAAAAAGTAAATAAATTGCAGCGAGATATTTTTTATTTTTTTGGTTTATAGATATGAAAATATATAATGGAGAATAGACCCGGGGGCCATATGTTTCACTAGAGGCTTCTCTTGAGGGCAAATAATACGGTGGGTGAACAAATTACAGCCGAGCAATTGATAGAAAAGCACAAAGTTATGACGATATCCAAGGCAGTGATTATGAAATATAGGCATCACGTTCGTGTCAAGTAGACTGACTCCTGCCTGCATCTACTACTATTACCGCACACATCGACCGACTCCTACCTGCATCTAGAGTATTAAGTTCATAAAGAATAGAGTAACGCATTAAATTAGATTACATGATGTAGAGGAATAAACTCAACCAATATGATGTAAACTGCATCTTTTTATCCTCGATGGCAACAATACAATACGTGCCTTGCTGCCCCTACTATCACTGGGAAAGGACACCACAAGATTGAACCCAAAGCTAAGAACTTCTCACATTGCAAGAAAAACCAATCTAGTTGGCCAAACCAAATCGATAGTTTGAAGAGACTTGCAAAGATATCAAATCATGCACATAAGAATTCAGACGAGATTCAAATAATATTCATAGATAAGCTGATCATAAATCCACAATTCATCGGATCTCGACAAACACACCGCAAAAGAAGGTTACATCAGATAGATCTCCAAGAGCATCGAGGAGAACATGGTATTGAGGATCAAGGAGAGAGAAGACGCCATCTAGCTAGCAACTAGCTATGGACCCATAGGTTTGTGGTAAACTACTCACGCTTCATCAGAAGGGCAATAGAGTTGATGTAGAAGCCCTCCGTGATCAAATCCCCCTCCGCAGGGTGCTAGAAAAGGTCCCAAGATGGGATCTCATGGGTACAGAAGGTTACGGTGGCGGAAAAGTATTTTTGTGGACTCCTATGGTCGTTTGGGAATATTTTTGAATTTATAGAGCTGAGAGGGAGGTCGGTGGACTCCCGGGGGGCACAAGCCAGGGGCGCCCCCGTAGGGCGCGCCCCGAGGGCCTGTGGAGCCCTCAGGACTCTTCTGACTTCATCTCCAAGTTCCGTGGATGTCTTCTGGTCCAAGAAAAATCATCGCGAATATTTTATTCCATTTGGACTCCGTTTGATATTCCTTTTGTAAAACTCAAAAACAATCATGTCTTCTCAAAATAACATGGCCAAAGAAATTTATCCCTACAAAATCATATAGTCTCGCTATGCTCCATCTTCATCATGCAGAGTATTAGATCATGCTCAACCCCGATGAAAAGCCAAGCAATTGTTTCATACTTTTGATGTTCTCAAACCTTTTCAACTTTCACGCAATACATGAGCGTGAACCATGCAAATAGCACTGTAGGTGGAATAGTATATGGTGGTTGTGGAGAAGACAAAAAGGAGATAGTCTCACATCAACTAGGCCTATCAACGGGCTATGGAGGTGCCCATCAATAGATATCGATGTGAGTGAGTAGGGATTGCCATGCAACGTATGCACTAGAGCTATAAGTTTATGAAGGCTCAAAAAGAAACTAAGTGGGTGTGCATCCAACTCGCTTGCTCACAAAGACCTAGGGCAATTTGTGGAAGCCTATCATTGGAATATACAAGCCAAGTTCTATAATGAAAAAATCCCACTAGTATATGAAAGTGACAACATAGGAGACTCTCTATAATGAAGATCATGGTGCTACTTTGAAGCACAAGTGTGGAAAAAGGATAGTAGCATTGCCCATTCTCTCTTTTCTCTCATTTTTTTGGTGGGCTTCTTTGGCCTCTTTTATTTTTGTAAAGTCTGGAGACTCATCCCAACTTGTGAGGGAATCATAGCTTCCAGCATCCTTTCCTCACATGGCACAATGCTCTAATAATGATGATCATCACACTTTTATTTACTTACAACTCAAGAATTACAACTCGATACTTAGAACAAAATATGACTCTCTATGAATGCCTCCAGCGGTGTACCGGGATGTGCAATGATCTAGCATAGAAAATGACATAAAAAACGGACAAGCCATGAAAACATCATGCTAGATATCTTAACATCATGCAAAGCAATATGACAATGATGGTGCGTGTCATAATAAACGGAACGGTGGAAGTTGCATGGAAATATATCTCGAAATGGCTATGGAAATGTCATATTAGGTAGGCATGGTGGCTGTTCTGAGGAAGGATAAATGGTGGGTTTAATGTACTCGCGAAAGTTGTGTGGTACCAGAAAGGCTAGCAAAGGTGGAAGGGTGGGAGTGCGTATAATCCATGGACTCAACATTAGTCATAAATAACTCACATGCTTATTGCAAAAATTTATTAGTTACCGAAACAAAGTACTGGACGCATGCTCCTAGTGGGATAGATTGGTAGGAAAAGACCGTCGCTCGTCCCCGACCGCCACTCATAAGGAAGACAATCAATAAATAAATCATGCTCCGAATTCATCACATAACGGTTCACCATATATGCATGCTACGGGAATCACAATCTTTAGCACAAGTATTTCTACCGATCCACAATTACTCACTAGCATGACTCTAATATCACCATCTTTATATCTCAAAACAATCATAAGGAATCAAACTTCTCATAGTATTCAATGCACTTTATATGAAAGTTTTTATTATATCCCTCTTGGATGCCCATCATACTAGGACTAAATTCATAACCAAAGAAAATTACCATGCTGTTTAGAGAGACTCTCAAAATAATATAAGTGAAGCATAAGAGTTTAACAATTTCTATAAAATAAAGCCACTGTCGTTCTCTAAAAAGATATAAGTGAAGCACCAGAGCAAATTGCCTAGCTCAAACGATATAAGTGAAGCACATAGAATATTCTAATAAATTCATGATTCATGCGTGTCTCTCTCAAAAGGTGTGTATAGAAAGGATGATTGTTTCAAACTAAAAATCAAAGACTCATATCATACAAGACGCTCCAAGCAAAACACATATCATGTGGTGAATAAAAATATAGCCTCTAGTAAATTTACCGATAGACGAAGACGAAAGAGGGGATGCCATCTGGGGCATCCCCAAGCTTAGATGCTTGGTTGTCCTTGAATATTACCCTGGGGTTCCTTGGGCATCCCCAAGCTTAGGGTCTTGCCTCTCCTTATTCCATAGTCCATCAAATCTTTACCCAAAACTTGAAAACTTCACAACAGAAAACTCATGATATCCGTTAGTATAAAAAAATAAATCACCACTTTTAGTACTGTTGTGAACTCGTTCTTTATTTATATTGGTGTAGTATCTACTGTATTCCAACTTCTCCATGGTTCATACCCCCCGATACTACCCATAGATTCATCAAAATAAGTAAACAACACAAAGAAAATAGAATATGTTAAAAACAAAATAGTGTGTAGTAATCTGGAAACTTAGAATACTTCTGTAACTCCAAAAATTCTGAAACATTAGGACAACATGGGAAATTTGCATATAAATCTTGTTCAAAAAGAATCGGGATTTTAGCACGCTTCTGTAAAAAACAAAAATTGTTTTACTTGGCGCAAAAGTTTCTGTCTTCTAGCAAGATCAAATCAACTATCACCGTAAGCCATCCCAAAGGTCTTACTTGGCTCAAACACTAAATTAAAACACCAAAACACATCTAACCAGAGGCTAGATGATAAATTTATTCAAAAACAGAAACAAAAAAATGCAAGAACAAAAATAAAATTGGGTTGCCTCCCAACAAGCGTTATTGTTTAACGCCCCTAGCTAGGCGTAGAACATAGATCTAGGTATTGTCATCTTTGGTATGCAATCCATAAGTAGCCCTCATAATAGATTCATATGGCAAATTAATTTTCTTTCTAGGAAAGTGTTCCATGCCCTTCCTTAACAGAATTTGAAATCTAATGTTTCCTTCTTTCATATCAATTATTGCACCAATCGTTCTAAGGAAAGGTTTACCAAGAATAAGAGGACATGTAGGATTGCAATCTATATCAAGCACAATAAAATCTATGGGAACATAATTCCTATTTTCAACAATAAGAAAATCATCAATCCTTCCCATAGGTTTTTTAGTAGTGGAATCCGCAAGATGCAAATTTAAAGAACAGTCATCAAATTCACAGAAACCTAGCACATCCCATAAAGTTTTCTCCAAGAGCTAGCAATTTCTTTTCATCGTCGGTGCAACCTTTCTATTCGTCATTCCGGAGTGCCTCAACAATTCATGGTGGTGTTTCTCATCGTCATTCTTGGATTTTGAAGACCGAAGAAGAGTTTTCCCTTGAATCTTGTTTCGATCTATCAAAGATTCGTGGTTCTAGCTTCATGATATCCTCTCATAATTGTTTTCAATTGTGACAATTCTTTTCACCCATCCGGAGCAATTCAGGAGTCTTTTCATTTTGATTCTCCGGAGCCCATCATCTCAAAATTATTCATTCTCAGCTTTCAGCTCTTGTTCTCCAATCTTAACGGTGCATCGATCAAATATCCTTTAATCAGTTCATGATCTCTTCGTTCTTTTGTATCTAAATTCTCTCAAACATCTTCGTTCATTTGCTAATTCTTCCCGGTGCTTCGATATCTTTCCTTTGATCGTTCCCAATTCTTACGGTGGTTCGTTCAAGATTCTCTTCCATGGTTGTCATATTAATTCATTCATTGTTTCATCCTACCGATGGTTCGTGAAGACCTTCCTCAAGTTTGCGCTATATCTAATTTAATCCTTTCTACGAGAATAAGTAGTATGCCAAATCCAATATGGGTCATCATTTAATTGGTGAAGGATGCGCATAACGTAATTCTTATTATTGTTTCATCCAAGTGATCTAATTTCCTGCTTTCCGGAGTGGTTCATCATATCACATTCTCGGTTTCTAGTTATTCATATATTTTTTCCAGAGTTCCAAGTTTCCACTTTATCTCGCCGCGAAGCTCCATCTAAATCATCGCAAGGTTTCACCTTGTGTTTTCAACTTCTCTTTCTTTTCATTATCCTTTGTTACCGGAGTTCTTCATGGAGGCTCATCATGGTGGTTCATCAAAGATTTAATTCCTTCTCGAAGCGTTCATCAAGATTCTTTTCAGAGGAGCTCAAGCATTCCTCATCTTGCAATCCGGAGTGCAATTCTTTCTTCCATATCATTAGAGGTGGTATTATGTCATTCTTGATAATTTGAGTTCATGTTCCATGATTCACATGTTGTTAAGAATGAGATATTTTAAACCCATCAATCTCGACATTGGAGTTATCTAGGGTTATAGTTCACCTAAAGCCTTCCCTAAGGATTGTTGCTATTTATGGTGCTCTTAAAGGACCCAAATTCTTCTTTTATCCTTCCGGTGAACAAGTTCCTCGTCTTCTTTTTCATACCAATCCAATCTATTGTTTCCGTGAGTAGATGGGTAAATCTAGTTCATTGTGTCCCTAAGAAGGGAGGTATTTCTATTGTTCCCAATGATAATAATGAATTGACCCTGCAAAGAATTGTTACATGTTATAGAATGGTAATCTATTTTAGAAAATTAAACAAAGCAACTAGTAAAGATCATTATCCTCTACCTTCTATTGATCAAATGCTAGAAAGTCTATCCAACCATACACACTTTTGCTTTCTAGATGGATATTTTGGTTTTTCTCAAATCCCTGTGTCACAAGAGGATCAAGAAAAAAACTACTTTTACATGCCCTTTTGGTACCTTAGCTTATACTCCCTCCGTTCCTAAATATTTGTCTTTCTAGACATTTCAAATGACTACTACATACGGATGTATGTAGACATATTTTAGAGTGTAGATTCACTCATTTTGCTCCATATGTAGTCACTTGTTGAAATGCCTAGAAAGACAAGTATTTAGGAACGGAGGGAGTAGACGTATGCCTTTTGGTTTATGCAATGCACCTACTGCTTTTCAAAGATGTATGATTGCTATATTCTCTGACTTTTGTGAAAAGATTTTTGAGGTTTTCATGGATGATTTCTCCCTTTACGGAACTTCTTTTAATGATTTCTTAGGCAACCTTGATCGAGTTTTGTAGAGATGTGAAGAAACTAATCTTGTCTTGAATTGGCAGAAGTGTCACTTTATGGTTAATGAAGGTATTGTCTTGGGGCATAAAATTTCCGAAAGAGGTATTGAAGTGGATAAAGCTAAACTTGATGCAATTAAAAAGATGTCATGTCCTGAAGATATCAAAGGTATAAGAAGTTTCCTTGATCATGCTAGTTTCTATAGGAGATTTATTAAAGACTTCTCTAAAATTTCTGGGCCTCTTACTAATATCCTACAAAAAGATGTTCCATTTGTTTTTAATGATGATTGTGTAGAAGCATTTCAAATCTTTAAGAAAGCCTTAATTTCTGCACCTATTGTTCGACCACCTGATTGGAACCTACCCTTTGAAATTATGTGTGATGCAAGTGATTATGATGTTGGTGTTGTTCTAGGACAAAGAGTTGATAAGAAATTAAATGTTATCCATTATGCTAGTAAAACTCTAGACAGTGCACAAAGAAATTATGCTACTACTGAAAAAGAATTTTTAGTAGTTGTGTTTTCTTGTAATAAATTCAGATCTTATATTGTTGATTCCAAAGTAACTGTTCACACTGATCATGCTCCTATTAAATGCCTTATGGAAAAGAAAGATGCTAAACCTAGACTCATTAGGTGGGTTCTCTTGCTACAAGAATTTGACTTGCATATTATTGATAGAAAGGGAGCTGAGAACCCCGTAACAGATAACTTGTCTAGGTTAGAAAATGTTCTTGATGACCCACTACCTATTGCTGATGAACAACTAGTTGTCATAAATGCTTCTCGTAGTACTCCCTGGTATACTGATTCTGCTAATTACATTGTTGCTAAATTTATACCACCTAGTTTCACATACCAACAAAATAAAAAGGTTTTCTATGATTTAAGACATTACTTCTGGGATGAACCACATCTTTATAAAGAAGTTGTAGATGGTGTTATTAGACGTTGTGTACCTGAGCATGAACAGGAACAAATCCTACGCAAGTGTCACACTGAAGCTTATTGAGGACACCATGTTGGAGACAGAATTGCACACAAGGTATTGCAATCTGGTTTTTATTGGCCTACTCTCTTTAAGGATGCTCGTAAGTTTGTCTTGTCTTCTGATGAATGTCAAAGAATTGGTAATATTAGTAGACGTTAGGAAATGCCTATGAATTATTCACTTGTTATTGAACCATTTGATGTTTGGGGATTTGATTATATGAGACCTTTTCCATCCTCTAATGGGTATACACATATTTTAGTTGTTGTTCATTATGTTACTAAGTGGGTAGAAACTATTCCAACTAGTAGTGCTGATCATAACACTTCTATTAATATGCTTAAAGAAGTTATTTTCCTGAGGTTTGAGTCCCTAGATATTTAACGACTGATGGTGGTTCACACTTTATTCACGGTGCTTTCAGTAAATTGCTTGCAAAGTATGATGTTAACCATAGAATTGCATCTCCTTATCATCCCAGTCTAGTGGTCAAGTAGAACTAAGTAATAGAGAAATAAAATTGATCTTGCAAAAGATTGTTAATAGATCTTGAAAAAATTAGTCTAATAAACTTGATGATGCATTATGGGCTTATAGCACTGCTTATAAAAAACCCTATGGTTATGTCTCCATATAAAATGGTTTATGGAAAAGCATGTCACTTACCTCTTGAACTTGAACATAAAGCTTATTGGTCAATTAAAGAGCTCAACTATGATTTCAAACTTTCCGGTGAGAAGAGGCTATTTGACATTAGCTCACTTGATGAATGGAGAACCGAAGCCTATGAAAATGCCAAGTTGTTTAAAGAAAAAGTTAAAAGAGGGCATGACAAAAGGATACAAAGGGGTGAATTCAATGTAGGTAACCATGTTTTGCTATGCAATTCTTGTTTAAGATTTTTTGCAGGAAAGCTTCTCTCTAAATGGGAAGGACCTTACATCATCGAGGAAGTTTATCGTTCTAGTGCCATCAAGATCAACAATGCCGAAGGCACTAATCCAAAGGTGGTAAGCGGGCATAGAGTCAAACATTATATCTCAGGTACTCCCATAAATGTTGAAACCAATATTATTAGTACCATAATACCGGAGGAGTACATAAGGGAAACCTACCAGAACCTTCTAGACTACCAAAAAGGAATACATATGTGATACGGTAAGTAACTGACTCCAAAAGCTTTCCAATAGCAATTTTACTCTGTTTTGGAATATTAAAAAATCCCAGGCTTTTGGCCACCTCGTGTGCCCTCCGGACTCTGTTTTCTTGCAGAATACTTCTTTTGGTCGGTAAAAACTCATTATATAATCTCCCGAAGGTTTTGACCACCGTACCACGGCAATATCCTATGTTCTTGTTTTGATCTATTTTTTCTAACAGATCTAGATCGCCATGACGTCCCCAAGCGCTCCGAAGGACAAGTTCTTTGAGAAGGTCATCAACCCTACCTTGCAGAGGTGCTGCAACACCCTCAAACCATTGTGATGCGTGAGGGGGTGCTGCACATCCGCGATGTTCAAGGGCCAGGGAAGACCGGAAACGTGGAGACCAGGCTCAAAGGAATGGAGAAGCAACTCTTCAAGTGCCAAGGGATGGTGGAACGCGGACTCGGCGCCAATCACTCCATGATAACGGAATTTACCTATGACCACAAGTTGGATGCTAAGAACATCGGGGAGGCCATCTTCAAGCTTCATGAGAAGATCGAGCATCTCCAAGCCCAGATCTATGACCTGCAAAACCAAAGTTGTGAGTATGAATACAGATTTAAGAGGATGAGGTTGGCTGCAGATTTGAGGATCTCGGAGACTCGTTCATCCTTTTATGATGGTGAACCTATGCCTTGGAAGACGGAGGATAAGCTTCCCACATCATCAACCTCATCACCATCACCACCTCTGAAGATGGATACATGAGTACATGGGTATGGGCACTCCCCTTGGCTTGTGCCAAGCTTGGGTGAGGTGTCTCGGTATCATATCACCATCACATCTTTACCTTTATCGTTTTTCTTAGTTTGATCCTTTTGGTTATATCTTGATCTAGTAGAATAAAAGCTTTAGTATGATTTAGTCTTTGAGTTTTGCTTTGTGATCTATCTATGTAATCGAGTCCATGAGTCATATAATAAAGAGTAGTTTTGAGTTGAGGGATTTTCTTTCTTGCTTTGATCTTGAGGAAAGGAAAAGAAGAATAAAAGAGGTAAAAAGATTATATAATGATCTTATGGGAAGTGATCACTTCACATATAAAGAGTATGATGAATAAAGATTTGTTGAGAGTTGACAAACATAGTTTTGGTCATTGTTGCAATTAATAGGAAGTAATAAAGAAAGAGAGATTTCACATATAAATATACTATCTTGGACATCTTTTGTGATTGTGAGCGCTCATTAAAATATTACATGCTAAAAGGTTGATGTTGGACAAGGAAGACAACATAATGGGTTATGCTTTCTTATATCCGAATAGAAGTTATATTGTCATGGATCCTCCAACATGTTGAGCTTGCTTCTCATCCTATGCTAGCCAAAACTTTTGCACCAAGTAGAGATACTACTTGTGCATCCAAACATCCCTTAACCCAGTTTTTCCATGAGAGTACACCATACCTACCTATGGATTGAGTAAGATCCTTCAAGTAAGTTGTCATCGGTGCAAGCAATAAAAATTGCTCTCTAAATAGGTATGATCTTTTAGTGTGAAGAAAATAAGCTTTATACGAACTTGTGATATGGAAGAAATAAAAGCGACGGACTGCATAATAAAGTTCTTTATCACAAGCGGCAATATAATGTGATGTTCTTTTGCATTAAGATTTTGTGCATCCAACCATAAAAGTGCATGACAACCTCTGCTTCCCTCTGAGAAGGGCCTATCGTTTACTTTTACATGCTTCCTTTATAAAAGAGTCATGGTCATCTTTACCTTTCCTTTTTACACTTTTTTATTTTTAGCACTATATGTTGGGGAAAGATCCAGATATATATACCCACTCGAATGTAGGTTATCATAAAGTATTATTGTTGACATTACCCTTGAGGTAAGAGGTTGGGAGGCAAAACTATAATCCCCTATCTTTCTCCGTGTCCGATTGAGGCTTTGGTCTCATAAGTATCACGTGAGTGTTAGCAATTGTTAAATACTAAACGATGGTTGAGTATGTGGACTTGCTATATAAAAACTCTTACATTGACTCTTTCCTATATTATGATAAATTGCTTCAGTGACTGAGATCATAGTTTGTTGGCTTTCAATAAAGTTTTTGATTCATACTTTACCTTGTGAACGAATTGTTAGTTTAGCATAAGAAATTTACGACTTGTTGTTCTAAAGATGATCATGACGCCGTCATGTCCGTATTTTATTTTATTGACACCTCTATCTCTAAACATGTGGACATGATTATCGATTTTGGCTTTCGCTTGAGGACAAGCAAGGTTTAAGCTTGGGGAGTTGATACGTCCATTTTGCATCATGCTTTTATATTGATATTTATTGCATTATGGGTGTTATTACACATTATGGTATAATACTTATGCCTTCTCTCTCTTATTTTACAATATTTACATGAAGAGGGAGAATGCCGGCAGCTGGAATTCTGGACCAGAAAGGGGCAAATCTCAGAGACTTATTCTACACAACTCCAAAAGTCCTAAAAATTTATGAAGAATTATTTTGGAATATATAAAAAATATTGGGTGAAGAAAATACCAGAGGGAACCCACCAGGTGGCCACAAGCCTAGGGGCACGCCCCTAGGGCTTGTGGGCCCCCTAGTAGATCTCCGGTGCCGATCTTCTGCAATATGAAGCATTTTGACCTGGAAAAAATCATAAGGAAGCTTTCGGGATGAAGCATCGCCGTCTCGAGGCGGAAGCTAGGTAGAAGCAATCTAGGGCTCCGGCGGAGCTGTTCTGCCGGGGAAACTTCCCTCCGGGAGGGGGAAATCGAAGCAATCATCATCACCAATGATCCTCTCATCGAGAGGGGTCTATCTTCACCAACATCTTCACCAGCACCATCTCCTCTCAAACCCTAGTTCATCTCTTGTACTCGATATTTGTCTAAAAACTCAGATTGGCACCTGTGGGTTGCTAGTAGTGTTAATTACTCCTTGTAGTTGATGCTAGTTGGTTTATTTGGTGGAAGATCATATGTTCAAATCCTTAATGATATTCAATACTCCTCTGATCTTGAACATGAATATGCTTTGTGAGTAGTTATGTTTTTTCCTAAGGACATGGGAGAAGTCTTGTTATAAGTAATCGTGTGATCTGGTATTCGTTCGATATTTTGATGAGATGTATGTTGTCTTTCCTCTAGTGGTGTTATGTGAACGTAGACTACATGAAAATTCACCATAACTTGGGCCTAGGGGAAGGCATTGGGAAGTAATATGTAGATGATGGGTTACTAGAGTGGCAGAAGCTTAAACCCTAGTTTATGTGTTGCTTCGTAAGGGGTTGATTTGGATCCACATGTTTCATGCTATGGTTAGTGTCGGGGATACGCTCAAGGGACGTCAGTCTTACTGAAGCTCTCAAACATCTGGTTTACAATCCGGTTCAAGGGAAATTTATCGTCCACAAAGCTTTGAAGCTCTCAAATCCGGTTCAAAATCCGGCTCGAGGTAAATCTGTCACCCACAAAGCTCTGAAGCTTTCAACATCCGGCTCAACACCTGGTTCAAGACGAATTCATTACTCACAAGTTTGAGTTCTCAGAAAAATTAAAGGGACCAAAGAGAGTCTGTTGCAAAGCACAACTCAAACATAGGTACCCTGCTTTAACGACCATTGGGGGCGGGTCGTATTTGAATCTAGCTTAAACCCTTTTGGGTCCGACTCTGATCGTATTCGAATCAGAGTTGTTAAAAAAGTCTCAAGGTCATTTGGGGGCTTCCTGTTCAAACATAGGTCGTATTCGAACCAAAGAGAACATAGCTGTCGGTACCCTCTTGATTGGCGCAATGCCAAACCCACTAGGGGGCTTCTTGATCGTATTCGAATAATAGCTTAACCCCTTTTGGGTCCGACTTTGATTGTATTTGAATCAGAGTCATTAAAAAACTCTCAAGGTCATTTGGGGGCTTCCTGTTCAAACATAGGTCATATTCGAACCAAAGAGAACATAGCTGTCGGTACCCTCTTGATCGGCGCAACGCCAAAACCACTAGGGGAATTCATGATCGTACTCGAATCCTAGCTTAACCCCTTTTGGTCTGGTTTACTGATTGTATTCGAATCAGAAGCCTCATTTTTTCTGTTTGGTTTAAAGTTTTTTTGAAAACAATCTTTGGTTTTGCCTTGAGACCTTTTTGTTCATATCTGAAGCATATATGTGGTTTCGATTAACCCAGCTTGATTTTGGATGATAAGTCGCCATATATGACAATCATAAATATTTGGAAGTTTTGGCTTCTAAAGATTGGGTTATCACCCTTACTGCACAGGTATCCTAAACCGGTAGTATGATTCAATATCACAGGAACCGGTTTTCCAAATCGGATTATATTATTCAAATCTTTAATAGCCAACATGGCTGGATTTTTATTATGGTTATCAATAGCCAATATTATGATGGAGGTCTTCAAAGTCGCTTTAGCGCAATGGTTATTATTTTATTAATGGACATGATTTATTTTTACAATGAAGGGAATAGTCCTGAGTCGCTGCAGTCTTATGACCCGGCACTTGGGGGCTACATTATTCAAATTGAGATTACATCAAATATGCAAGTCCCATGTCACTACCATCATGCACCATGGCACTTGGGGGCTAATGTAAAGCCATTTTTTGATCAACTTATTGAAGACCCGACTCATCCCATTGTAATGAGCTGGCCCTTGGGGGCTACCAATTGCTCCTGTCAAAAATTCAAGGTACACAAGCCTCGGTCCATTATATTGAAAGATCCACTACTCAGTTGGTAGAGTACAAAACTCTTCACCTTATGGACGTGGGTTCAAGCCCCATGGTGGAGATTACATCATATGATGTTATTATCAATGAATTATATACAAAGTTCCAGCTCAGTATTATCTTACTGAGTCGGCCCTTGGGGCTACACGTCGTTGTTCAAGTATACATGATCATATTTACAAAGTCCATGCTCATTATTGCATAATGACCCGGCCCTTGGGGGCTACATTGGTTGAAGTTTTTATGAGCATAAGGCAATTTCAAGTCCCAGGTTACTAGAAGCATGACAACCTAGCACTTGGGGGCTACGTATGTGGAATACTCAGTTCTAACCAGTGATTGAGATGAACAACATGGAATTCCTCAAATGTTGCAACATTTATATTGAAGCAAGTTTTAAGCTGTCACTATGTTCTCCTCTTAAGACTTGGGGGCCACAGGTAATATGCATATAAAGGAGGAATATCTTCAAAATCTTAGTTTTGAGCAAATCAGGAAGATTAATTGTGTGACCCGGTGTTGGCAACAATCATGACCCGGTGTGTATAACAGTCATAACCCGGAATCGTCAGTTTTTATAACCCAACAATTTTGGCAACGATAAACCGGCAAGTTATATATCTTCAAGCCGGTTGAATATTAGATGAGTATTTCAAAGACCAATATTTTTGTTAAGCATTAGGAGCCGAATCAAATGAATTATTTCTTACAATATTTCTCTACAAGAGACCAATGTCAGCAAATTAATTCTGAAGCTGGCCTATTGACCCGGATTTCTCAAAAGAAGTATCGGGATTTTTTGCATTGACAAAGTTGAAACATATCTGCTAAGGGAGATTTGCTATGAGATCATGGACATGTATATATCAACAAGGAAATGACAAGGACTTAACGATGATCAGGTGCCGGCATACAAAATATTTAACCCGGAGCACAACCTGTCAAATTTGTTCTTGTTGCAGATCAGTTTAACATGGATAAATCCAAATTAAACTAGGGGCTAATGTCGGGGATATACCCCGCGGTGTAACCCGCCGGATGTATGACCCGGCTGGAGCGTGGCGACTCACTGGTGACCCGCCCAGAGCTCGGCGATTCATAGATAACCCGCCCGATCTTGGCAGCTCATTAGTAACCCGGCGGGCGGGTCAGATGGACAACAAGGCCCAAGGCCCAGAAGGCCGGCTCATGTTATGGTGGGCCGGCTTAAGAGGAAAGCGTAAGGAATATTCCCTTACAAAGGAATAAGACTAGGACTCCACTTGTGATTGAGTAATCCTAATCCTACTAGGACTAGTCATGTAACCCACCCCTTCTACATATATAAGGAGGGGAAGGGCACCCCAAGAGGGGACAAGAAACAATCGCTAGGGTTAGACACAAAGGGGAGCCGGCTTATGCAGCGACTCTCTCATGAGAATAATGAGATCTAACCACAAACAACATGTAGGGCTATTATCGGATGATGTTTCCCGGGGCCCGAAGCTGTCTAAATCCTTGTCTTGTGTTGCGTCTCTCGATTCCGTTCAACCCCTCTCAAGCTACTACAAAGATGCATTGACCTCACGACTAAGTCCTCACACTAGGACATCTGTTGTGACAATTCCGCGACAGTTAGATTTATCTTAATTCTTCTTTCATAGTTGCGGATGCTTGTGAGAGGGGTTAATCATAAGTGGGAGGCTTGTCCAAGTAAGGGCAGCACCCAAGCACCGGTCCACCCACATATCAAATTATCAAAGTAACAAACGCGAATCATATGAGCATGATGAACACTAACTTGACAATAATTCCCATGTGTCCTCGGGAGTTCTTTGCTTTATATAAGAGTTCGTCCAGGCTTATCCTTTGATCCAAAAAGGATTGGGCCACCTTTCTACACCTTTGTTACACTTATTACTTGTTACCCGTTATGAATTATCTTATCACAAAACTATCTTTTACAGATAATTTCAGTGCTTGCAGAGAATACCATGCTGAAAACCGCTTGTCATTTCCTTCTGCTCCTCATTGGGTTTGACACTCTTACTAATCGAAAGGACTACGATAGATCCCCTATACTTGTGGGTCATCACTTAGTTGCGAACCAGCTTTTGCCTAAGTTAAAAAACAATCCGAGTGAGGATCTTATCCACACTCGGGGGCTTAGCTGCGAACCAGCTTTCGCCTAAGTTAAAAAACAATTCGAGTGAGGATCTGCTCCACACTCGGGGGCGTAGCTGCGAACTAGTTTTCACCCAAGTTAAACAACAATCCGAGTGAGGATCTGCTCCGCACTCGGGGGCTTAGCTGCGAACCAGTTTTCGCCTAAGTTAAAAAACAGTGTGGATCTGCTCCACACTCGGGGGCTTAGCTGTGATCTAGTTTTCGCCTAAGTTAAAAAACAATCCGAGTGAGGGTCTGCTCCACACTTGAGGGCTTAGCTGCAAACCAGTTTTTTGCCTAGGTTAAAAATCAATCTGAGTGAGGATCTACTCCACCCTCAGGGGCTTAGATGTGAACCAGCTTTCACCTAAGTTAAAAGACAATCCGAGTGAGGATCTGCTCCACACTCGGAGGCTTAGCTGTGAACCAGTTTTTGCCTGGGTTAAAAAACAATCTGATTGAGGATTTGCTCCACACTCGGGGCTTAGCTACAAATAATAACTTAAGAGTTCGCAAACCAAAGATTCGATCCATCTGAATGTTTCAAGCAAAAGTAAAGTGAACCCAGGGCTCAGCGAAGTATATGGTTACAGCAACCACCCGGCATTCCGGGGCAAATTTAACCAAGTGTTTTAGGCCTCGGGCGGAGGGCTAGTTGGGTCAACAAAGGTATCCAAGTTGATCCCGTCGGTGATGCATGTGGCAGCTTCAGTGAAGGTCTCCATGAAATCCTCAAACTTGAGGGTGTTCTTGTTCAACACTCGGAGTCCCTTCAGCTTCACCTCATCCACGTTCTTGCAATGAACACAGACGAGTGATGACACCACTCCGAGCAGCCAACTTCTTCCAAGCTTTCACCCGAGCAGGGACTTCGTTCAGCCACGTCATGACCGACTCCAGGTCCATCCGAGTATCCTCACTCGGCTGCAGTTCCTTGTTGATCCGGCCCAAGGCGCCTCTGGTCTGAATCAAATAGCCTAAGGAATTCTCCAAGCAATCTTCCAGCCGAAGGATGGAGAGAGTTGCTTTGTCAGCGATGAGTGACCTAGAAGGTTCCAGATCCCTCTCAAGCCTCTCCATCTCTAGCTCTGTGTTGTAGCAGTGCTCTGATTGGAGGAAAGCAGTCCATGAGCGAATGATTGAGAAAAAAACTTAATGGAACATGGATTTCGTCCGGCCGAGAAAATATTACCAGCAAGCTTCTCACTAAACTCTATGCAGAACTCCTCAATGTACGACTCCAGGGTGTTCTTCTCTGTAAGCTGCGTGACCTTCTCCTTTAGTGTTTGCTTCTCCTGCGCAAAGGCACGGGCTTGATCTTCAAATTTATTATTCCATTCAAAAGATTCACCCTTGGCAGCGGCAACGACATCCTTGAGGCCCTTGATCTCCTCCTCCAATTTGCTGACTGAAGCCAGCTTCTCGTTGGCAAGCTTGGTCTTGGTCCTGGCCTCCCTCTATACCAGTGCCAGGTCTTTGTCCTTGTTCTCAAGGGCCTGCTTCATGGTTTATAAATAAATAGAACCCCTGATCCTCGTTACGAGTTGGGTGTTCTCGCTACGAACATCTGTCAGAGCGGAATGACTCGGATCAAAAGGGAAAATAGTATGAAACTACCGGATGGAGGAAATGACTTACCTCCCAAGGCTTTCTTCTCCTTCTCCATTCGGGCGCTCTTGAGCTTATTGGCGTCCAGATCAAATCAGAGGGATATCACCTCCTTCTACAGCGCAACATAGTCGGACCCCAACTCACAAGCCCTCTCCAGCATACAAGAGATAATCAGTTGGAAAGCATGAAGGAAAAACGAAAATACTAACCCACAAACACTCGGCTGAGCATCCCTGAAGGGAACAAGATGGTTCAGTACCATGTCTTCAAGTAACCTCTGACTACCGAACCAATCATGCGCTACCAGGAGGAACAAGCTGGATCAGTACCAGATCTTCAAGTACACTTCGTCTACTGAACCAATCGTGCGCTACCGAGAGGAACAAGCCGTATCAGTACCAGATCCTCGAGTACCCCCTCACCACCCACTCGGTCATGCGCCCCTAGGAGGAATAAGCTTGATTGATACGTCTCCAACGTATCTATAATTTTTGATTGTTCCATGCTATTATATTATATGTTTTGGATGTTTTATATGCATTAATATGCTATTTTAAATTTTTTGGGACTAACCTATTAACCTAGAGCCCAGTGCTAGTTTTTTTTTCTTCCTTGTTTTAGAGTTTCGTAGAAAAGGAATACCAAACGGAGTCCAAATGGAGTCCAAACGGAATAAAAATTTCACGATGATTTATCTTGGATCAGAAGACATCCAGAGGACTTGGAGTGCACGCCAAGGAAGCCACGAGGCAGCCACAAGGACGGAGGGCGGGGCCCCCACCCTTGTGGGCCCCTCGTGACTCCACCGACTATTTTTGCCGCCTATATATTCCCATATATTCCAAAACCAATCAAGAGAGCAACGAAAACACTTTTCCACCACCGCAACCATCTGTACCCGTGAGATTTCGTCTAGGGGCCTTCTCCGGCGTCCTGCCAGAGGGGGATTCGATCACGGAGGGCTTCTACATCAACACCATTGCCCTTCCGATGAAGCGTGAGTAGGTTACCACAGACCTACGGGTCCATAGCTAGTAGCTAGATGGCTTCTTCTCTCTCTTTGATTCTCAATACCATGTTCGACTTGATGTTCTTGGAGATCTATTCAATGTAATACTTTTTTGTAGTGTGTTTGTCGAGATTCGATGAATTGTGGATTAATGATCAACTTATTTATGAATATTATTTGAATCTCCTCTGAATTATTATATGCATGATTCGATATCTTTGCAAGTCTCTTCGAACTATCGATTTGGTTTGCCCAACTAGATTGGTTTTTCTTGCAATGGGAGAAGTGATTAGCTTTGGGTTCAATCTTGCGGTGTCCTTTCCCAGTGACAGTAGGGGCAGCAAGGCATGTATTGTATTGTTGCCATCGAGGATAAAAATATGGGGTTTACATCATGTTGCTTGAGTTTATTCCTCTACATCATGTCATCTTACTTAATTCGTTACTTTGTTCTTCATGAACTTAATACTCTAGATGCAGGTAGGAGTCGGGCGATGTGTGGAGTAATAGTAGTAGATGTAGGCAGGAGTCGGTCTACTTGACACGGATGTGATGCCTATATTCATGATCATTGCCTTAGATATCGTCATAACTTTGCGCTTTTCTATCAATTGCTCGGCGGTAATTTGTTCACCCACTGTATTATTTTCTATCTTGAGAGAAGGCTCTAGTGAAACCTATGGCCCTTGGGTCTATGTTTCATCATATAATCTTCTAGTTTTCATCATATTAGTTTCCGATCTACTATTTTGCAATCTTTTGCTTTCCGATCTATAAACCAAAAATACCAAAAATATTTACTTTACCGTTTATCTATGTTTGTCAGATCTCACCTTGCAAGTAACCGTGAAGGGATTGACAACCCCTTTATCGCGTTGGGTGCGAGTTGTTGTTTGTTTGTGCAGGTATTCTGTGACTTGCGTGTCGTCTCCTACTGGATTGATACCTTGGTTCTCAAAACTGAGGGAAATACTTACTCTACTTTGCTGCATCACCCTTTCCTCTTCAAGGGAAAAACCAACGCAAGCTCAAGAAGTAGCAGGAAGAAATTCTGGCACCATTGCCGGGGAGATCTACGCCAAGTCAAGACATACCAAGTGGCCATCATAAACTCTCATCTCTTGCATTACATTATTCGCCATTCACCTCTCGTTTTCCTCTCCCCCACTTCTAAAACGATTTTTGAAAAGATTTGCCTTTTCTTCGCCCTTCTTCCGTTCGTCTTTGTTGTTTGCCCTTATGGCTTACTTGGATTGTTTTCTCGTTTGCTTGGTATAACTGTGTGTTTATTGAAAATTAGAAACAAAGTTTATGGATCCTCATCCACTTGCTAATCTTTTTAAGAGATCCAATTATGATGAACCTATTGCTAGTGAGCACTAGATTATCCTTATGAAGTTTTGCTTGAAATTCGTGAATCTGAAAATTGTGATGAAGTGTTAAAATAAGAAATTTGTGAAGTGATTCATGATAGCTCCATAGATGAAAAGCATGATTGCAATGGTTCTACTATAAATTCTGTTAATGTCAGTTGTGCTAATGATATGCAAAACCCTAAGCCTGGGGATGCTAATTTTGCTATGTCCACTACTTGTTGCAATGATCATGATTGGGGTGTTTTTTCTTATGATATTGAAAATTTATTTACGCCTCATGATGAATATGTTTGCAATAATATTCAAAGTGGATTTGGAAGAGTGTCAACTTTAGGAAAAAATTATCCCACTACTTCGAAGATTGATAAGTCTTATGAAATTTTTGATAAAAGTGGGTTTGGAGAGGTCATGACTTTATTTTATGATAATCCCACTATTTCGGAAGAATGTCAACTTTGCATGCATGTGGATCATGAAGAGAAAATTTTATGTGATAGATATACTTTTGAATTTTATTATGATCCTATTATTATGAGAGAGGAAAATGTGGTTGTAGAAATTTTCATGTCACTAAAGTACCTCTCGTTATGTTGAGATTGCTATTGTTTCTTTCTCCTTCCTTGCACATGCTAGTTTTTGCTTGTCTTGTTAATTTGTTTTATTATAAAATCCCTATGCATAGGAAGCATGTTAGACTCAAACTTGTTTTTTAAATTTTTCATGACGCTCTCTTCGTGTTTCAATTGCCATCTTTCATGTGAGCATCATTGAAATATCAATACCTAGCTAGGGGCGTTAAACAATAGCGCTTGTTGGGAGGCAACCCAATTTTATTTTTGTTTTCACTTTTTAGGTTCTGTTTTGCATTAAGTATTTCAACCAACCTCTGGTTAGATGTGGTTTTGTGTTTTAATTAGTGTTTGTGCCAAGTAAGACCTTTGGGATAGCTTACGGTGATAGTTGATTTGATCTAGCTGAAAAACAGAAACTTTATTGCACAGGAAAACAATTCTCATTTTTAGCATAAGCGCGATAAAATACTTATTATTTTTGTAAAATATTAAAAAACAAATTTATTATGTTGTCCTAATTTGTCAGAATTTTTGGAGTTACAGAAGTATTTGAAATATCCAGATTGCTACAGACTGTTCTATTTTTGACAGATTCAATTTTTCGTGTGTTGTTTGCTTATTTTAATGAATCTATGGCTAGTATCGGGGGTTATGAACCATGGAAAAGTTGTAATACAGTAGATATTAAACCAATATAAATAAGTAATGAGTTCACAACAGTACCAAAAGTGGTGATTTATTTTTCTTATACTAACGCAGCTTATGAGATTTTCTGTTGAGTTTTGTGTTGTGAAGTTTTCAAGTTTTGGGTAAGGATTTGATGGACTATGGATTAAGGAGTGGCAAGAGCCTAATCTTGGGGATGCCCAAGGCACCCCAAGGTAATATTAAAGGACAACAAAGAGCCTAAGCTTGGGTATGCCTTGGAAGGCATCCCCTCTTTTGTCTTCGTCTATTGGTAACTTCACTTGAGGCTATATTTTTATTCACCACATAATATGTGTTTTGCTTGGAGCGTCTTGTATGATTTGAGTCTTTGCTTTTTAGTTTGCCACAATCATCCTTGCTGTACACACCTTTTGAGAGAGACACGCATGAATTGTGATTTATTAGAATACTCTATGTGCTTCACTTATATCTTTTGAGGTAGGCAATTTTGCTCTCGTGCTTCACTTATATCTTTTTAGAGCATGGTGGTGGTTTTATTTTATAGAAATTGATGAACTCTTGTACTTAACTTATATTATTTTGAGAGTCTCTAAACAGCATGGTAATTTGCTTTGGTTATAAAATTAGTCCTAATATGATAGGCATCCAAGATGGATATAATAAAAACTTTCATATAAAGTGCATTGAATACTATGAGAAGTTTGATTCCTTCTGATTGTTTTGAGATATGAAGATGGTGATATTAGATTCATGCTAGTGAGTAGTTGTGAATTTGATAAATACTTGCGTTAAGGCTTGTGAGTCCCATAGCATGCACGTATGGGAACCCTTATGTAACGAAGTTGGAGCATGAGATATTTTTTGATTGTCTTCCTTATGAGTGGCGGTCGGGGACGAGCGATGGTCTTTTCCTACCAATCTATCCCCCTAGGAGCATGCCCGTAGTACTTTGTTTCGATGACTAATAGATTTTTGCAATAAGTATGTGAGTTCTTTATGACTAATGTTGAGTCCATGTATTATACACACTCTCACCCTTCCACCATTGCTAGCCTCTCTAGTGCCACGCAATTTTCACCGGTACCATAAACCCACCATATATCTTCCTCAAAACAGCCACCATACCTACCTATTTTGGCATTTCCATAGCCATTCCGAGATATATTGCCATGCAACTTTGCATCATTCTATTTATTATGACACGCATCATCATTGCATATTGCTTTGCATGATCACGTAGTTGACATCCTATTTGTGGCAAAGCCACCGATTCATCATTTTTTATACATGTCGCTCTTGATTCATTGCACAACCCGGTACACCGCTGGAGGCATTCACATAGAGTCATATTTTGTTCTAGTATCGAGTTGTAATTTTTGAGTTGTAAGTAAATAAAAGTGTGATGCTCTTCATTATTAGAGCATTGTCCCATGTGAGGAAATAAAAAAGAGAGAGAAAAGGCCAAAAAAGCAAAAAAAAAGAAGAAAAAAAAGAGAAAAAGAGAGAAGGGACAATGTTACTATCCTTTTGCCACACTTGTGCTTCAAAGTAGCACCATGATCTTCATGATAGAGAGTTTCCTATATTGTCACTTTCATATACTAGTGGGAATTTTTCATTATAGAACTTGGCTTGTATATTCCAATGATGGGCTTCCTCAAATTGCCCTAGGTCTTCATGAGCAAGCAAGTTGGATGCACACCCACTTAGTTTTCTTTTTGAGATTTCATAAACTTATAGCTCTAGTGCACCGTTGCATGGCAATCCCTACTCACTCACATTGATATCTATTTATGGGCATCTCCATAGCCCGTTGATACTCCTAGTTGATGTGAGACTATCTCCTTTTTGTCTTCTCCACAACCACCTTCTATTCCACCTATAGTGCTATTTCCATGGCTCACATTCATGTATTGCGTTAAAGTTGAAAAGGTTTGGGAACATCAAAAGTATGAAACAATTGCTTGGCTTGTCATTGGGGTTGTGCATGATTTGAATATTTTGTGTGATGAAGATGGAGCATAGCCAGACTATATGATTTTGTAGGGATAAGCTTTCTTTGGCCATGTTATTTTGAGAAGACATAATTTCCTTGTTAGTATGCTTGAAGTATTATTGTTTTATGTCAATATTAAACTTTTGTTTTCAATCACACGGATCTGAACATTCATGCCAAAATAAAGATAATTACATGGATAAGTATGTTAGGTAGAATTCGACATCAAAAATTCTGTTTTTATCATTTACCTACTCGAGGACGAGCAGGAATTAAGCTTGGGGATGCTTGATAAGTCTCCAACGTATCTATAATTTTTTTATTATTCCATGCTATTATATTATCTGTTTTGGATGTTTTGTATGCATTAATGTGCTATTTTATATTATTTTGGGGACTAACCTATTAACCTAGATCCCAATGCCAGTTTCTGTTTTTTCCTTGTTTAGAGTTTCATAGAAAAGGAATACCAAACGGAGTCCAAACAGAATAAAACTTTTGCAATGATTTTTCTTAGACCAGAAGACATCGAGAGGACTTGGAGTGCACGTCAGGGAAGCCACGAGGCAGCCACAAGGATGGAGGGCGCGCCCCCACCCTTGTGGGCCCCTCGTGACTCCACCGACCTATTTCTTCCGCCTATGTATTCTATTATATTCCAAAACCAATCAGGAGAGCCACGAAAACACTTTTCCACTGCCGCAACCTTCTGTACCGTGAGATCCCATCTAGGGGCCTTTTCCGACGTCTAGCCGGAGGGGGATTTGATCACGGAGGGCTTTTATATCAACACCATTTCCCTTCCGATGAAGCGTGAGTAGTTTACCACAGACCTACGGGTCCATAGCTAGTAGCTAGATGGCTTCTTTCTCTCTCTTTGATTCTCAATACCATGTTCTCCTCGATGTTCTTGGAGATCTATTCAATGTAATACTTTTTTGTGCTGTGTTTGTCGAGATTCGATGAATTGTGGATTTATGACTAGCTTATCTATGAATATTATTTGAATCTCGTCTGAATTCTTATATGCATGATTTGATATCTTTGCAAGTCTCTTCAAACTATCGATTTGGTTTGGCCAACTAGATTTGTTTTTCTTGCAATGTGAGAAGTGCTTAGCTTTGGGTCTAATCTTGTGGTGTCCTTTCTGAGTGATAGTGGGGGCGGAAAGGCATGTATTGTATTGTTGCCATCGAGGATAAAAAGATGTGGTTTGCATCATATTGCTTGAGTTTATTCCTCTACATCATGTCATCTAACTTAATGCGTTACTTTGTTCTTCATGAACTTAATACTCTAGATGCAGGCAGGAGTCGGTCGATTTGTGGAGTAATAGTAGTAAATGCGGGCAGGAGTTGGTCTACTTGACACGGACGTGATGCCTATATTCATGATTATTGCCTTAAATATCGTCATAACTTTGCGCTTTTCTATCAATTGCTCGACAGTAATTTGTTCACACACCGTATTATTTTCTATCTTGAGAGAAGCCTCTAGTGAAACCTGTGGCCCCCGGGTCTTTTCCATCATATAATATTCTAGTTTCCATCATATTAGTTTCTGATCTACTATTTTGCAATCTTTTATTTTCCGATCTATAAACCAAAAATATTTACTTTACCGTTTATCTATCTCTATCAGATCTCACATTTGCAAGTAATAGTGAAGGGATTGACAACCCCTTTATCGTGTTGGGTGCAAGTTGTTGTTTGTTTGTGCAGGTATTCGATGACTTGCGTGTTGTCTCCTACTGGATTGATACCTTGGTTCTCAAAAGTGAGGGAAATACTTGCTCTACTTTGCTTCATCACCCTTTCCTCTTCAAGGGAAAAAACAACGCAAGCTCAAGAAGTAGGATTGACCAGTACCAAATTCTCAAGTACCAAGTTCTCCTAGTTACTGGGTCGGCCAGGCACCCCCCAGATCCTAAAGTACCCTCTGATCTACTTTCACACAGCCAATATCTGAGTCAGTGATGAAGAAGATACAGGACGACAACACACGCCGATCTACTTCATTTGGCTAACTCCTGAGTCGACAACGAAGAAGATCCTACCTACTATCTCACCAACTACGGGTGTTGTCGAGTGTCCCGAACGCCTAGCAACAGTTCTAAAGATCACCACCGATTGCCCGCAATTGACAGCAGTCTCGGGGACTACACCTAGTGTGTGCACTCAACATTCCCCAACTGGAAAGTGACTCATCGATGAGCTAAAAATGACAAGTAGCCTCAAGGGGAAACAACCACAAGTTCTAAGACTGCCACTGACTGCTTTCAGTCAGTGGTAGCCTCAGGGACTACACCCAGTGGATGCACTCAGTGTGCCCCAACTGGATCGTGACCACTCCGATATGCCCCAGCTAGACCCTGAGTGAATACGACAAAAAACACAGAAAGTTCAAAGACAGGAGCCTCAGGGACTACACCCAGTGGGTGCACTCGGCATTCCCCCACTGGATCGTGAACACCCAGTGGGTGTTCCCTATGCAAACGCACTAACAAAAATCCTACCACGGGAAAAAGAAAAAACTTCGACTAGAAATTATACTCACAATGGACTTACCCGGACGTTGGTCTACAGCGCTGCGCTGGCGTCATAAGCCTCCTTCAGTCGATCACACATCAACCCCGCCTGGATCAGAGCCTCCTTGCTCGCCCCCACTTGATCTTCAAGGACATGGTATAGGGGGAAGGATGTGGCTAGGGCCGATGGAGACGCAGATGCAGGCCTCAGAGCTAGAACAACCAACGACCCGCTCAAAGGAGTTGGTGTACATCCTGCGGTCGGGACCACTGTAGTCGAAGGCACCGAGCCACCTTGGGCCAGAGGACTCGGCCCTGTAGCTCTTGCGGCGGCCTTCATCGGAGAAACGCAAGCCACTCGGTGCGGGGAAGCATCCTGCATCACCACGTCAATGCTCGACGTTTTCTCCTTGATGGCCTCCGGGTTGGGCGGGTCGACCCTCTCTTCATCATCCAGCCGAATGATCTTGGGTGGGGCTGCACGAATACACGAATCCAGAAAATTAGTAGAGATCAGTCGGAAGAAGTCTAACCATTTCAATTGGTCGGTGCAAAATACCTTTGGAGGTAGCATCGTCCGCCGCATCGGCTTCACTCAGACGCTGCTTGTGGGCATGCAGGTCCGCTTAAGTCATTGAGGTGTCGTTGCTACAAGGATTAGACAGCACTCGGTCATCAACCGAATCAGCGCAAAAACAAGCAAAGGATTGATAAGAACACTCATGTCGAAGCCACATGCACTGCCACCTTGATCCGAGGCACCGCAGTCTTTTGAGGCTTCGCGGAGACCTGCTTGGGCAGCTTGGACTGCTTCTTGGCCGAGCTCTCGGCCTCGGCGCGCGCACCCTTGGAGCTGCGAGTCGTCTGCCCAGAAGCAGTCGACTCTGACGCCCACATGCCTTGACACTAGGGTTGTGATGGGCCTTCATGAGGGGTTCCTTGGGGGCCTCATAAGACGGAGAGGACTCAGCCTCCTCCCCATCCTCCGAGCTCTCATCCTCGTCACTCTCCTCCTCGTCCTCGTCGTCATCGTTATCACCAAACTCTTCCGAGTAGCGGCGCTCACCATCACTCGCCGCATCCTCAGGCACCCGGTAGACCGTTGGGATGTTGGAGATCATGTTCTAGAATTCCTGAAGAGCAAACACATCAAGACACCGTAATCAAATATACAAAAAAACATACCAGCGAGTCGATTCGATAGAAGCACTTTACCTCGATAGTCGGCGGGGGTTCTTTAGAGTAAGCTGGCACCAACCTGGCTCCCCGCTGGTTGTCTCGAGCATAGGTGATGGTGTTGATCTTGGCCCCCATGTCCATCTTGGCGAGCTCCTCCGTGTGTCGGGTGGGGTCATTCGGCCCCTCGTACAACCAGATTGGGTGGGCCCTGGCCTGCAGCAGCTGAATTCGCCGAGTGAGAAAAGTTTCCAGCAGATCCATGTTGTTCACGCCGGCATTCACGACTCCGACCAGGGTGTTGGCCAAGATGCCTACCTCCATTTTCTCCTCCTTCGTCACCGAAAGGGACTCGGGGGCCTTCACCTTCTCCACCGAGTACGGTGGGAGGCCCGACTAGTTGGGAGCACTGGGGACATCCCTGCAATAGAACCATGTCCCCTGCCACCCCTTGAAGGCATCAAGGAAGCTCATCTTAATTAGGGAAGGCGCTCCCCCGGACTTGGATGCCCAAGCCCCCGCACAGCTAGGTGACATGGGTCTTCGCGCCGGCTGACGAGTCCTTGACATTCATCGACCGACAAGTGAAGATATGCTTGAAAAGTCCCTAATGGGGTTGGCAGCCGAGGAAGTTTTCATAGAGGGAGACGAAGGCCGAAAGATAGATGATGGCATTTGGAGGGAGATGGTGGAGTTGTGCACCGAAATAATCAAGAAATGCTCGAAAAAAGGGGTGGGGAGGCATAGAGAAGCCCCGTGCGATGTGCGTGACGAGCAGGACGTGCTCGTCCTCCTGCGGCACCGGCTCGATCTACGTCACACCCGGGCGACGCCACCTGTCACGCGGGATGAGCCCCTCCTCTGCAAGCTCCTCCAACTGCAGGGACGAGATGCATGATGGGATCCAATCCCCCGCCGCGCCTTTGGCCGCCGCACCAGAGCCGGAAGAGGAAGCCTTCCCGGCCTTCTTCGCCTTTTCCACCTTGGCCATGGAATCTCTCGCCATCGCTGCGGAAGCTCTGCGCGCTCGAGTGGAGAAGAGAAGCGGAGGAGCCAGAGCAGAAGAAAGGAGATCGGAGGTCCTGACCTCAATCTCTAAACCTTTTATATCGCAGCGCGAATCGTGAGCCGAATCTCACACCACAGATCTCTGGATCAACGTCCCATGAGACAGAGTTTCGCGCAGAGCGAGCGCGGCGCGTGGCGGATATCTCACGTGAAAATCAAGAGCCACGCCCTCACTTTCCCCACTAACGCACGACGTTACCGCTTTTGCACACGCATGCACGAATTCAAATCTCGTGATTTCTAGGGTGAATCAATCCAATTGATTAGCTGCAGTCCCTTTCCTAAAGGATGCATGTTAGTCTGACTAACCAACCTGCGCGGGGACCCGTGCACTCGGCCACATTAAACACCCGACTGAAATCTTCTTCAGGATCGTTATGTGACGAGCTTGACGCCCCTCCATGGGTTCACTTGGCCCTCTTAGTAGGCTCCAAGGCGCATGACTCGTGAAACTAGACCCATAAAAGTCTCGTGCTAGCGTTCCCCTGGGATAAGGAGTGGTATTTCTCCGGAGAATCGGACCACGCGCCGGCATCGCCACTCGAGTTGTAATGGCATGCCATCACTTGGGCCCCAAGTCTATCTCCTCTGAGAGACAAAACGAATGCCACCGGGTTTTTCTCGACGATCAACAGCACTCGGTCACCTAGGTAAACCTGTAGTCTAGAATCCGTTGTGTTTTCGTCTAAGGAACAACAATCCACGACTCGGAAACATATTCTAAATGCTCCCGCGGTACTCGGACTCAAGCGAAGGACCGACTTGTCTGTCCTACGAAATCCCAACCGATTCGGGGGCTAATGATGAGGTCACCTATTATAGGTAGGGTCAAGGACCCATCATTTGGGACCCACATGGGGCCCACCACCACCATAGGTAGGTCCTTGGACCATGCCAGCATTCAGATGCTCACATCAGGAAGTCTACTCGAACAACTCGACGGCACTCGGACGACCACATGCCACCCGGCTCATGGACCATCACTCGGACCAAGAAGACAGGAGGGCGTAGTGGGAGCCACAATGGTCGAAGAATCCTAAGTTATCATTTAACAAGAGTCAAGGCGACCGTTACCAGAAACTACCGTAGTAGTGGCTCATAACACTTGTAACTAACGCATTCAGTGTCACTTAATGCCCAAACAGCATGGAGGACATGGGGCTGCAGCGCACTCTATATAAGCGCCCCCCTCCATAAACGGACACGAGCAATCTTTGTAACCATACCCATCAAATCAAAACTAGCCTCAGGGCATGAGACGTAGGGTTGTTACCTCCACCGAGAGAGGGGCCCAAACTCGTTAAACACCAAGTGTTGCACCTGCGTCGTAGCTAGGTTCTGCCCCTTATTCGTACCCCTAGTACTCATTGTCTGGATCGTAACCCCAACAAGCGCTGGCAGGTCCGCTACCACGGCGCGGCGGCTAGGCTCAATTTCCACTTCGGCACACGTCCAGTCGAACTTGTCCCGCAAGAGCGAGGGGTGGTGTAACACCCATGATGCGGCTATATCTCCCACGTGTCGGGGCACAACTTAGAGGCATAAACGCATGGTAGGCATGTCGCAAGTGGGGTAATCTTTACACATCCCATGTACTAAATAAGGAAGGGATAAAGAGTTGGCTTACAATCGCCACTTCACACAATACATAAATATAGCATTACATCATCCAGAATACAATCAAGGTCCGACTACGAAACCAAATAAAGAAAGACAACCCCAAATGCTAGATCCCCGATCGCCGCAACTGGGCTCCTCTACTGATCGTCCGGAAAAGACACATAGTAACGTCCCGAATCCTCGTCGAACTCCCACTTGAGTTCGATCGCGTCCCCTGCACTGGCATCATCGGCACCTGCATCTGGTTTTGGAAGTAACTGTGAGTCACGGGGACTCAACAATCTCACACCCTCGCGATCAAGACTATTTAAGCTTAAAGGGTAGGAAAGGTAGTGAGGTGGATCTGCAGCAAGCACTAGCATGTATGGTGGCTAACTTGCGCAAATGAGAGCGAGAAGAGAAGCAAAGCACGGCCGAGAAGCTATAACGATCAAGAAGTGATCCTGAAACTACTTACATTCAAGCATAACACGAAACCGTGTTCTCTTCCCGGACCCCACCGAAAAAAGACCATCACGGCTACACACGCGGTTGATTCATTTTAATTAAGTTTAGTGTCAGGTTTTCTACAACCGGATATTAACAAATTCCCGTCTGCCCATAACCGCGGGCATGGCTTTCGAAAGTTCATAACCCTACAGGGGTGTCCCAACTTAGCCCATCACAAGCTCTCACGGTCAATGAATGATATTCCTTCTCCCAGGAAGACCCAATCAGACTCAGAATCCCGGTTACAAGACATTTCGACAATGGTAAAACAAGTCCAGCAAAGCCACCCGAATGTGCCGACAAATCCCGATAGGAGCTGCACATATCTCGTTCTCAGGGCACACCAGATAAGCAATCCGTACAACTAAAACCAAACCTCAAGTTTCCCGGGTGGCGCTGCAAGGGGCTCTAGTTTGGACCAACACTCAGAGGAGCACTGGCCCGGGGGTTTAAAATAAAGATGACCCTTGAGTCCGCGGAACCCAAGGGAAAAGGATTAGGTGGCAAATGGTAAAACCAAGGTTGGGCCTTGCTGCAGGAGTTTTATTCAAGGCGAACTGTCAAGGGGTTCCCATTATAACCCAACCGCGTAAGGAACGCAAAATCAAGGAACATAACACCGGTATGATGGAAACTAGGGCGGCAAGAGTGGAACAAAACACCAGGCATAAGGCCGAGCCTTCCACCCTTTACCAAGTATATAGATGCATTAAAGTAAACAAGATATAATAATGATATCCCAACAATAAATCATGTTCCAACAAGGAACAAACTCCATCTTCACCTGCAACTAGCAACGCTATAAGAGGGGCTGAGCAAAGCAGTAACATAGCCAAACAACGATTTGCTAGGAAAGGTGGGTTAGAGGCTTGGCATGGCAATATGGTAGGCATGATAAAGCATGTGGTAGGTATCGTGGCATAGCAATACAGCGAACAACTAGCAAGCAAAGATAGAATTGATTTCGAGGGTATGGTCATCTTGCCTGCAATGTTCTCCGAGTTGACGAAAGCTTGATCCTCGTAAGCATACTTTACGGGTTCCTCGATCACGTAATTGTATCCCGGCTCTACACAAAGCAATAACACAAGCAAAGGAAACAACAATCAACCATGGTGCAATGCGCAAGCAACATGATGCCAAACATGGCATGATATGCAGGATGTGATATGCAATGCATATGCATGCTCCGGAAGGAAAAGATTGATCAAGGCATCAACTTGGCAAACCAAGTGTGCCGCTGGAAAGATGAGTTGATTTTGGTCGAAATCGATATAAAGATCACCGGAATCGGATGCACGGTTTGCAAATGGCAAGCACAACAAGGATGGCACAATTCTGCGATTAACAACACGATGCCATCTAAAATACAACAAGAAACTAAGCTGCTGCACTCCAACATAGCAACAAAGCACATGTCAGTGATGTACTCACGATGCTTGACAAAAGATGAACACTGAGCTACGGCTAAATCACACAAGAGCAGGTTCAAACAAGCATAGCAAAAGTGCAAAAGATATCAGCTTCACAGACTTGGTGGAAATACTAACATGCTAGGAATTAACATCAGGAAGCAATGTTTAGAGCAAGATAACAACATGCTACAGGAACAGAGCATAGCAAACAAAGGCATGGCATGAATCTACTCAAATCATAGAACAAAAGTCCCTTACTGACCATGAGCCAAAAAGGATCAGAAGATATGATGGCACCCATGTAAACATAGCAAGTTTCGTTAACAGATTCAGACTTAGCAGAAAACTGAGCATGGCAATGACAGAATTATGAAGGCCTCTTTGCGAGCTCGATTCACTCATCACAAGGAATTGCATGACAAACTAAGCATATTACCAGCAAGAAGACATGATCATGAAGCTAACCAAAGCAAGAACAAGCTCATAGCATGCATGGATCAAGTACAACAACCTTGGCAAAATTGATTAACACGTAAATAATCTGCCAGGAACATTTTATAGCAAAAGTAGAGCAAGCTTGAGTCATGCAAGGTTACTCCATAAATGCAAACAGGGGCATGGATGGATAGAGCATAACCATATGTCAAAATCATCCTTACTGAACATACTCAAAAGAAGCATGGATCTCACTGTAGCAACATGAATACATGGCATAAAAATAACAGCAGAGCAATGACTTGGTGAAATTCTAAGTCTCTGAAATCAGCAATATCACAAGAGCTACTTTGCATGCATGTGCTAGTCACCACAATGATCACAAAAAATACATGGCATACACCCCTGTAAAGATGGCATGGCATAGACTAAAACACATGTAGATCTTATGTTCATATGTAGCACACAACAATTGTAGCAAAAATGACAAATGCTCATACTCTGCTAAGAATCAGCACCTAACATTTTATAGCACTCTTGCATCAACGATTTGGGCGTCAATATGGACTCAAGCAAGAATGGCACAATGGAACAAAATGAAGAGCACATCATGATGAACATTTTGATATAGCATGCATGCAAAACGGATCTACGGATGAGGAGTTATGGCATGTTGAACAGGGCTAAAATATATAGCAGAAAAATGACTTAGAGGGAAAAGAGGGGTCAACCCTAGGGTTTTCCAGATCTGGATCTGGCGCGGATTCCGAGGATGACCGGAATCTCACCGGAGTTCGCCGCCGGAGTGGAGGGAGAGGACGAAGGAGCGATGGCCAGAGCTTGCTGGACTTGAGGAGGGACGGCGAGGTCGACAAGGTGCGGCGAGGTGGCTGGCGAGGCGCGACGAGGGGGCGGCGAGGTGGCGCGGCAGAGCGGCAATGGCGGTGGCCGGGCGGCAGCGGGCGCGGCGCGAGGCGGCGGGCGACCGCGGGCACGGGGCGGCGGCGGCTGGGCTCGGGCGGGCCCTCCTCGGGCTCGCCGGACCACGGCGGCGGGGACAGGTCCAGGGACACGTGGCGCGCCCAGAGTGGCTGAGGGAGGAGGCAGACGCGTCCGGCCGTGTCCGGCGGCGCGGAGGGATTGGATCTAGGTTTTTTTACCCGGATTTGGACGGGGAGGACATATTTATACATAGAAGGAGGTGGGAGTGTCCAAATGAGGTGTAGTTTTCAGCCACGCGATCGTGATCGAACGGCCGAGAGGATAGAGGGGTTTTGGATGGGTTATTGGGCCACTTTGGAGGGGTGTTGGGCTGCAACACACATGAGGCCTTTACGGTTCCCCGGTTAACCGTTGGAGTATCAAACGGACTCCAAATGGCACGAAACTTGACAGGAGGTCTACCGGTGGTGTACCAAGGCCGCTTGGCAAATCTCGGTCCATTCCGAGAAGGTTTAACACCCGCACACGAAAAGATACAAAAGGGGGCGCCGGAGGACATAGGAGTGTCGGATTGCAAAACGGACAACGGGGAAAATGTTTGGATGCATGAGACAAACACGTATGCAAATGCGATGCACATGATGACATGATATGATATGCATGACATGGACAAAATGCAAAACGAAGACAAAACCCAACCACGAGGGAATCTCATAACTTAGAGCCGAAGATGGCAACAGTCAGAGTACAAATATGGCAAGTTACATCGGGGGTGTTACAACACTCCACCACTACGAAAGGATCTCGTCCCGAGATCTAGGACTTAAAGAACTCCGGATATTTGGAACGGAGGTGGTCCTCGCGTTCCCAGGTGGCTTGTTGGACGGAATGGTGTGACCACTTCACTTTCAGGAATTTGATAGACTTGTTGCGAGTCTTGCGCTCGGTTTCTTCAAGAATAGCAACGGGATGCTCATGATAAGACAAGTCTTCTTGGAGATCAATCTCTGCAAAGTTGATGGTGCGGTCAGGAGTCTTGAAGCACTTGCGAAGCTGAGACACGTGAAACACGTCGTGCACATTTGCAAAGTTGGACGGAAGCTCAAGTTGATAGGCGAGGTCGCCTCTTTTGCCAATGATCTTGAAAGGACCCACGTATCTAGGGGCGAGCTTCCCTTTGATACCGAAGTGACGAGTGCCTTTCATTGGAGAGACGCGGAGGTAGACATGGTCTCCTATCTCGAAATCCAAGTCACGATGCTTGCTATCATAGTAACTCTTCTGTCGCGATTGCGCGGCTTTGAGATTTTCATGGATGACTTTGCACATTTCTTCAGCCTCTGTGATTAAGTCATTGCCAAGAAGTTGGCGTTCACCAGTATTTGACCAATTAAGAGGGGTACAGCACTTTCTGCCATAGAGAATCTCGAATGGGGCCTTGCCCGGACTCGCTTGGAAGCTGTTGTTGTAGGAGAACTCGGCATATGGAAGACAATCTTCCCACTTCATACCGAAAGAAATGACACAAGCCCTGAGCATATCTTCAAGGATTTGATTTACTCGCTCGACTTGTCCACTAGTTTGAGGATGGAAGGCTGTGCTGAAGCGGATGTTGGTGCCCATGGCCTTCTGGAAGGAGTCCCAGAACTTAGAAGTAAAGATGCTTCCACGATCTGAAGATATCAATTGCGGAATGCCGTGCAAAGAGACAATCCTGGAGGTATATAGCTCTGCTAACTGAGCTGTTGTGATAGATTCTTTGATAGGAAGAAAATGAGCCACTTTAGTAAGCTTGTCGATGACAACAAAGATAGCATCATTTCCACGTTTGGACTTGGGAAATCCAGTCATGAAGTCCATCTCAATATGGTCAAACTTCCATTCTGGAATGGCAAGAGGTTGGACGAGACCAGCTAGTTGTTGGTGTTCTGCTTTCACTCTTCTGCAGACATCACATTCATTCACGAATTGAACAATCTCTCGCTTCATTTGAGTCCACCAATACGACTGCTTGAGGTGATGGTACATCTTTGTACTTCCAGGATGAATAGATAGGAGGGAATTGTGAGCCTCGTTCATGATGACTTTATGTAGATCACCCTTAGGAACCACAATTCGATCCTCAAAGAAAAGAGTATCTTTGTCATCAAGGAGATAGCACTTGTACTTGGGTTGGCTCTTGGCGATCCCATTTTCACCTTCTTCACCATTGCATCAAGAAGTTGTGCCTCACGAATCTGATCTTCCAAAGTAGGAGAGACTTGGAGGTTGGCAAGAAATCCTTGAGGAACAACTTGGAGATTCAATTTGCAGAAAGCTTCACAAAGATCCGGTTGGAAGGGCTTGAGAATCAAACTGTTGCAGTAAGCCTTTCTGCTCAAAGCGCCTGCAATGACATTGGCCTTGCCTGGAGTATATTCAATACTCAGATTATACTCTTGAATCATTTCGACCCAACGAGTCTGTCTGAGGTTGAGGTTGGGCTGAGTGAAGATGTACTTGAGGCTCTTATGATCAGTGAAGATGTCCACTTTCCTTCCCAACAAGAGATATCTCCATGTTAACAGAGCATGGACAACTGCCGCCAACTCGAGGTCATGAGTGGGGTAGTTCTTTTCGTTGGGCTTCAACTGACGAGAGGTATAGGCCACAACTTTCTTCTCTTGCATTAACACAGCACCGAGACCTTGCACGGAAGCATCACAGAACACTTCGAATGGTTTGGATTCATCAGGAGGAGTCAGAACTGGAGCTGTGACTAGCTTCCCTTTCAGGGTCTTGAAAGCGATGTCACATTCAGGCGTCCAGACATACTTCACATGCTTCTAGAGGAAGTTGGAAAGAGGCTTAGCAATCTTAGAGAAATTCTCAACGAATCTTCGACAATAGCTTGCAAGCCCAAGGAAACTGCGGAGCTGCTTCACATTCTGAGGCAGTTCCCAATTCACAACTGCAGACACCTTCTCAGGATTAATAGTTATGCCCTTGGCGGAGATGATATGCCCAAGGTAGAGAACCTCATCGAGCCAAAACTCGCACTTTGAAAACTTCGCATAGAATTGATGTTCTCTGAGTTTGTCTAGCACCAATCTCAAATGCTTGGCATGATCCTCCTTGTTCTTGGAAAATACCAAAATATCATCGAGATACACCAAGACGAAATCATTTGTGTAAGGGTTGAAGATGAAGTTCATCATGCGATAGAACGTTGGAGGAGCATTGACAAGGCCGAAAGACATGACAGTTTATTCATAAGAACCATAGCTTGTTCTGAATGCTATCTTGGGGATATCTTGTTCACGAATGTGAATCTGATGATAGCCCATACGGAGGTCAAGCTTGGAGAATACTTGAGCGCCTTTGAGTTGCTCGAAAAGCTCATTGATGTTGGGAAGTGGGTACTTGTTCTTAATTGTCTTCTTGTTCAATGGGCGGTAGTCGACACAAAGTCGGTCCATGCCATCCTTCTTCTTGACAAAAAGAAAACCACAACCCCATGGAGAAGAACTCGGTCGGATCAGACCCATGCGCTCTTGTTCATCGAGTTGTTTCTTCAGGTCCTTCAACTCTTCTGGTCCAAGCTTGTAAGGACGTTTGCAAACAGGTTCCGTGCCATGCTCAAGATCGATGATGAATTCAACTGGCCGGTGAGGAGGCATTCCTGGAAGCTCTGCTGGAAAGACGTCTTGATATTCACAAACGACTGGAATCTGAGAGATGGCATTCAACTTGCCCTTCTCATTGAGAGAAAACAGTCGAATGGTTTCGTCACGAGCTGCATAGATGATCACATCCTCAGACGAGTGTGTCAATTGAATCTTCCTGGTAGCACAATCAAGCTGAGCCTTGTGCTTAGAAAGCCAGTCCATGCCGAGAATTAGATCAATATCCGAGTCACCAAGAACAATTGGAGATGACAGAAATTTATAGTCGCCCATCTTGATAACGGAATCTGGAATGAAAACTCGAGAAGTCATTTGTCGGGCTGGAGAAACAATAGACAAAGGTCTCGGCAATACTGAGTAACCAAATCATGCATAGCCACAAAAGGTCTTGAAATGAAAGAATGTGATGCACCAGTATCAAAACGGACTTTTACAGGAATAACATTAACAGGAAGGTTACCCATGATCACTTCTGAAGAGTCATCTGCCTGAGCTGCATTCATCATGTTGACCTTTGCATACTTGGGATTATGCTTGACCACTGCATTGCTGGCAGATCTCACAGGAGGAGGAGGCGGAAGACGCCTTTGGTTGAAGCATTTGTTCGCATAGTGCCCTTTCTGCTGACACTTGTTGCAAGTAACCTCTGAGAGCGGCTGGTTATACGGAGCACTAGACCTTGGAGCATGAGACGAAGCTTTGTTATGATAGCCTGGGTCGGGTGGGTGGGAAGATCCGTTGCCACCTTTACTCTTCTATAGATAAGGCTGACGGAATGAAGGAGGAGGAGGCAACCAGAACTTATGTTGCTTAGCTGCCACTTGATTTGAAGAAGAAGATGGAGTTGCATCCTTGACTCTCTTCTTAGAAGCATCGCACTTGATCTAAGCAGCTTCTTGCTTTAGTGCCATGTTGTAGAAATCATCATACTTGGTCGGCTCAAAAAGCACGAGAGCTAGTTGCAGATCTTCTCTAAGGACACCTCTGAATTGATAAATCATGCTCTTCTCGTCAGGGACGTCTTGTTTGGCGAAGCGAGCAAGCCTTTGAAACAGGATGTTGTATTGGTAAACAGACATGTTGCCTTGCTTGAGGTTGCGGAACTCCTCATGCTTACTCTCAGCAACACTTTGAGGAATGTGGTGAGCTTTGAAGTCTCGGCGGAAATCATCCCAGGTAATCACACGACCTCCTCTGGAATCTTTGTATTGTTGATACCACTCAGCAGCTTGGTCTTTGAGTTGGAACGAAGCAAACTTGACAAAGTCCTCAGGCCTAACATTGCTACACTCAAAATGTTTGCACATATCCACGAGCCAGTCGGCGGCGTCTGTGGCCTTGACACAGTTACTGAAGGACTTCGGCTGGTTTGCGAGGAACTGATTGAGGGTAGCAAACTGAGCTTGATTGTTGCCTTGGCCTTGATTTCCTTGGTTGCGCTCTTGCAAGAGTTGCAAAAGCATCTGCGTGTTGGCATTGGTGGCGGCCATGAAAGCTTGCCATGCCTCCGGAGGTGGAGGTGGTGGCGGAGGTTTCGGATTTTGACGCGTTGGAGGAGCCATCCTGAAGAGGTTGACATCCGTTAGCATCTTGGAAGACATATATTCAAGCTGAATCAATGGATCGAAATTGCAACATATAGCCTTAACATTCGAACAAGAATGAACGAATGAATTCCAATGTAAATGATCACACTTCCATAAATTGAGAAGCCACTTAGATAAAGGTAGACGAATAAAACAACAAGGTACGGATATGAACAAATAATTGGTAAGGATTACCCAATCACAAACCAAATATCTGCGGGAAGAAAAACTAGAGCTACATGAATTCCCACCTATGAAACTCCCGAAACTTTCTGGTTATGAAATCAGGTGTTTAGGATACAGGGAAAGCATAATATCTCACCCAAAACTAGCAAATCCTACATCCAGTTGTATCCATCCTTCAACACATAACCAAGAAACCTTCGGAAATCATTTACCTCAACCTTCGAAAAAAACATTTGTTATACGAGTTATGGCAATACTCCCAAACTCCCGCCCTAGTACTGGGTGGCGTCGAGGTTATCTCACCAACAAATGCATAAAGGAGATTTTCGATGTCGGCGAACTCAGGTATTCTAGAATTGCAACGATAAAATTGTGACGACAACACCTCGGAGCTCAACTCCCCGGGACACTGCCACAACCCCTAAATGTCAGGAGGCACCAAGAACTATGTTCTCATCACAAAACCATTAGAACGATTCCAAGATACCCGCGTGATCCTAAAAAAAATTAGTGAAATTTGAGGAGAGAAGAGTCAAAACTCTACGTCAGGAGGCCTCACTAGAGCGACGAAGGGACTGAGGAGTAAAAAGAATCCTACTCTCTGATATATATAATCTTATAAGACTCAAAACATTTTTCTAGACTCAACAACGTCAGCGATTCGATCAAGCAGGGGGCTCCTAAGTCGGAGAAGGCTCTGATTACCAACTTGTAACACCCACGATGCGGCTATATCTCCCACGTGTTGGGGCACGACTTAGAGGCATAACCGCATGGTAAGCATGTCGCAAGTGGGGTAATCTTTACACATCCCATGTACTTAATAAGGAAGGGATAAAGAGTTGGCTCACAATCGCCACTTCACACAATACATAAATATAGCATTACATCATCCAGAATACAATCAAGGTCCGACTACGGAACCAAATAAAGAAAGACAACCCCAAATGCTAGATCCCCGATCGCCCCAACTGGGCTCCTCTACTGATCATCTGAAAAAGACACATAGTAATGTCCAGAATCCTCGTCAAACTCCCACTTGAGTTCGATCGCGTCCCCTGCACTGGCATCATCGACACCTGCATCTGGTTTTGGAAGTAACTGTGAGTCACGGGGACTCAGCAATCTCACACCCTCGCGATCAAGACTATCTAAGCTTAAAGGGTAGGAAAGGTAGTGAGGTGGATCTGCAGCAAGCACTAGCATGTATGGTGGCTAACTTGCACAAATGAGAGCGAGAAGAGAAGCAAAGCACGGCCGAGAAGCTATAAAGATCAAGAAGTGATCCTGAAACTACTTACGTTCAAGCATAACACGAAACCGTCTTCTCTTCCCGGACCTCGCCGAAAAAAGACCATCACGGCTACACACGCGGTTGATTCATTTTAATTAAGTTTAGTCTCAGGTTTTCTACAACTGGATATTAACAAATTCGCATCTGCCCATAACCATGGGCACGGCTTTCGGAAGTTCATAACCCTGCAGTGGTGTCCCAACTTAGCCTATCACAAGCTCTCACGGTCAACGAAGGATATTCCTTCTCCCAGGAAGACCCGATCAGACTCGGAATCCCGGTTACAGGACATTTCGACAATGGTAAAACAAATCCAGCAAAGCCACCCGAATGTGCCGACAAATCCCGATAGGAGCTGCACATATCTCTTTATCAGGGCACACCAGATAAGCAATTCGTACAACTAAAACCAAACCTCAAGGTTCCCCGAGGTGGCGCTGCAAGGGGCTCTAGTTTGGACCAACACTCAGAGGAGCACTGGCCCGGGGGTTTAAAATAAAGATGACCCTTGAGTCCGCGGAACCCAAGGGAAAAGGCTTAGGTGGCAAATGGTAAAACCAAGGTTGGGCCTTGCTGGAGGAGTTTTATTCAAGGTGAACTATCAAGGGGTTCCCATTATAACCCAACCGCGTAAGGAACGCAAAATCAAGGAACATAACACCGATATGATGGAAACTAGGGCTGCAAGAGTGGAACAAAACACCAGGCGTAAGGCCGAGCCTTCCACCCTTTACCAAGTATATAGATGCATTAAAGTAAACAAGATATAATAATGATATCCCAACAATAAATCATGTACCAACAACGAACAAACTCCATCTTCACCTACAACTAGCAACGGTATAAGAGGGGCTGAGCAAAGCGGTAACATAGCCAAACAACAATTTGCTAGGAAAGGTTGGTTAGAGGCTTGGCATGGCAATATGGGAGGCATGATAAAGCATGTGGTAGGTATCGTGGCATAGCAATAGAGCGAACAACTAGCAAGCAAAGATAGAAGTGATTTCGAGGGTATGGTCATCTTGCCTGCAATGTTCTCCGGGTTGACGAAAGCTTGATCCTCGTAAGCATACTCAACGGGTTCCTCGATCACATAATCGTCTCCCGGCTCTACACAAAGCAAGAACACAAGCAAAGTAAACAACAATCAACCATGGTGCAATGCGCAAGCAACATGATGCCAAACATGGCATGATATGCAGGATGTGATATGCAATGCATATGCATGCTCCGGAAGGAAAAGATTTATCAAGGCATCAACTTGGCAAACCAAGTGTGCCGCTGGAAAGATGAGTTGATTTTGGTCGAAATCGATATAAAGATCACCGGAATCGGATGCACGGTTTGCAAATGGCAAGCACAACAAGGATGGCACAATTCTGCGATTAACAGCACGATGCCATCTAAAATGCAACAAGAAACTAAGCTGCTGCACTCCAACATAGCAACAAAGCACATGTTAGTGATCTACTCACGATGCTTGACAAAAGATGAACACTGAGCTACGGCTAAATCACACAAGAGCAGGTTCAAACAAGCATGACAAAAGTGCAAAAGATATCAGCTTCACAGACTTGGTGGAAATACTAACATGCCAGGAATTAACATCAGGAAGCAATGTTTAGAGCAAGATAACAACATGCTACAGGAACAGAGCATAGCAAACAAAGGCATGGCATCAATCTACTCAAATCATAGAACAAAAGTCCCTTACTGACCATGAGCCAAAAAGGATCAGAAGATATGATGGCACCCATGTAAACATAGCAAGTTTCGTTAACAGATTCAGACTTAGTAGAAAACTGAGCATGGCAATGACAGAATTATGAAGGCCTCTTTGCAAGCTCGATTCACTCACCACAAGGCATTGCATGACAAACTAAGCATATTACTAGCAAGAAGACATGAGCATGAAGCTAACCAAAGCAAGAACAAGCTCATAGCATGCATGGATCAACTACAACAACCTTGGCAAAATTGATTAACACGTAAACAATCTGCCAAGAACAGTTTATAGCAAAAGTAGAGCAAGATTGGGTCATGATAGGGTACTCCATAAATGCAAATAGGGGCATGGATGGATAGAGCATAACCATATGTCAAAATCATCCTTACTGAACATACTCAAAAGAAGCATGGATCTCACTGTAGCAACATGAATACATGGCATAAAAATAACAGCAGAGCATAGACTTAGTGAAATTCTAAGTCCCTGAAATCAGCAATATCACGAGAGCTACTTTGCATGCATGTGCTAGTCACCACAATGATCACAAAAATACATGGCATACAGCCCTGTAAATATGGTATGGCATAGACCAAAACACATGTAGAGCTCATGTTCATATGCAGCACACAACAATTGTAGCAAAAATGACAAATGATCATACTCTGCTAAGAATCAGCACCTAACATTTTATAGCTCTCTTGCATCAACAATTTGGGCATCAAGATGGACTCAAACAAGCATGGCACAATGGAACAAAATGAAGAGCACATCATGATGAACATTTTGATATAGCATGCATGCAAAATGGATCTACGGATGAGGAGTTATGGCATGTTGAACGGGGCTAAAATATATAGCAGAAAAATGACTTGGAGGAAAAAGAGGGCTCAACCCTAGGGTTTTCCAGATCTGGATCTGGCGTGGATTCCGAGGATGACTAGAATCTCGCCGGAGTTCGCCGCCGGAGTGGAGGGAGAGGACGAAGGAGTGGTGGCCGGAGCTTGCCGGACTTGAGGAGGGACGGCGAGGTCGACGAGGCGCGGCGAGGTGGCCAGCGAGGCACGGCGAGGCACGGCAAGGGGGCGGCAAGGTGGTGCGAAGGAAGCGGCGCGACGGAGCGGCGATGGCAGCGGCCGGGCGGCAGCGGGCGCGGCGCGAGGCGGCGGGCGGCAGCGGGCGCGGCGCGAGGCGGCGGGCGACCGCGAGCACGGGGCTGCGGCGGCTGGGCTCGGGCGGGCCCTCCTCGGGCTCGCCGGGCCGCGGCGGCGGGGACGGGTCCAGGGACACGTGGCGCGCCCGGAGTGGCTGAGGGAGGCGGCGGACGTGTCTGGCGGCGCTGAGGGATTGGATCTAGGGTTTTTTGACCCGGATTTGGACGGGGAGGACATATTTATACATAGAAGGAGGTGGGAGTGTCCAAATGAGGTGTAGTTTTCGGCCACACAATCGTGATCGAACGGCCGAGAGGATAGAGGGGTTTTGGATTGGTTATTGGGCGACTTTGGAGGGGTGTTGGGCTGCAACATACATGAGGCCTTTACGGTTCCCCGGTTAACCATTGGAGTATCAAACGGACTCCAAATGGCACGAAACTTGATAGGAGGTCTACCAGGTCTACCGGTGGTGTACCAAGGCCGTTTGGCAAATCTCAGTCCATTCTGAGAAGGTTTGACACCCGCACACAAAAAGATACAAAAGGGGGCGCCGGAGGACATAGGAGTGTCGGATTGCAAAACGGACAACGGGGAAAATGTTCGGATGCATGAGACAAACACGTATGCAAATGCGATGCACATGATGACATGATATGATATGCATGACATGGACAAAATGCAAAACGAAGACAAAACCCAACCATGAGGGAATATCGTAACTTAGAGCCGAAAATGGCAAGAGTCGGAGTACAAATATGGCAAGTTACATCGGGGGTGTTACAGGTGGGGAGCTCGGCTATGGCACAGGAGGACCGCGAGGCGAGGGAGCGCCTCTAGGCCGAGGCTGCCAACGAGGCCTACATGCAAGAGCTCTGCCGGCAGTAGTCGGAGCTCATGGAGGCGGAGCAGGGGATCTCTGTCGACGCGGAGGGCGGCGAGGTTATCCTACTCTCCTCCGATGATGAGGTCGAAGGCGGCGAGGATGGCGGTGTGGAGGGTGTCGAGGTGGGCGGCAAGGACGAGGAGATCGATGTCGATGATTGGAGGGGTGCCTTCCCCAACGACCCCGACGACGGCACTGATACGTCCATTTTGCATCATGTTTTTCTACTGTTATTTATAATGTTTTTATGCATAATAATGCTTGACCAAGTAATTCTAATGTATTTTCTCTCATAATATGCAAGGTTTACACAAAGAGGGAGAATGCTGGCAGCTGGAATTCTGGAATTGAAAAAGCTACGTCAGATATACCTATTCTGCACATCTCCAAATGAGTTGGAATTTTACGGAGAATTACTTTGGAATATATAATAAATATTGGAGCAAATAACTACTAGAGGGGGCTGCCTGGTCCCCACAAGACACCAGGGCGCGCCAGGCCCCCCAGGCGTGCCCTGGTGGGTGGTGGACAGCCTAGCCCACCTCTCGTGCCCATCTTCTGGTATATAAGGTCTTTTGACCTAGAAAAAAATAAGGAGATCACTTTTGGGACGGAGCGCCGCCGTCTCGAGGCGGAACTTGGGCAGTAGCATGTTTGCCCTTCGGTGGAGCGATTCAGCCGGGGGAACTTCCCTCCCAGAGGGGGGAATCGAAGCCATCGTCATCACAAACAACCCTCTCATCTTTGGGAGGCCAATCTTCATCAACATCTTCAACAGCACCATCTCCTCTCAAACCCTAGTTCATCTCTTGTGTTCAATCTTTATACCAAAACCTCATATTGGTACACGTGGGTGACTAATAGTGTTGATTACATCTTGTAGTTGATTACTATATGGTTTATTTGGTGGAAGATTGTTGGGGATATAATCCCGAGGTGTGACCCGCCATGCTGGGGCCGGGTTACACCGTTGGTGGTTTAATACAAAGAAGATTCTAGGAATCCCAAGAAGATGATGGCTCAACAAGTGGGCCTAATGATGGCCCATGACCCGTCGTATGAGTTGCCAGATGTTGAATTACCTCTCAAGATAGAACAAGTTAGAAACTGAGCCGGTCACGTTGTGTGATCCGGCCGGGACTCTGTAAGCCTCAGGGTCTTGACTTGTGTCTATAAAGCCAAGACCTGACTGCGAGTTAACTCAAGAAACAATCGATTGAGAACTAGGTTAAGCGTATTTGCTCCCTTGTATTCGAAACTTAAGCAATACAAATAGAAGCAGGACGTAGGCTTTTACTTCATTGCGAGGGGCCGAACCTGGGTAAATCCTTTTTGTCCTTTGTCTCGTTCAACCCCTTCGAGCTACCTACATTGTGATGGCTCCACACCTAAGTCCTTTCACTAGGGCATTTGTCGTGACAAAACCACGACAGTTGGCGCCCATCGTGGGGCCAGAGCACGATGGTTTTGAGTTCTTGAAGGGCAATTTCTTAGGGATTGAGGATACGCCGTGGGCCGGATGACCAAGAGTCGCAGCAGCAAGATCCACATCGACGACGTTGGCTGGGGTCGCGAGGCCGACTCAATCGAGTACGGGTACCGGGTCCCCTTCGACGGAATTCACGTCTTCATTGGCAAAATCGGCGAGTTAGAGGCTGAGACGGACACCTGCACCAACACCATCAAGACGGCTCGGCGCACACGACCGCCAGGGCTCAACCTAGCCGGAAGTGTGCTTAGCTTTGTTCATGGGGCGGATCTCGAGGAAGGATCTATGTCTGTTAGAGAGACAGCCATCTATTGAGGTGATGAGTACTCAACCGGAGAAACAAAGTCAATCTATCAGCTTCAGGACGGCGGGCTTGGGGGCTATTCCGATGGGGACAGTATTCTGGATCCCTATGAGCCGCCTAGCAGGGCTGCTATTTTTATGGCTGGCACACAACCAGTTTTAAACTCCTCCACTACCACGGCCATGACATCCGGCTCAACTGCGACGGCCGAGGCAAGCGACTCTGCGCGGCTGTCGGCTCAAGTTTTATCTGAGCTCTTGGATGCCTTGGCGACTCTGTTAGCTGCAGAGGTAACTCCGGTGAATCAATTACAACACAATGCGGAGGCTGCGAAACTTCGAGATGAGGTCTCCAAGGATCGAGAAGATCTTGATGCAGAGAATGTCAGGATGGCCACGGAACGAGCCGTGTTGGAGGCTGAGTCACAAAGGATAAGGGCAGAAGCCTTCCGTATAAATCTGGATCAGAATGCATCAAATGTTGTTCTTCGAAGGAGGCACCAGAGCCGCCTTCCATGGCAGTTTGAAGGGACAAATCTCTTTAACACGCCCGGAGCGGGAACGAGTAACCTTCCCAGTGTGACCCAGGCTACTGAGGCGCCTGTGACTGGAGCAGCGACTCAACCTTGTATACCAGACCCGCCCCATATGGACCTAGCCCCGCCTTAATGGGTACCGACACCTTTTGGCCATTACTCTATCCCGGTGGATAACATGATCACTGCAGCCACACAATTGATGGCTATTCCATTTGAGGGCGAGTCTCCAGCTGCGATAGAGACCCAGAATGCTGTGAGCTCCTTTGGACGGTTGTGGCGCAGCAGGCGGCTTACTCATACAGCCGTGAGAGAATGCATTCAACACCACGCCCAAGTTGAAGCTATAGCCCACGTGTTGAGTCGCCAGCAGTCTCTAGCAGCGAAAGGCGTCGCAACCCGCCTTGCCATGATGACCTGCCCCGTGGGCATAACCCGCCCCATGATGATAAACATGCTCTTTTGGATCGGGCTAGAGCCCATCGTGAGGCAAAATTGGCGGCTCAATTGGGAGCTCACCAGCAGTTTCAGTTGAACCCTTCGCTGTCTATGGAGGCTAGGATGACTTCTAGGACAGTTGGCGTACCATGTCTAGTGTCGGCTCTGCGCAACGAGCGTCTGGCTAAGGATTTTTAGGGCCCCCGTAAGGTGCCTAATTATACAACTCACCTTCCACCTGAGGCTTGGATCGAGAGCTATGAGCTAGCCATGGATATGTTAGATGTTAATGATGCCGTATGTGCCAAGTATTTCACCATGATGTTGGACAGACCGGCCCAAACCTGGTTGAAGGGGTTACTTGCCAATCCCATCAATTCATGGGCTAAGTTGAAGGCACACTTCATTCAGAACTTTAAAGGAACATGTAAGCAGGCTCTGTCAATTATTGACTTGGACAACTGTGTGCAGCGAGAGGATGAGTTGGCTCACCATTGGGTTTGCCAGGTTTTGGCTATTATCCACTCATCGGATAGCATCGCGGCATGCTCGGCTGTTCTGATTTTGGAGAAGAATTGTCACTTCACACCTCTCAAGCAGAAGCTTGGGCAGTTTAAACATCATTGCAATGACAAGGGTGAGCTGATGCCAGCTCTCATCAAGTATGATGATTCTGACAACACCAAGGACCCCGGATCTAATGATGAAAAATCCAATAAGGGGAAGAAAGGTGGCAATGGTAAAGGTCAGCAGCAGAATGTGATGGGTCATAGTGGTCATAATTAGGGCAATGGTGGTAAGCACAAACCAGTCGATGGCGGGTCAGATTTTTTAGCTAACACCAATGCTCAGTATAAAAATCAGCGTCGTAAACGTAAGCTTGGAGGACCAAAATTTAACCTAGAGGCCTTGCTTAATGATCCTTGCCCAAAACATAGTTTGCCTGGTCAACCTTCGACTCATGCTTGGAAGGATTGTTTCATCATGAAAGAATACAAGAGTTCTGGCTTCAATCAGAATCATGGTGGTAACAATGGCCCGCCCGACGGGTTAGGGTCCGGCTCACAGGGGGCTGGCTTTAGCGGCGGCGACTCAAATTTTGGATACCAGTGGCAAGGTAACTAGGGTGGTTATAACCAACAGTCTGGTTAGGGTAACCAGCAGCAGTAGTTGGGATATCAGAGTACCCAAAGCAGCTTAACGGGGGCCAGTATCATGTTTTCACTACAAGTCTTTGTAAAAGAGACCAGGAGGTTCATAAGCGTGCGGTCAGTATAGTTGAGTCGGCAGTACCTTGATACTTGCGATGGTCAGAGCAGCCAATTGTATGGAGTCGAGAGGATCACCCGCCCCGGGTTGACAACCTGGGTCAGCTAGCATTGGTGGTAGCCCCTCAGGTTGGGGGTTATAAATTCACTAAAGTGCTCATGGATGGAGGCAGCAGCATCAATATCTTGTATTATGATACTTTTTTCCAGATGAACATGACTGATAAGGAGCTTAAACCATCCTCTACGGTCTTACATGGCGTGGTCCCTGGTAAGTTGGCATATCCAGTTGGTAAAATTGCCTTGGAAGTGGCTTTTGGTGATGATTATGACTACAGAGCAGAGACATTATGGTTTGAGGTGGTTAAGATACAGAGCCCTTATCATGCCCTGTTTGGGCGGCCGGCTTACGCCAAATTTATGGCCTGGCCCTATTATGTTTACCTGTAGCTTAAGATGCCGGGACATAAGGGTACTATTACAGTCCATGGCAATCGAAAAATTGCTTTGGAATGTGAAGAAGGTGATGTTGCCTATGTTGAGTCTGCTTGTGCCACAGAGGAGCTTAAGTTCTATAAAGATAATGTTGACCCGGCTGATATGACCACCTTGAAGAAGCCTACTACAGAGTAAGATCCTTTGTTGAAATTTAAGTCGGCAGACGACAACAAACAGGTTGACTTTGTCCCTGGCGACTCATCTTAGCAGTTCATCATCAGTGCTAACATGGATTCGAAATAGGAAGGCGCGCTCATCGAGTTCATCCGTGAGAATCAGGACATCTTTGCATGGAAACCTTCGGACATGCCAGGTGTACCGAGAGAACTTGTCGAGCACACTCTCAATATTGATCCTAAATTTAAGCCGGTGAAGCAGTTCCTTCGCAGTTTTCATGACGATTGGCGTAAGGCCATTGGAGAAGAGGTGGTCCGACACTTGGCGGCCAGGTTCATCATTGAAGTTTTTCACCCTGAGTGGTTGGCTAATAGTAAGGTTGTCAGTGGATTACACATGTGTTGATTACACGAACATTAACAAGGCTTACCTAGCTGATCCTTTTGCTCTTCCTCACATCGATCAGATCATAGATGCCACAGTGGGTTGCGAGCGTTTGTGCCTCTTGGATGCTTATTCTGGTTAGCATCAGATCAAGATGGCAGTTAAAGACCAAGAGAATACAACTTTCATCACACCTTTTGGAGCTTTCTGCTGTGTGTATGCCTTTTGGGCTCAAGAGTGCCCAGGCGACTTATCAACGTTGTGTTCAGAACTATTTCCGTAAGCAGATTGTATGCAATGTTCACGCTTATGTGGATGATATAGTTGTCAAGTCCAGAAAGAAGGAGACTTTGATGGATGATTTAAAGGAGACCTTTGATAATCTCCGGGTCTACAAAATGATGCTTAACCCGGCCAAGTGTGTCTTTGGTGTGCCTGCAGGCAAGCTCTTGCATTTCTTGTTCTTTGAGAGAGGTATTGAAGCTAACCCGGTGTCGGTGTCAAAACCGGCGGATCTCAAGTAGGGGGTCCCCAGCCATGCGTCTAGGATCGATGGTAACAGGAGGCAGGAGACACGATGTTTACCTAGGTTCGGGCCCTCTTGATGGAGGTAATACCCTATGTCGTGCTTGATTGATATTGATGATATGAGTATTACAAGAGTTGATCTACCACGAGATCATAGAGGCTAAACCCTAGAATCTAGCCTATGGTATGATTGTATGTATATCATCTATCGACTAGCCTGGCCTCGGTTTATATAATGCACCAGAGGCCTAGGATAACAAGAGTCCTAGCCGAATACGCCTATGGGGAGGAGTCCTTGTCTTGATCACCAAGTCATGTGGAATCTTCCATGTATGCGGCAGCTGTCCGAACTGGCCCATGAGTATACGGCCACGGGGGTCCTCCGCCCAATCTAACAGATCAGGAAACGACGTGGTGAGTACCCCCTAGTCCAGGACACCGTCAGTAGCCCCCTGAATTAAGGATCGATATCCATAGTAAAATTACAAATTATGTGTAATGACTCTATGTATCCAAGTACTTTACATCCTGAATGCTCGGATCCGCATTGTACAAAACTTTGTTGACCGACCATCGGCTTCCACCTCCTCGGCTAGTAGCAGAGGAGTGTTTGTCCTACTTTATAAAGCCTTTATGAGGGCAAAGATTTACGAAAAACAAGGCAATCTGGCCATACGGTTTTATAAACAAAGGTACGCAGAGAGATATGTTATATTACTATTTAACATAAAAATGTCTTCCAAAGAAAATAGTCATGCTATCGGTTCCTTTCTTTGGTTTGTCATGCTAAGCATGATCATGAAACCTCAGCTCTAATGTAAGAGCAAAATATCGAGGATTTAATTTGGGAGGCCAGTTAATAGCCCCCGGTAGTGTTCGGCGACAGTTGAGGTCAAGCCGTAAACACTTCGGCCATTGTTATGAATGGCCCATCATTTAACACCGTCATCGGATCGCTGACCAGTTTACGCTTATTGTGACAGTCAGTTTTCGGCTTTCTCCACTGAGATGCTTAACCATGAGAGCTGGAATCACAATCGCAGTGGTTCTCCCTTTGCACACCTAGCCAAAAAAGCGGAACGTAGGAGGCAAGCGCAGGAGCCGGGCAACCCAACTATTGACCGAAGACACAATTCAAAACCAATGCATATATGGTGAGATCCGAGAATGTTTTTGCTGAATCTATAAAGGTCTCCGGCATTACACTGTGAGACTTGTGCTGGAAACACACAAATAGTTTAAAAGTGCCAAAAAGCTTGGAAAACCAAAAAACGTCAGTAAAAACATGACGTCCGAACAAGATCAAGTGTTCGGTGCCAATCCGAAAATTGGAAGAGAACGAAAAAATTGTGCATCTGTCGTGTTTTGACAACGACCAAGAAGAAAACACATTTACAGCTCATATATAAATTTTAAGAGCCCCCAAGTGACTTGGGTAAGAATTTTATGTATAATGATTGTATGTACCAAAGTACTTATATCATATCTGTGTTCACCCGAACTGTAAACGCGTCTTAACCGACCGTCGGCTTCTCCCTCTTCGGCCAAGGTCCAAAAAGTGTCATGTACTCCACCTGTCGAGAGTATCGACGGTGTTTCCGATGACCAGGCAATCAGGCCATAAGGCTGTAACAGACAAAGCGCGCTCAGGGAACTTATGTTATATTACCAATGAAGTGTAAGAAGCATCTTCGAAGAAAATAGTACCCCCACTGATACCTTTCTTCAGTGCTCATTATTACTATGAGACTTGTACTCATGAGTTCCGTTGTGTGCCGACCATGATTGAAAACAATAAGAGCGCTAGCTTTTGGCTTCACCCAGTCTGAGGTCAGAGCTCGGATGACCCGTTCGTGACAATCGCAGAGGTGCTCCCTTTACTCCCTAGCCGAACAATCGGGAACGTAGGGGTAAGCACAGGAGCCAGGCAACCCAGCTTGCAAATCGCTTAGGTCAATATGGTGCATATTGTGGCGTAATACACGAACAAGGAACGAAGTCGTACAAGTATAATCATATGCAAGAGGAAAAGCTCCATCAAGGGAGCCCCCAAGTAAACGGGGTATTTGAATTTGTGTGTCACAAACAAAGTTTTGACAAGGAGATTCTCTACAAGAAACTTTTTTTCAAAAAGGTATAATGCTTGGTCCAACCGAACACAAGTTAAAAATTTAAAACTTTGAGCATGAAGGCAACTTAGCTGGTTAATGTGTTCGGTATTGATGACGCGGCCCGAGCTTGATGCGGGACAAGGTTCCATCCCCCAAGCCAGTCCTAAGGTGGCGGAACAAAGAGCTCGGCACTCCGAAGTGGTGACATAGCACGGTCAATGCGGGCCGACAGAGTGATGCCGAAGTCCCTGGCATGGGGTAATGAAGTGTTGACGAAGCTCCCCGTCTAGCCGAGGTGACGTGGTATGTCAGTACGCCGAGTTGACGATACTGCCCAACCCGGATCATTTTCCTGTGCACAAAAAATAGTGCAAACCGGAGATAATAGTAATAATAATAATTAAAAAAAGGTCGTTGCATAATAAATAATTTATGAAAAGTGAGTAATAAAAGAAATATGGCCTGGCGCCGAAGTCAATGTCGATGCAGGGCGTCGGCGTGATGTGGTAAAGGCGTGGCAAAGCCTGAATTCACAGGTCGGTCCGAGTTCCGGATGCGGCATTCGCCGGACCATGTACGGAAACTGACCGAACCACCACGCGACCGTCGTTAATGCGGCCATCATTTGATAGACCTGTGTACATATGATGAACAAACTAGAGTAATAATTCCTTGGGAAAAATGAACCCGAACAGACAAAAAATACTAGGATTAATAGCACCTGGTTTATTTGTTGTAGTAATCCGAAGAAAGGTGATTCCGAAAATTGGGACTCGATCCGCACACCCATTGCCTAATGGGCGATAAAGCAACGGTATGGCAATGCTGGCAAAGGTTGGCTTGCCGAGGCAAAGTCCTCGGTCCAGCTAACGTGACGGAGCTGGTCGGCTAGTGATGCTGAAGTCTCCGGAGTAGGTTGATGAAGAGATGGCGAAGTCCTCGGTCCAGCCGAGATGTCGAAGCCTTGATGTTAGCCGATGAGTCGAAGTAGGTCGGCGTGATGGACACCGGCTTGAAGAAGCAATAGTGCGGCCCTGCCGATGCAGGTCATGACGTGGTCGATGCCGGCTTGATGAAGTGACCGTGCGGCGATGCCGGTATGCCCGCTCCATGTAATCCGTGGGGCGGTGATGTTGGTGATGATTTATCCTTCGCGATGTCGGACTCTTGTTCGGCTTGCCAAGATGATGATCCGAAGAAGTTGAGCTCCGCTCAACAAAGTGACGACGTGTCTAGCGCAGGTCAGTAGCCTTGGAGTAATAATGCTGCACTAGTTTGACACCAGCATGATGATGAAGATGACCTCAGGGGAGGCTTAAAAATTTACGGGCACGTGTTTAAAAACAACGCACAATACCCTAGAAGAGAATTCCTCTAAAAAGGTTGTCCAATATCATGTTCATAAAGAAACATGAATTCGGGTCGGATCCGTATTCGCGCAGAAAACGGATCCGAAAATTGGTCCACTCATCGGAAGGTTACCGGAGTTTGAACCGTCGGATCGAGCTGAAATTTGGAGGGGTGGTAGATATGGGAATTCTGCAGTAGATGAACAGTTAGATCTTCCAAAGGACCTTTGATCTGGGCTCTGGAGATCACGCCCTAAACTCGTCCAGATTCCTGTCCAGATTTGACAGGGCTCCGGTATATCGTAGATTGTCGGAGATTCCTCCATCGGAACTCGACGAAGTTTTGCATGGCTGTTGTCGACATAATTCCACACTATTCCATCAAAGCAATCATCAAACCGACGCTCGAGGAGGTGGTGACGGCGAATACAAGTTGACTTGCGGGCGATGTTGGCGTTGAGCCCTCGAGCTCCATGGATGACTCCTCTATGATCATGATAGAGATAGGAATTGATGTTGAAGAAGGCTCCCGTCCGAACATGACAATCGGAGATGGAGCACGGTCCTCGGTCGAGCCAAGGTGACCAGTGGAGCCGGCGACGAAGATGCCGGCGTAGCAGTTGACTTGCGGGCGAGCCATTGATCCTTTTGCCGATCACACAGTGGAACTCTCAATGAAAGCACCAATGTCGGTGTCAAAACCGGCGGATCTCGGGTAGGGGGTCCCCAGCCATGCGTCTAGGATCGATGGTAACATGAGGCAGGAGACACGATATTTACCCAGGTTCGGGCCCTCTTGATGGAGGTAATACCCTACGTCCTGCTTGATTGATATTGATGATATGAGTATTACAAGAGTTGATCTACCACGAGATTGTAGAGGCTAAACCCTAGAATCTAGCCTATGGTATGATTGTATGTATATCATCTATCGACTAGCCTGGCCTCGGTTTATATAATGCACCAGAGGCCTAGGATAACAAGAGTCCTAGCCGAATACGCCGGTGGGGAGGAGTCCATTTCTTGATCACCAAGTCATGTGGAATCTTCCATGTATGCGGCAGCTGTCCGAACTGGCCCATGAGTATACGGCCACGGGGGTCCTCGGCCCAATCTAACAGATCGGGAGACGACGTGGTGAGTACCCCCTAGTCCAGGACACCGTCACCCGGAGAAAATCAAGGCTATCACTTCGTTGGCTAAATCGGCGTGTATCAATGACGTCTAGCGCTTGGCGGGTCGTATTGCAGCTTTAAGCCGGTTCATAAGCTGCCTGCGGGAGAAGGCCATTCATCTGTACCAGATGATGAAGAAAACATATCATTTTATCTGGAGTGATGCTGCTAATGAGGCATTTGAGGCGCTCAAAAAACAATTAGCTGAGCCGGCCATCCTTGCAGCTCATATTGAGAAAAAGCCTTAGTTGTTATATGTGGCTGCTAATAGTAAGGTTGTCAGTGTGGCAATTGTTGTGAAGCGCAAAGAAGCAGGTAAGGAGTACCCAGTCCAGCGGACAGCTTATTATGTTAGTGAAGTGTTAATTGAGTCTAAACAATGATACCCACATTGGCAGAAGCTGGTATGTGGGGTTTTCATGGCCAGTCGAAAGCTGAAGCACTATTTCTTTGGTCGTCCTATTACAGTGGTCAGTTCTGCTCCTTTGGGGGATATTATTCAGAATAGAGAGGCTACAGGACGGGTTGCTAAGTGGGCAATAGAGCTTGGTCCTCATGGCTTGAAATACATGCCAAGAACAACAATCAAGTCTCAGGCTCTGGTGGATTTCATCAATGATTCGACAGAGCTGCAGACACCTGAGGAGAAGCCTGATAACACATATTGGACTATTCATTTTGATGGTTCCGGGCAGTTGGAAGGATCTGGGGCTGGAGTTATTTTGACTTCCCCATGAGGTGACAAATTTTGTTATGTTTTAAGGTTGATGTTTCCTTGTACTACCAATGCAGCTGAATATGAGGCTCTGCTCCATGGTCTTCGAATGGCCAAAGAGATGAACTTAAGCCGGATTAGGTGTTTTGGCGACTCGGATTTAGTGGCTCGGCAAGTTTTAGGCACTTGGGATTCCAAAGACCCGCTCATGGCGGCTTATCGCCGGGTGGTTGATAATATTGCTGGTCACTTCAAAGGTTATCAGGTGGAGCATCTTGATTGAAGGAAGAATGAGGCGGCTGATGCTTTGAGATGGCTTGGGTCTCAACGTAAGTCGGTGCCCCCTAATGTTTTTCTTGATGTTTTGAATAATCCTTCAGTCAAGTTGTCGTCAAAAGAGGATCTTGCTATTCCAGATCTGGAGGCATAATTGGTGGCGGCTCTCCATGCTATTCCCGATTGGACAGTTCCCTACTTGGCATATATGACCCGGAGCGATTTGCCTGAGGATGAAACTTTGGCTAGGCAGGTAACTGATAACCCACAAGTATAGGGGATCTATCGTAGTCCTTTAGATAAGTAAGAGTGTCGAACCCAACGAGGAGCAGAAGGAAACGATAAGCAGTTTTCAGCAAGGTATTCTCTGCAAGCACTGAAATTATAGGTAACAGATAGTTTTGTCATAAGATAATTGGTAACAAGAAACAAGTAACAAAAGTAAATAAAGTGCATCAAGGTGGCCCAATCCCTTTTGTAGCAAAGGACAAGCCTGGACATATTCTCATATGAAGAAAAGCGCTCCCGAGGACACATGGGAATTATCGTCAAGCTAGTTTACATCACGTTCATATGATTCACGTTCGGTACTTTGATAATCTGATATGTGGGTGGACCGATGCTTGGGTACTGTCCTTACTTGGACAAGCATCCCACTTATGATTAACCTCTATTGCAAGCATTCGCAACTACAACAAAAGTATAAAGGTAAACCTAACCATATCATGAAACATATGGATCCAAATCAGCCCCTTACGACGCAACGCATAAACTAGGGTTTAAGCTTCTGTCACTCTAGCAACCCATCATCTACTTATTACTTCCCAATGCCTTCCTCTAGGCCCAAATAATGGTGAAGTGTCATGTAGTCGACGTTCACATAACACCACTAGAGGAGAGACAACATACATCTCATCAAAATATCGAACGAATACCAAATTCACATGACTACTAATAGCAAGACTTCTCCCATGTCCTCAGGAACAAATGTAACTACTCACAAAGCATATTCATGTTCATAATCAGAGGGGTATTAATATGCATATAGGATCTGAACATATGATCTTCCACCAGATAAACCAACTAGCATCAACTACAATGAGTAATTAACACTACTAGCAACACACAGGTACCAATCCCAGACTTGGAGACAAGAATTGGATACAAGAGATGAACTAGGGTTTGAGAGGAGATGGTGCTGGTGAAGATGTTGATGGAGATTGACCCCCTCCCGATGAGAGGATTGTTGGTAATGACGATGGCGATGATTTCCCCCTCCCAGAGGGAAGTTTCCCCAGCAGAACAGCTCCGCCAGAGCCTTAGATTGGTTCTGCCAAGGTTCCGCCTCGTGGCGGCGGAGTCTCATCTCGAAAGCTGGCTTATGATTTTTTCCTCATCGAAAGACTCCATATAGCAGAAGATGGGCATCGGAGGGCCACCAGGGAGCCCACGAGGTAGGGGGCGCGCCCAGGGGGTTGGGCGCGCCCCCCACCCTCGTGGGCAGGGTGTGGCCCCCCTCCGGAACTTCTTGCGCTCGGTATTTTTTATATATTCTGAAAATGACTTCCGTGAAGTTTCAGGACTTTTGGAGCTGTGCAGAATAGGTCTCTAATATTTGCTCCTTTTTGAGCCCAGAATCCCAGCTGCCGGCATTCTCCCTCTTTATGTAAACCTTGTAAAATAAAAGAGAATAGGCATAAGTATTGTGACATAATGTGTAATAACATCCCATAATGCAATAAATATCGATATAAAAGCATGATGCAAAATGGACGTATCAACTCTCCCAAGCTTAGACCTCGCTTGTCCTCAAGCGAAAGCCGAAATCGAAAAATATGTCCACATGTTTAGAGATAGAGGTGTCGATAAAAATAAAATGCGGACATGAGGGCATCATGATCATTCTTAGAACAGCAACTTATATAATTCTTGTCATACGATCTTTTATGCTAGAGTAACAATTAAATCACAATTTCAAGTATGAATCATAAACTTCATTGAAAACTAACAAACTATAATCTCAGTCATTGGAGCAATTGTAATTTATCATAACATAGGAAAGAGTCAATATAAGAGCTTTTCAGCAAGTCCACATACTCAACTATCATATAGTCTTTCACAATTGCTAACACTCACGCAATACTTATGGGTATGGAGTTTTAATCGATCACAGAGAAAGATAGGGGCTTATAGTTTTGCCTCCCAACGTTTTACCTCAAGGGTAATGTCAACAATAATAGTTCATGAAAACTCACATCCAAATAGCCATATATATCAGGATCTTTCCAACATGTTGTGCTTGCCAAAAGATAAAATTTAAAAAGGAAGGGTGAAGATCACCATGACTCTTATGCAAGGTAGGAGATAAAAATAAAAGATAGGCCCTTCGCAGAGGGAAGCAGAGGTTGTCATGCACTTTTATGGTTGGATGCACAAAATCTTAATGCGAAAGAACGTCACTTTATATTTCCACTTGTGATATGGACCTTTATTATGCAGTCCGTCGCTTTTATTTCTTCCATATCACACGACCGTATAAAGCTTATTTTCTACCACACTAATAAGTCATAGATATTTAGAGGGCGGTTTTTATTGCTTGCACCGATGAAAACTTACTTGAGGGATCTTACTCAATCCATAGGTAGGTATGGTGGACTCTCATGGCAAAACTGGTTTAAGGGTGTTTGGAAGCACAAGTAGTATCTCTACTTGGTGCAAAGAATTTGGCTAGCATGAGGGGGAAAGGCAAGCTCAATCATGTTGGATGATCCATGACAATATAATTTATCTTAGATGTAAGAAAACATAACCCGTTACGTTGTCTTCCTTGTCCAACGTCAACTCTTTAGCATGTCATATTTTAATGAGTGCTCACAATCATAAAAGATGTCCAAGATAGTATATTTATATGTGAAGACCTCTCTTCCTTTATTACTTCCTATTAATTGCAACGATGACCAAAACTATGTTTGTCAACTCTCAACAACTTTTATTCATCAGACTTTTTATATGTGAGCTCATTACTCTCCATAAGACCTATATGATCTCTTTGTTTCTTTTTATTTCTTTCTCTTTTATTTTATTCACTCAAGATTATGGCAAAATAATCAAGCCCTTGACTCAACACTAATCTTTATTATATATAGCTCATGGACTCGATTACGTAGAAGGATCGTAAAGCAAAACTCACAACTAGATCATACTAAAACTTTATTCTACTAGATCAAGATATTATCAAAAGGATCGAACTAAGAAAAACGGTAAAGATAGAAGTGATGGTGATACGATACCGGGGCACTCCCCCAAGCTTGGCAGTTGCCAAGGGGAGTGCCCATACCAGATACTCAATTTTTCTTTGTTGTTGGAGAGGGTGGAGTTGTTGATGATGTAGGATTGTTGTCCTTCTTCCAAGGCATAGGCTCGCCATCATAGAAGGATGACCGAGTCTCGTGAATCCTCAAATCTACAGCCAAACTCATCCTCTTGAATCTATACTCATACTCACAATTTTGGTTTTGCAGGTCATAGATCTGGGCTTGGAGGTGCTCGATTTTCTCGTGAAGCTTGAAGATGGCCTCCCCAATGTCCTTGGAATCTAGCTTGTTGTTTTTGGTTAACTCAGTGATCATAATGTGATTGGAGTCAAGTCCACGCTCCACCATCTCCTGGCACCTGAAAACTTGTTGCTCCATTGCGTCAAGCCTTGTTTCCACGCTTCCGGTCCTCCTTGGTCCCTCAACATCGCGGATGTGCAACAACCCCTCACTAATCTCAATGGTTTGAGGGTGTTGCAGCACCTCCGCGAGGTAGGGGTTGATGACCTTCTCAAAGAACTTGTCCTTGGGGGCACTTGAGGACGACATGATGACGTAGATCTGTCAGATAAACAGTTCCAAACAAAGACAAGAGATATTTGCGTGATACGGGAGTCAAAACCTCCGGGATATTATATAATGATTTTTTACCGACCAAAATACGTAACGTGCAAGAAACTGGAGTCCGGAGAGCACACGAGGTGCCCACGAGGCAGGGGGCGCGCCCAGGGGTGATGACCCATAAGTATAGGGGATCTATCGTAGTCCTTCCGATAAGTAAGAGTGTCGAACCCAACGAGGAGCAGAAGGAAATGATAAGCAGTTTCCAGCAAGGTATTCTCTACAAGTACTGAAATAACTAGTAACAGATAGTTTTGTGATAGGATAATTTGTAACGAGCAACAAGTAACAAAATTAAATAAAGTGCAGCAAGGTGGCCCAATCCTTTTTGTAGTAAAGGACAAGCCTGGACAAACTCTTATATAGAGAAAAGCGCTCCCGAGGACACATGGGAATATCGTCAACTAGTTTTCATCACGTTCATATGATTCACTGTCGGTGTACTAAAGTAGGGGTACCCTTAGTACCCCGAACTTGTGCACGGGCAGTCGCAGCGTCCCGCGGCAAGGCCTGCCAGGTCACCGCCAAGACCCTCCGTGGTCCCTTTGAAGACCATTCAAGAACAAAGTACTCAAGGCAAGACCCCGGCAAGAGGAGCTTGCCGGGAAGAAGGCAAGACCCCGGCAAGAGGCGCTTGCCGGGAAGTCCATCAGAAGCGTCCCAAGGCCCCGACAAGAGGCGCTTGCCGGGAAGGCCATCCAAGGCACTCCAAGGAACTTGCCGCGGCGCGCTACGCGCCCCGGCAAGGCCCGGTGAGCGACAAGCTCCCGGAAGCGACAAGTCGACGGCCGCGGCAAGGCGCTTGCCGCGGCAAGCCCCACTCCACGCCCGTGCTCCAGCACATCCGCCCACGTGTCGCTCCGGGGCCCCTCCCAAGCGCACGTGGCAGGAGGCTGTGCAGCTAGGGGCGTGCGGTGGCACGCAGGCGCTGACAAGACAACCGTCGTGGCAAGACGGTGGCGTCCCTAGCGGTCCCTTTCGGTGCTGTCTAGGCGACACAGACGGGCATTTAATGCCCTTGTCCCCTGCCGTCAGGGTTAGGTATGATAACACTGTAGCAGCTAGCTGTGCCTACTACAGCACCTAGCTGTGCCTACCCACGGCTCCTTTTCCACTTTTGCCCTCCGTTGCCCTATGTCGGTAACCCCTTGAGCATATAAAAGGAGGCCCGGGGCAACGTAGAGGGGGGTTCAGCAATTCCACACACTCACGCTCGATCTCGCTCCCGAGCTAGAAATCAATACCAATCCACAAAGCAGGAGTAGGGTTTTACGCATCCGTGCGGCCCGAACCTGGGTAAATCGCTCGCGTGCTTCGCTTCGATTTACTCCTCGCACGACCAACCGCCCGCGTGCTTCGCCTCGATCTGCTCTTTGCGCAACCTCCGCCCCCCGCCGAACCAAAAGGGACCCGGTCCGCCGGTCCCATAGGTGCCTGTGGATCAGCAACCCCGGCATCTCTGGCGCGCCAGGTATGGGGGGCGTCGAAGTTGTGCGAATCAGATCCGGCGTTCTAGCGAGCTAGATCTTCATCTTCTTCATCAACATGCCACCGAAGAAGAAAGTTTCGGAGGCAGCCGCTCCGTCCGCGCCGAGCCACCCACCGGCGGAGCAAACGGATGGTGGGGCAGGCGCCGGCGGAAAGGCATGCATCGACGAGGGAACTCACGATGCTGCCAGGTCCCAGGGCAAGGCTGCACTGCCCATCGGCGGCGTGGCCGGCTCTCACAACGACCGGGCACACTCCAAGACCTCGGCGTCCGTGCATGCACCGCGCCCGTCTCAGGAGGCGCGGGACCGGCAGCGTCATGGTACTCACGGTACCATGCGCTCGCTGGATCCGGATCGCGCTGGTGGATCTCGGAGCGCTCCGGACCACCATGCACGTTAACCTGCTGGCGTCAGCGAGACACGGTCGCCTGGACGGGATACTGCTCCTTCTAACATGGTTAGGACTCCAAGCATATCCCGCTCCTCGCACCGTTCGCTACCGCCGCCCGCCACCGCAGCAGAAGCTCTGGCGCGAGCTCAGCTGCTCCTAGACTACCCTCCAGCGGCGGACAAGATCGACGACTGGAGGGCCACTATCCAGAGTCTCATCGGCTTCGCCAACGGCGACACTCCTCGGCAGCCGGGCACGTTGCAGCCGCAGCGGGTCAGCCAGGCGCGAACCGGTGGAGACAAGACTGGTGGGGGTGCAACTACTGTGCACTCCCCACCCCGAAGGCCAAGATCGCCGACCCGCCGGATCCGCCACGACAGCGACTCCACCGCGTTGTCGGATCCGCGAGCTCGTCGCGATCAACGCCAGGTTCTTCAAGAACGATAGCAGGAAGACGCTCGTACTCGCATCGAGCGCCGGAGAGAAGCGCGACGTCAGTCAGACCAGCGTGCTGGGCCCTCTGTTGACATGCATGCGCCAGGGGAACCAGGCGACTTGCCGTACCCGGTAGGTTGCCCTGCGTTCACTCGTGAGCTGCGGCAAGTCCAGTGGCCCAGTACGAAGAACTTCAAGCCCGACGTACCAGAGAAGTACGACGGCATGTTGCATCCGTCGGAGTTCCTCAGCATCTACACCATCGCGGTGCAGGCTACTGGGGGACGGGACGACAAGATCCTTGCCAACTACTTCCCGCTGGTGCTTAAGCCCAACGTCAGGTCCTGGCTCATGCACTTGCCGGACAACTCCGTATCCTCCTGGGCTGACCTGTGCCATCAGTTTGTTGGCGCCTTCATGGGCGGCCACAAACCTCATGGCCAAGATAGCGATCTTCATCTGCTCGTCCAGAAGGAAGGAGAGCCCCTGCGCCAGTACATCCAGAGGTTCAGCCGTGTACACCACAACATCCCAAATATCCACCCTGCCGCGGTAATCAGCGCGTTTCATCAGAACGTGCGTAACCGCAGGATGCGGGAGGAGTTGGCGATGTGCAAGATTCGGGACGTCAGCGAGCTTTATGCCCTGGCCGACAAATGTGCACGCGCGGAGGAGGGGAGGAAATTCCCCGGAGAAAGCACTGGAGCAGAAGGATCTGACAGTGAGGATGCCGCCCCGGCAAAGAGAAGCCGGCGGCGCAACAACAGGAAGAAGCAGAACAGCGAGGTGCTGGTCGTTGAGCAGTCCGGCAATGAAGGTGACGCCACGAAGGCTACAGTTGGTAGCTCCGGCAAGGGAGTTGCCGCGTGCACCAACTGTCAGGCTGTGGCGGTCGCCGACAAGCGGGACGGCTCCGGCAAGCAATACTGTAAGATTCACCGCACCAAGGGCCATGACCTCCAGAGCTGCAAGAAGGTCGAGCAGCTCGTCCAGCAACAGAGGGCTGAATACGAGCGGCGCGACAGGGAGAGAGCCCAAGGGGGTGCCGAGAAACCTAGCCAGAAGCGCACCGGCCAGGAAGGACGCCGCGGCAAGGCCAAGCAGCAGCAAGGAGACAGACCTCCCCGCGGTCGCGACAACAACGACAACGACGGCGAGGATGAAGACATGGATGACGTTGAGACCAGTGAGCAGGAGTTTCAGAAAGCCACAGAGGTCTTGTGCGTTGACGGGGGTGCTTCCCTGCATACCTCGCACCGCCAACTCAAACAGTGGGTGCGGGAAGTCAATGCAGCAGAACCACCCATCGAATCGCGCAAGCTTCTGAAGTGGTCCAGCACGCCTATCATCTTTGACATTGAGGACCACCCTGATCGCACAACCGCGGTCGGGTGTCTGCCGATGTTGGTTTCACCAACTATCCGCAACCTCAAAGTCACCAAGATGCTAGTTGACGGCGGGGCCGGCTTAAACCTGATCTCCTCCGCTGTGCTCCGAAAACTCCAGATCCCTGACAGCGAGCTCGAAGAGACCGGCACATTCCAAGGAATCAGTCCGGGAAGGAGCAAGCCGAAAGGGAAGGTTACGCTGCCGGTAACATTCGGCAGCGAGTTAAACTTCAGGACTGAGAAGGTCACATTCGACGTTGCCGATATCCCGTTGCCTTACAACGGGATACTTGGCCGTCCAGCACTCGCCAAGTTCATGGCGGCCTCTCATTATGCATACAACATACTGAAGATGCCGGGCCCGATAAGCGTCATCTCTGTCCCTGGCGACAGGAAGGATGCGCTTATCTGTGCTGACAAGATCTACCGGGAAGCAGCAGCCACGGTAGACCGCGATCCACTTGCCGCTGAAGCTCCCGGGGCCAAGAAGACCAAGTCCGGCAAGAGTTCTGATGCCCACTCCGGCAAGCGCACCTCTTCGGAGTGCTGCGCTGCCGTCGAGGACGCACCATCGAGCTCCACCGGCAAGAAGACCAAGTCCGGCAAAAGCTCTGATGCCCACTCCGGTAAGCGCGCCTCTTCGGAGTGCTGCGCTGCCGTCGAGGACGCACCATCGAGCTCCACCGGCAAGCACAAGAAGACGATGGCAGCTCCGCCAGAAACGAAGAGGGTACCCGCCAAAGTGGACGGCGCTGGTGGTACCTTCACCATCAGTGCCACGCTTGACCCTAAATAGGAAAGCGTGCTCGTTGCTTTCCTGCGGGCGAATGTCGACGTATTTGCATGGCAACCGTCTGACATCCCCGGTGTTCCCAGGAAAGTGATTGAGCACCACCTTGCCGTTTTTCCTCATGAGCGGCCCGTCAAGCAGAAAGTCCGGAAGCAGGCGGTGGAGCGCCAAGAATTCATTGCGGAGGAAATCAAGAAACTGGAAGCAGCAGGCCTCGTCAGAGGAGTGCTCCATCCCACGTGGTTGGCCAATCCTATAGTCGTGCGCAAGGCAAACGGGAAATGGAGGCTTTGCATCGATTTCACCGATGTTAACAAAGCTTGTCCCAAAGACCCATTTCCTTTGCCGCGCATTGACCAGATTGTTGACTCCACAGCTGGATGTGATTTGCTTTCATTTCTTGATGCGTACTCCGGGTATCATCAAATCTTCATGGCAGAAGAGGATGAGGAGAAGACCGCATTTATTACTCCATGTGGCACGTACTGCTTTGTGCGGATGCCTTTCGGATTAAAAAATGCTGGTTCGACATTTGCAAGAGTAGTCCATATTGCTCTTGAGCCACAAATACCCAGAAATGTGGAAGCCTACATGGATGATATAGTGGTCAAGAGCAAGGACAGGGCAACCCTGATCCAAGACTTGGACGAGACTTTTGCAAATCTGCGCAAGATCAACCTCAAGCTCAACCCAGAGAAGTGCGTGTTTGGAGTTCCCTCCGGCAAGCTTCTCGGGTTCTTCGTGTCTCAGCGGGGGATTGAAGCCAATCCCGACAAGATCAAGTCCATTGAGCAGATTGAAGCACCGAAGCGCGTCAAGGATGTACAGAAACTTGCCGGTTGCATGGCTGCTCTCAGCAGGTTCATCTCTTGGTCTGCTGAGCGCGCCCTGCCATTTTTCAAATCATTGAAAAAGGCAGGTCCAATGAAATGGACTCCGGAAGCGGAGGCTGCGCTACAAGACCTGAAGAGATACCTGTCCTCCCCTCCAATACTTGTCGCGCCTAAACCGCAAGAGAAGTTGCTGCTGTACATGGCGGCAACCAATCAAGTGGTTAGTGCTGCATTAGTGGCAGAGAGGGAGGCGGATGATGAGCCAGCAACCGCGGCAAGCGCATCCAGCGACAAGAAGGGGGCTTCCCCGACAAGCTCTGGTCCCGACAAAGATGAACCCGCGCTGATACACGAGGAGATACGGAAGAAAATGGTGTAGCACCCAGTTTACTTTGTCAGTTCCCTCTTGCAGGGGGCTAGGTCAAGGTACTCTGGTGTGCAGAAACTGCTTTTCGGCCTTCTCATGGCCTCGAGAAAGCTGCGCCATTACTTCCAAGCACATGAGATCACAGTGGTCACTCGCTTTCCGCTGAAGAGGATACTGCAGAATCCAGAAGCGACAGGCAGGATTGCTGAGTGGGCACTGGAACTGTCAAGCTTTGGTCTCAAGTTTGAAAGCACCTCAACTATCCAGAGCAGAGCATTGGCAGAATTCATAGCGGAATGGACGCCAACTCCGGATGAAGAAATTCCGTAGACGAGCATCCCCGACAAAGAAGCGAGCAAAGAGTGGCTGATGTACTTTGATGGTGCCTTCTCGCTGCAAGGCGCCGGCGCTGGTGTGCTACTTATCACGCCCATCGGAGAGCACCTCAAGTACATAGTCCAGATGCACTTTCCCAAGGAGCAAGCAACAAACAATACTGCCGAGTATGAGGGATTGCTTGCCGGTCTCCGGATCGCGGCAGACCTTGGGATCAAGAAGCTCATTGTCAGGGGTGACTCACAGCTTGTCGTCCGCCAAGTAAACAAGAATTATCAGAGTCCGTTGATGGAAGCTTACGTCGACGAAGTGAGAAAGCTAGAAGAGCGCTTTGACGGCCTGCAAATGGAGCACGTTCCGAGATCTCAGAACGCCATTGCAGATGACCTGTCAAAGCGTGCCGCACTTAAGTTACCTGTGGAACCAGGGACCTTTGTGCTCAAGCTGACTCAACCGTCCGTAACACCATCAACTGGACAAAGCAAGAAGAGGAAGTTGATTCCTGGTGACTACCTGCCGGCAGAGCTTCCCAAAGCCGCCGCCAAGAAGGTCCCCAAGATCAACGCCAAGAGCGCCGGGGAGCAAGATGCTTCGGCAAACCCTAGGGTTTGTTCCGTTGAAGCTGAAGCTCCCGGCAAGCTTGTCGCGGAATGTCACGCTCCGGCAGAGACACAGCTTCTCGCCGTAGAAGCGGATATTCCCGCAGCAGCCTCCAAGATCAACGCCAGGAGCGCCGGGGAGCAAGATGCTCCGGCAAACCCTAGGGTTTGTTCCGTTGAAGCTGAAGCTCCCGGCAAGCTTGTCGCGGAACGTCAAGCTCCGGCAGAGACACAGCTTCTCGCCGTAGAAGCGGATGTTCCTACGGCAGCAGAGTCGCCTTTAGTCCTTGTTGTCAAGCCATGAGCTCCAACATGGGCGCAGCAGATTGTCCGTTTCCTTCAGACAGGAGAACTTCCCGAAGAGCAAGAAGAAGCCGAAAGAGTAGCCCGGCAGTCAAGTATGTACCAGTTCGTCGACAAGACGCTGTACAGAAGAAGACTCAACGGAGTGAAATTGAGGTGCATTTCCCGGGAAGACGGACAGAAGCTGTTGGCGCGAGAGCACTTGTCGGCAAAGCATTCCGGCAAGGATTCTTCTGGCGAACAGCCCTCCAGGATGCAACTGCACAAGTAACCAAGTGTGAAGCGTGCCAGTTCCATTCCAAGCAGATACATCAGCCAGCTCAAGCTCTCCAGACGATCCCTTTATCCTGGCCATTTTCGGTCTGGGGGCTCGACATCCTCGGCCCCTTCCCCCGAGCCGTCGGGGGCTTTGAGTACTTGTACGTCGCAATCGACAAGTTCACAAAGTGACCGGAAGTGGAACCAGTGAGGAAGGTGACCGCACAGTCAGCCGTCAAGTTCTTCAGGTCGATTGTCTGCCGCTTCGGGATCCCTAACCGGATAATCACCGACAACGGCACACAGTTCACGAGCCACGCCTTCATGCAGTACGTCCAAGATCTCGGCACCAAGGTCTGCTTCGCTTCTGTTGCTCACCCAAAAAGCAACGGTCAAGCGGAAAGGGCAAACGCCGAGGTGCTGCGCGGGCTCAAGACCAGAACTTTCGACAGGCTGCACAAGTGTGGAAGAAACTGGATCGAGGAGCTACCGGTGGTTCTTTGGTCGATCAGAACGACGCCAAATCGAGCCACTGGACAGACACCCTTTGCTCTAGTCTATGGAGCAGAGGCAGTTACCCCCACGGAACTCGTATACGGGTCACCTCGAGTGCTCGCTTATGATGAGCTTGAGCAAGAGCGGCTGCGGCAAGATGACGCGCTCCTCCTTGAGGAAGATCGTCTCCAGGCTGCTGTGCGAGCTGCTCGCTACCAGCAAGCTCTGCGCCGCTACCACAGCCGCAGAGTTAATGCCAGGAGTCTCGAGGAAGGTGACCTTGTTCTTCGGCGCGCTCAGTCCGCCAAGAATTCCAACAAGTTGACGCCGAAGTGGGAAGGCCCTTACCGGGTGAGACGAGTCACCAGGCCTGGCGCTGTCCGCCTGGAGACCGAAGACGGTATTCCAGTGAGCAACTCCTGGAACATCGAGCATCTTCGCAAGTTTTACCCGTAAGGCGCAGTTGTCGGACCCCGTCCGGCAACCACCTCTTTGTGCAAGTCTTGCCGCTGCTGCATGTAATCCTTTGTACAGAGCCAGGCGCAGACCCTGGCGCAAAAACAGATATCCTCACGGAACTCGTATACGGGTCACCTCGAGTGCTCGCTCATGATGAGCTTGAGCAAGAGCGGCTGCGGCAAGATGACGCGCTGCTCCTTGAGGAAGATCGTCTTCAGGCTGCTGTGCGAGCCGTCGCTCCCAGCCCGTGCCAGAAGCTTCGAGGAAGGCGACCTTGTTCTTCGGCGCGTTCAGTTGGCCAAGATCCAAACAAGTCGACGCCGAAGTGGGAAGGCCCTTACCGGGTGAAACGAGTCACCAGGCCTGGCGCTGTCCGCCTGGAGACCAAAGATGGCACGCCAGTGAGCAACTCCTGGGACATCGAGCCTCTTCGCAAGTTTCGTTCGTAAGGCGCGGTTGTCGGACCCCGTCCGGCAACCACCTCTCTGTGCGAGTCTTGCCGCTGTTGCATGTAAACCTCTGTACAGAGCCAGGCGCAGACCCTGGCACCAGAAAATGAAGCGCTGCATACCCCGGGGGCTATAGCATGCATGCTAGGTTGAGTCTGAGTCTCGTCCTTGGTTAGGGTCGATAGTCCCTAACAGCGGCTAACCCCTAGCTTAGAGGTCGAGAGTCCGTCCCTTTGCTTTTCCTTCGTTCGCAGGGCTCGCACGGCCTCGCCAGACCACCTGGAGACGAAAAGGAGAAGAAGGGCGCGCCGGCACCTGGGCCCCGGCAAGAACGCCGGGGGCTGCGAATGCCAAGATGTCACCCCCGGCAAGCCAGAGTTGCCGGGGGCTGCGATATCAGATAAGTTTTCCATCCCTCTTCATGCATCCCCTTATGGACTGGGGAATGTGAAACCGCATTTCTTCCCGTAAACTGCCGTGCTCCCCAAACTCTAGGCCCTGGAGCGCGTTCCCGGGGCCAAGTTTGGTCGTAGCTGCGACAGCAAAGGGATGAAACGAGGAGGCCGCACCCACCTCGTTCCCGCCTCCGTCTAAGGCGTGAGAACGGTCGAAGCGACGTGGGAAGGCGGCAGGGCCTCTAGCCGGGAATGCCTGTCCGAGAGATACCCAGGATTTGTTCCTTGGCGAGGGTTTAACCCGCGAGGCAAATAACCCAGCAAACATCCCCTTTTCATTAAAAAACATCCCATACAGGTACAGTCCATAGAGGATGAAAAACATGAAAGAGAGGATTACAAGTTTTAGATACAGCTAAGGCCCGAAGGCTTACAATTAAAAAGATAAGGTGCCCGTAATCCCTTTCCTGTCCCTCTCTTCAGGAGGTAGATCAAGGAGGCGAAAAGGGGAAAGGGGCGCCAAGGCGAGCTACAGGTGCCAGAAGACACCAAGAGAACATCCCGGGGACCGGACGGTGATGGCGACGCCGGGAGAAGGGTGCAAAGGAGGGGCGGCAGGACGTCAGCACGCTGTCGAGGGCACCACGCCCTCGTACTCCGACCTGACGGCCTTGTCGCCAGCCCTCTTCCCCTTCCACGGCCTCCCTATGCCAGCCGCCCAAGGAGACGCCCCCGGGGAGTTCAAGAAGCCGGCGGCGCAGATGGTGGGGTCGCCGGTGCCGCACAAGACGGCGCCCGACACCTAGTCGGAGCCGCCATCCTGCCGCCCGCCACCCTCACCATCACTGCCGCTCTCCTCCTCGTCACTCTCGCTCGAGGAGGAGCCTTCGCTATCGGAGGAGCTGTCCACGCAGCACTTCGCCCGGGTGCCGAAGCACCCGAAGACCTTGACGGAGAGGAGATCGCCCTCCACCAGCTTAAAATGGAGGGTGAGTCCCCCCGTCAAGCTGTGGATGCGGGCGAACGTCTTCCACCCTCGATCGAGATACATCACATTAGGGGCTGGGAACACCACGCGGACTCGCAAGCCGCTGATCCCACAGCCCCTCATGTGTAATCTCAGAGTTTCGGGCGGGTCCGACTCCATCACGCTCGCGAACGGAGCTGGAAGCCGGAGGCGACGACGAGGCGCCCGGCGCAGCTTGACGAAGAACTCGCAAGGGTTGTCCCCTATATGGACCGCCGCGGGGGGAGGAGCCGCCGGCGGGGGCGAAGCTGGCGCGTCGCCCCGTCCGCCTCTTCCCCGAGCGCCTCGACCTCGTCCTCGACCTCGTCCACGACCTCGCCCCCTCCCTCTTCCCCTTATGGCTGGCTCTGCCACCACGAGCGAGGAAAAGGGGAGGGTGCGCTGTCTGGCGGCGACCCTCGCCGCCACCGATGAAGGCCCAGGATTCCCTTTCTCCATGGCAAATGAGAGAAAGGGGAGCAGAAGCTAAAGAAAGGAGGAGACGGGAGAGTGCAGGCTTCGGTGCTCCCTTCCCGCTCCTTATAAAGGAGCAAAGTGGGAGCCCAGCCGCCCCGCTCGGCGAATCAAGGCACGGGAAGAGCAGGGAGGCGGGCCGACCCGCCCCCTCTGCTCGCAACGGCCCAGGTTCCCGCTCCCGCCGTCCGCGATCCCAAGTGCATGGGAGTCGCGTGGCGGAGATGCAGAACTGAGGCGACGGATGGGGCGGCCTTGCCCTACCCCGTGATCCCGGGGAGTGGGCGCTTCGGAAACCGCGCACCGGCCCCGTCCAGTAAATGCGCCACGCCCCCACGCCTACCTCCGTTTGGAGAAGAGGGCGTGGGCCGTTCCCCTTCATCATAGCTTGACGCATGCTCGCAGGGCTCAGCCCCGCGCGCCCGCGCCGCCCGCGTCACCCACGACGCCGCGTTTGACGCGTGCCGTTACGGGCATGCGCGATGGAAGTGGAGGGACGTGCGGCATGACCTAGGCCGCGCGTGCCCGTGCACTGTTTTGGGCCTGACCCAACAGCGCTCGGCACCGTGTCTGGCCCAGGCCCGGGGGCTCCTGTCGGTGTACTAAAGTAGGGGTACCCTTAGTACCCCGAACTTGTGCACGAGCAGTCGCAGCGTCCCGCGGCAAGGCCTGCCAGGTCACCGCCAAGACCCTCCGTGGTCCCTTTGAAGACCATTCAAGAACAAAGTACTCAAGGCAAGACCCCGGCAAGAGGAGCTTGCCGGGAAGAAGGCAAGACCCCGGCAAGAGGCGCTTGCCGGGAAGGCCATCAGAAGCGTCCCAAGGCCCCGGCAAGAGGCGCTTGCCAGGAAGGCCATCCAAGGCACTCCAAGGAACTTGCCGCGGCGCGCTACGCGCCCCGGCAAGGCCCGGTGAGCGACAAGCTCCCGGAAGCGACAAGTCGACGGCCGCGGCAAGCCCCACTCCACGCCCGCGCTCCAGCACATCCGCCCACGTGTCGCTCCGGGGCCCCTCCCAAGCGCACGTGGCAGGAGGCTGTGCAGCTAGGGGCGTGCAGTGGCACGCAGGCGCTGACAAGACAACCGTCGTGGCAAGACGGTGGCGTCCCTAGCGGTACCTTTCGGTGCTGTCTAGGTGACATAGACGGGCATTTAATGCCCTTGTCCCCTACCGTCAGGGTTAGGTATGATAACACTGTAGCAGCTAGCTGTGCCTACTACAGCACCTAGCTGTGCCTACAAACGGCTCCTTTTCCACTTTTGCCCTCCGTTGCCCTATGTCGGTAACCCCTTGAGCATATAAAAGGAGGCCCGGGGAAACGTAGAGGGGGGTTCAGCAATTCCACACACTCACGCTCGATCTCGCTCCCGAGCTAGAAATCAATACCAATCCACAAAGCAGGAGTAGGGTTTTACGCATCCGTGCAGCCCGAACCTGGGTAAATCGCTCGCGTGCTTCGCTTCGATTTACTCCTCGCACGACCAACCGTCCGCGTGCTTCGCCTCGATCTGCTCTTTGCGCAACCTCCGCCCCCCGCCGAACCAAAAGGGACCCAGTCCGCCGGTCCCATAGGTGCCCGTGGATCAGCAACCCCGGCATTCGCGTTCGGTACTTTGATAATCTGATATGTGGGTGGACCGGTGCTTGTATACTGTCCTTAATTGGACAAGCATCCCACTTATTATTAACCTCTATTGCAAGCATCCACAACTACAACAAAAGTATTAAGGTAAACCTAACCATAGCATAAAACATATGGATCCAAATCAGCCCCTTACGAAGCAACGCATAAACTAGGGTTTAAGCTTCTGTCACTCTAGCAACACATCATCTACTTATTACTTCCCAATTCCTTCCTCTAGGCCCAAATAATGGTGAAGTGTTATGTAGTCGACGTTCACATAACACCACTAGAGGAGAGACAACATACATCTCATCAAAATATCGAACGAATACCAAATTCACATGACTACTAATAGCAAGACTTCTCCCATGTCCTCAGGAACAAACGTAACTACTCACAAAGCATATTCATGTTCATAATCAGAGGGGTATTAATATGCATATAGGATCTGAACATATGATCTTCAACCAGATAAACCAACTAGCATCAACTACAAGGAGTAATTAACACTACTAGCAACCCACAGGTACCAATCCCGGACTTGGAGACAAGAATTGGATACAAGAGATGAACTAGGGTTTTGAGAGGAGATGGTGCTGGTGAATATGTTGATGAAGATTGCTCTCTCCCGATGAGAGGAGCATTGGTGATGACAATGGCGATGATTTCCCCCTCCCGGAGGGAAGTTTCCCCGGCAGAACAGCTCTGCCAGAACCCTAGATTGGTTCTGCCAAGGTTCCGCCTCGTGGCGGCGGAGTTTCGTTCGAGAAGAAGGCTTATGATTTTTTCCTCATCGAAAGACTTCATATAGCAGAAGATGGTCATCAGAGGGCCACCAGGGGGCCCACGAGGTAGGGGGCGCGCCCCCTACCCTCGTGGGTAGGGTGTGGCCCCCCTGGTGAACTTCTTGCGCTCGATATTTTTTATATATTCTGAAAACGTCTTCCATGAAGTTTCAGGACTTTTGGAGCTGTGCAGAATAGGTCTCTAATATTTGCTCATTTTCCAGCCCAGAATCCCAGCTGCCGGCATTCTCCCTCTTTATGTAAACCTTGTAAAATAAGAGAGAATAGGCATAAGTATTGTGACATAATTTGTAATAACAGCCCATAATGCAATAAATGTCGATATAAAAGCATGATGCAAAATGGACGTATCAACTCCCCCAAGCTTAGACCTCGCTTGTCCTCAAGCGAAAGACAAAATCGAAAAACATGTCCACATGTTTAGAGATAGAGGTGTCGATAAAAATAAACTACGGACCTGACGGCATCATGATCATTCTTAGAACAACAACTTATATAATTCTTGTCATATGATTTCTTATGCTAGAGTAATAATTCAATCACAATTTTAAGTGTGAATCATAAACTTCATTGACAACTAACAAACTATAATCTCAGTCATTGGAGCAATTTCAATTTATCATAACATAGCAAAGAGTCAACATAAGGGCTTTTCAGCAAGTCCACATACTCAACTATCATATAGTCTTTCACAATTGTTGACACTCATGCAATACTTGTGGGTATGGAGTTTTAATCGGACACAGAGAAAGATAGGGGCTTATAGTTTTGCCTCCCAACGTTTTACCTCAAGGGTAATGTCAACAATAATAGTTCATGAAAACTCACATCCAAATAGCCATATGTACCAGGATCTTTCCAACATACTGTGCTTGCCAAAGGATAAAATGTAAAAAGGAAGGGTGAAGATCACCATGACTCTTTATGCAAGGTAGGAGATAAAAGTAAAAGATAGGCCATTCACAGAGGGAAGCAGAGGTTGTCATGCGCTTTCATGGTTGGATGCACAAAATCTTAATGCAAAAGAACGTCACTTTATATTGCCACTTGTGATATGGACCTTTATTATGCAGTCCGTCGCTTTTATTTGTTCCATATCACACGATCGTAAAGTTTATTTTCTCCCACACTAATAAGTCATAGATATTTAGAGAGCAATTTGCATTGCTTTGCACGGATGACAACTTACTTGGAGGATCTTACTCAATCCATCGGTACGTATGGTGGACTCTCATGGCAAAAGTGGTTTAAGGGTATTTGGAAGCACAAGTAGTATATCTACTTGGTGCGATGAATTTGGCTAGCATGAGAGGGAAAGGCAAGCTCAACCATGTTGGATGATCCATGACAATATAATTTATCTTAGATGTAAGAAAACATAACCCATTATGTTGTCTTCCTTGTCCAACGTCAACTCTTTAGCATGTCATATTTTAATGAGTGCTCACAATCATAAAAGATGTCCAAGATAGTATATTTATATGTGAAGACGTCTCTTTCTTTATTACTTCCTATTAATTGCAACGATGACCAAAACTATGTTTGTAAACTATCAACAACTTTTATTCATCATACTTTTTCTATGTGAGCTCATTACTCACCATAAGATCCATATGATCTCTTTGTTTCCTTTTTTATTTATTTCTCTTTTCTTTTATTCACTTGGGATCATGGCAAAATAATCAAGCCCTTGACTCAACACTATCCTTTATTATATATATAGCTCACGGACTCGATTACATAGAGGGATCATAAAGCAAAACCCAAAACTAGATCATGCCATAAACTTTATTCTACTAGATCAAGATATTACCAAAAGGATCGAACTAAGAAAAACGGTAAAGATAAAAGTGGTGGTGATACCATACCGGGGCACTCCCCCAAGCTTGGCAGTTGCCAAGGGGAGTGCCCATACCCATGTGATTATGTCTCTCTTTTCGGGGATGGTGATGTGATATTCTTGGCGATGATGCCCCTCAGGATATGATTCTCCTCCTCGAGCTTATTGACTTGCTGCTTGAGGTCCATTATTTCCATTCGGAGTTTTCCTATAATAGCCAAAGCTCCCTGCACCCAAGGGTGCTGCATAGCTATGGGAGACCCAGTGACACTCTTTTTCATATTATCATAAGAAAGAAATCTAACATTAGAAGGGATAACCGAGTTTGGAATAGCCGAGCTCTGCAGTTCTCCCATTGTGAACCCAGCTCGGAAGTGGGAAGTGACTTCTTGATCCTCTTCCATGGCATCTATCCTCTTCAAATCAGCCTCCATCTCTTCCTCCGTTGCTGGCCCAAAGAGGTCAACATTGTTGTTTGTCATTGATCTCGGTGCCGGATGAGACACCCGGCTCTCCCCGACTGACTCTTGCGAAGACATCTTGCTCTAATCTGCAGCAGCAATAGCTCCAAACACAAACAGAGGATAATTGCGTGATACGGGAGTCAAAACCCCCGGGAGATTATATAATGAATTTTTACCGACCAAAATACGTATCGTGTACGAAAACGGAGTCCGGGGAGCACATGAGGTGCCCACGAGGTAGGGGCGCGCCCAGGAGGGTAGGGCACGCCCTCCACCCTTGTGGAGCCCTCGTGTCCTTCCCAGTCTGCTACTTATTTTTCTATTTTTCTAAATATTCCAAAACGGAGAAATATTGCCTTAAAAACTGTTTTGGAGTCGGTTTACTTACCGTGCCACATACCTATTCCTTTTCGGAAAGTGTCCCTTATGTTTTCGTCCGGGGTTACGGTTTCAATAACATTGGTTTCAACATTTATAGGATTACCTGAGATATAATCTTTAATTCTTTGACCGTTCACCACCTTCGGATTTGTGCCTTCGAAATTGTTGATTTTTATGGCACCGGAACGATAGACCTCCTCGATAACGTAAGGACCTTCCCATTTAGAGAGAAGTTTTCCTGCAAAAACTCTTAAACGAGAGTTGTATAGCAATACATAATCACCTACATTAAACTCATGCTTTTGTATTCTTTTTTCATGTCATCTTTTAACTTTTTCTTTAAATAATTTGGCATTTTCATAGGCTTGGTGTCGGTGTCAAAACCGGCGGATCTCGGGTAGGGGGTCCCGAACTGTGCGTCTAGGCCGGATGGTAACAGGAGGCAGGGGACACGATGTTTTACCCAGGTTCGGGCCCTCTTGATGGAGGTAAAACCCTACGTCCTGCTTGATTGATATTGATGATATGGGTAGTACAAGAGTAGATCTACCACGAGATCAGAGAGGCTAAACCCTAGAAGCTAGCCTATGGTATGATTGTATGTTGTGATTGTTGTCCTACGGACTAAAACCCTCCGGTTTATATAGACATCGGAGAGGGTTAGGGTTACACAAGGTCGGTTACAAAGGAGGATATATCCATATTCATATTGCCTAGCTTGCCTTCCACGCCAAGTAGAGTCCCATCCGGACATGAGACGGAATCTTCAATCTTGTATCTTCATAGTCTAACAGTCTGGCCAATGGATATAGTCCGGCTGTCCGGAGACCCCATAATCCAGGACTCCCTTAGTAGCCCCCGAACTAGGCTTCAATGATGATGAGTCTGGCGCGCAGTATTGTCTTCGGCATTGCAAGGCGGGTTCCTCTCCAAATTCTGTGTACCTGTCAAAATAGTGTCCGGTCTCTTGTGAATGTTGCACTCCTTGGCTTCCATGCCCAATAATGGCCACTTTCCACGTGTCGAGCGAATGTGAAGAGCCAGGGTGTTTTCACATTTACCCCCCTAGACGTGTGAATGAGCCGCCTATTAAAAAGACGAGGATTCAGATCCAAATCACACCATCATCCCTTGGCGAGCCTTCATCGGAGCGCACCCGACAGAGATCCATTCCATCATGTCCGGTTGATGCAGCTCCTCCTCTCGCTCCCCTAGCTCCAAGCTTGGAGATTGGGAGAGATGTTCCGTCCCGCACAGCAAATTAGTGATGCTTCAGACCAAGGGATTTCTTCCCCCAGCGTACATGGTCCCGGTTCGAGCCGGGCTCGCCACCTATAATGGCGGAGAGCCTTCCCAATCCCTCCAAGGGAGAGCGGGTATGCCTTGTCCCTTATTTGGTAAGAGGGCTCGGATTCCCAATTCATCCGTTTCTCCGGGGGCTCCTGGAGTTCTACGGCCTCCAGTTGCACAACCTTACGCCTGCCTCCATCCTGCATATCACGGGATTCATAGCCCTTTGCGAGTTGTTTTTGGGCTGTGAGGCTCATTTTGCTCTATGGAAGAAGTTGTTCTGCCTTGTGCCCCGTTCTCAGAAGGGGTCAATATATCAAGTGGGCGGAGCCGAAGTGTGGCGTATTGCCGGGACCGGATACCTGTCCGGAACCCCAAAGAAGACGTCCGAAGACTGGCCTTCAGAATGGTTTTATATAGAAGACGTCCCCCTCCAGGATCCTATTTGGATCGGCCTTCCTGAGTTCGACAATGCCCCTTTGAAGAAGCGCCGGAGCTGGCGTCCACAGAGCTCCCTGGAGGAAGACGATAGGGACGTTCTTTACCTGATGAGCCGGATAAGTTTTTTAGCTCGATCCGGATTGACCATGATCGAGGTCATGGCCATATGTATCATGCGGGGGGGTGCAGCCGCTTCAGTATAGAGGCCACCCCATGTGGGATTTCAACAGGGAGGATGACGCCACCCGCTACGGCCGTAAAGGGCCGGGATCGGTTGCTGATCAAATAAAGATCTTATCCACTTTGTACAAGGGAGAAGAGGAGGAATTCCTTCGTGTCAATCCGCATGGCGGATTTTCTATGTACAATCCTCCGAGCTGGGTAAGCAGAGACTTTTTCTCGCCCATCCGTTTCATATTTCCGTAGTTAAGTATTCAGTCTAGCGATTTCTACACAGGAACTGCGCCAGGCTGTAAGGGAGATAAACAACCCCCCTCCACAACCCGAGGACCCTGGACGGTCCCTTGACCCGGCCTCCCAGGAGGATCCGGACATATCTGTGGAGCTGATCGATGGGGTGTTTTACCAATTGAGCAATGATAATGCTTTGGTGGCCATTACGGCCGATTACCCTGGGCTACTTCCAGCCTCACAGGTGACTAAGACCGAGGTCCCAGCACTTCAAAAAAGGGATCCATCCTTGCGTGTTTTTGATTGCCATATAACAGCCGTATTTTGCAGGGGAGGTCCTCGAGGCAGAAGGCCGAGCCTGCGGCGACTGGCCAACAAGGGGCCGCGGGGCCAGGCAGGCTGAAAAGACCCACAGTACGGATTGAGACACCGGCGCAGCGGTACGGCGCGCCGTCTTTATTGCAAGACATTATTCTCAGAGGCATATTAACACCCATGCCTTCTTTTCATGAAAAAGAGCGCTCGCCGGACTATACCCGGAGAGGCTACCAATCGCGCCTCCACAAGCCAGGCTCCAAGGACGGATTCGGAGGCGGGAACGAATACGAGGCGTGCGCCAGGTGCTCCTCCGACAGAGGATGCGGATAAACTGTCCGCCACCCATTCCGAGGTGGAAAGTGCCATGAACCACAAGCGTCGCCGGACTGTTCTTCGTGACGCTTGTTTCTCCCAAGAGGCATTTGATGCCTTCAACTCAGGAGATGCGCACCTCTGTGCCGCTCAAAATGGTCTAGCCAGAGCCATGGAGCAGTATGTAAAAGACATACGGGTGAGAAAATTTAGTGATTATATATATATCAGTAGCCCCTGAGACTTGAAACAGTTAGGATAACTGATTTAAGGATCATTTGTTATGCAGGTTCTTACAGAAAAGAATGCTCAACTGTCCCAGGAGCTGGAAGAGTGCAAAGCCCAACTTCAGGCCGCACTGGCCGCAGCAGGGGAGCCCCAAGAGACCCCCTCTGGTAACATATCCTTCGAATGATAAGTATCATATAGAATGCGGCGTATATGCAGATCTGATGATAAAATTGCAGATGACGCTGGAGTAAATCCAGATAAGCAACAGCTCCTACGCCAGCTGAAGGCCAGTGAGAGCGTGCTTAATAGGGTGAGGCAGGAGAAAAATGATCTCCTAGATGCCAACACCAAGCTGGGCGTGGAACTACAACATGTTCGTTCCCAACTGTCAGACTCTGTTAAGGAAAATCGGCGGCTTCGACGCGGCATATTTAGTAAGTGCTTGAATGAACTTTGAAAAGGAGTTCGGCGAGGAAGCTGGCTGACAGAGTTATGTCTGTAGGTATGCTAACAGGTCGTCTTGCCGAGGAAATGCCCGGTTCAACGGGTGACCTTCTTCCCGAGCTCTCACAGCTACACGAACGAGTTCGGCAGGTGATGCAAGGCGTCGCCCAGGCCTTGTGGCCATCCGTCTCCATACCTGAAGGCCTTGGAGAGCTTGCAGAAAAGCTAAAGGGAGCGCAGCGGCGCTTCCGATTATGGAAGATATCGGTCTGCCATCAGGGCGCTAGGGAAGCCTGGGCAATGGTGAAGACACGGTACATGAAGGCTGACCCGAACCATATGGCCAAAGTCGGACCTGTGGGGCCCAATGGGAAGGAGATCCCTGTGAGATTAGTGTACGGCCAAGTAGAATTGGCCGCAAAGTATTCCCAACAGAACTGTAGACTAGACAGCCTATTGGATAGTATTGAAGAGGAATTCAACCAGTCAAATTGACTATGTAATTTTAAAGTGACATGTATAATGCCTTCTAGCCGGATTGTAGATCCTTTGTCGTGGCGGACCTTTTCGCTTCGACCTCGGGACCCGATGGTCTGGAGTGTATCCGAATACCCTCTCGGTTATGTAAGAACTGGGGGATGCGTGGAGACCAGGCGTAGGGGTCATTAGTGCTTTATCAGACAAGTGCCCAACTAGTTATGTTATATTACATGGGTAGTAAGAAACATCTTCCAGGGAGAATAGTTCTGTTAAGGGTTCCTTTCCCTGGGTAAGCATGCCCTAAAGTGCATGTCCGGACTGCGACAAGAAGCACAGAAAAAGCATCTGGGGGCAGATATGGATAATAAATAAAAGTCATCTTTTGTTCACCGACCGAATATTCCCTTAAGAACGCTAGCTTTCGGCTTCACCCAGTCTGAGGTACACGTCCGGCTGACCCGACGGTAACAATCGCAGAGGTGCTCCCCTTATGCCCTAGCCGAATTAATGGGAACATAGGGCATAAATACAAGATCCAGGCAACCCAGCTTGGCCAAAACTTAAGTCATATCGATGCATATAATGGTAAAAAAAGGTACATGCGGAAGTATAACACATGTGTTGGGCGTGAGGCCCAAGTAAATAATTTAAGCTTCTGTGAAAGAAGCCCCCAGGTATGAAGAGTGCGGCTAGCACATCTGTAATGTATGAGTGAGGCACAAGGTGACCCTTGAAGGCCTAGAGAAATAAAAGAAAGAAAGGGAAACAAGACAGATGATGCATATGCAGAAAATGGACAAAGGGAGGGGACTAACATAAAGTCCGGTGCTAGGTGTAGAATCTTCGAAGCCTGGCTGCGTTCCATGGGTTCGGCTCGAGTCGACTAGTCGATGCATCCCACAGTCGGTACGCTCTACCGGTCAGAACTTGGTCGATAATGAAGGGACCTTCCCATTTGGGCTCGAGCTTGTTCTTTTTCTTATCCGGCAGTCGTAGAACTAGTTCGCCAACGTTATATGTTTTGGCCCGTACTTCTCTGCTTTGGTATCTGCGAGCCTGTTGCTGGTAAAATGCGGAACAGGCTTTGGCTAAGTCGCGCTCTTCCTCCAAGGTGTCCAGACTGTCCTGCCGATCGAGCTCGGCTTCTCTTTCTTCGTACATGCGCACTCGAGGTGAATCATGAATTATTTCACAGGGCAGGAGTGCCTCTGCGCCGTACACCATAAAAAACGGTGTATATCCGGTACTACGATTCGGCGTGGTCCACAGCCCCCAGAGTACGGAGTCGAGCTCCTCTACCCAGTGTGTGTCAGACTCCGTTAAGGAGCGCACTAATCTGGGTTTAATGCCACTCATTATAAGACCATTTGCTCGTTCGACTTGACCGTTGGTTTGTGGGTGATAGACTGAAGCATAATCGAGCATGATGCCCATTTTGCTGCACCAGAGTTTTACCTCGTCGGCCGTGAAGTTCGTGTCGTTATCAGTGATGATGCTGTGGGGGATGCCGTAACGGTGTACAACCCCGGATATGAAATCTATCACCGGTCCGGATTCGGCTGTTTTAACCGGTTTAGCCTCTATCCATTTGGTGAATTTATCCACCATGACCAATGAGTATTTTTTTTCTTGTGGGTTCCCCCTTTAAGGGGTCCAACCATGTCAAGCCCCCAGACCGCGAAGGGCCATGTAATGGGGATTGTTTGGAGGGCGGTGGGTGGCATGTGGCTTTGATTTACAAAGAGCTGGCAACCGGCGCAACGTTGGACCAAGTCCTGTGCATCTGCCCGGGCCGTTGGCCAATAGAATCATGTATGGAAGGCCTTGCTTACAAAAGCCCGGGCTGCGGCATGATGACCGCCGAGTCCGGCGTGAATTTCTGCCAAAAGGTTCCGCCCTTCCTCTTCGGAGATGCACCTTTGAAGGACTCCGGTAGCGCTTTTTTGTACAATTCTCCCTCATGACCCTGTAGGCCTTGGATCGCCGCACTATGCAGCATGCCTCATTTTGGTCCTCCGGAAGTTCCTGTCTAGTTAGGTAGGCCAGGAATGGTTCTGTCCACGGGGCAATAATGCCCATTATTTCGTGGGCTGAATGTGTTATCTCGATGGTGGAGCCTCCGATTGTGTCAGAGAGTTCGGTATCGGGTATTTTGGCCGGGTCCGGACTGTTGTTACCGGTGTCCCCTTCCCATGCTACGGATGGCTTGAAGAGCCTTTCCAGGAATATGTTGGGAGGGACCGCGTCGCATTTTGCGCCGATGCGGGCAAGGATATCCGCCGCCTGATTGTTTTCCCGAGCCACATGGTGAAATTCGAGCCCCTCGAACCGAGCTGACATTTTTAAGACAGCATTGCGATAAGCTGCCATTTTCGGAACCTTGGCATCAAATTCTCCATTTATTTGGGATATCGCGAGGTTCGAATCCCCGCGCACCTCTAGGCGTTGAATGCCCATGGATACTGCCATCCGGAGACCATGTAGAAGGGCCTCATATTCGGCTGCGTTGTTGGAGTCTGTATACATTATCTGTAGTACGTATTGAACGGTATCTCCTGTTGGGGACGTCAAGACGACACCAGCCCCCAGACCAGCCAACATTTTGGAGCCGTCGAAGTGCATGATCCAGTTTGAATATGTGTCGTACTCTTTAGGGAGTTCGGCCTCTGTCCACTCAGCGACGAAGTCAGCCAAAACTTGCGACTTAATAGCTCGCCGTGGCTTGTAAGTTATGTCGAACGGGAGGAGCTCAATGGCCCATTTGGCAATCCGGCCCGTCGCGTCGCGGTTGTTTATAATATCATTAAGTGGTACTTCCGAGGCTACCGTTATCGAACACTCTTGAAAGTAGTGTCGCAGCTTCCGGGATGCCATAAATACCGCGTACGCTATCTTTTGATAATGCGGGTATAGTGATTTGCATGGAGTAAGGACAGTGGACACATAGTAAACCGGCTTTTGAAGGGGGAATTTGTGTCCGTCCACTTCTCGTTCGACGACGAGCATTTCGCTTACTACTTGATGAGTTGCCCCAATGTATAATAGCATTGGTTCGCCAATGTTTGGCACGGCCAGGACTGGGTTTGTTGCCAATATGGCTTTTATTTCGTTGAGTCCGGCCATGGCGGCATCCGTCCGCTCGAAGTGTTCGGTGCGCCGGAGGAGGCGATAAAGGGGGAATGCCTTTTCTCCCAAGAGGGAGATAAAGCGGCTTAGAGCCGCCACACATCCAGTCAATTTTTGTATTTGTTTGAGGTCTGTTGGGGTAGCCAACTATGACAACGCTCGGATTTTGGCCGGAGTAGCTTCAATACCTCTACTAGAGACAATGAATCCCAGGAGTTTTCCGACTGGTACGCCGAAAACGCATTTTCCGGATTGAGCTTGATGTCATATGTTCGGAGGTTGTCAAATGTGAGCCTCAAGTCGTCTAATAGAGTTTCAACATGCTTGGTTTTAACGACCACGTCATCTACGTATGCCTCCACTGTTTTGCCGATCTGGTTTGCCAGACATGTCTGAATCATGCGCTGATATGTTGCGCCGGCGTTTTTGAGCCCAAAGGGCATTGTGTTGCAGCAGAATGGGCCGTATGGTGTGATGAATGCCGTTGCGGCTTGGTCTAGCTCTGCCATTTTAATTTGATGGTAGCCAGAGTATGCGTCGAGGAAACATAATGAATCGTGTCCTGTGTTAGCATCAATGATTTGATCGATGCGGGGGAGGGGGAAGGGATCCTTTGGGCAGGCCTTGTTAAGGTCCTTAAAATCGACACACAAGCGCCAGGATTTTTCCTTCTTTGGTACCATCACCAGGTTTGCTAGCCAGTTCGGATGTTTTATGTCTCTGATGAATCCGGCCTCCAATAGCTTGGCTAGTTCCTCTCCCATGGCTTGTCTCTTAGGTTCAGAGAAACATCAAAGAGCCTGCTTGACTGGCTTGAATCCTTTTAGGATATTTAGGCTGTGCTCAGCCAGCCTGCGTGGGATTCCTGGCATGTCTGAAGGGTGCCAGGCAAAAATGTCCCAGTTCTCGCATAGGAACTCTCGCAGTGCGGCGTCGACATCAGGGTTTAATTGTGCCCCGATGGAAGCTGTTTTTGTAGGGTCCGTTGGATGGACTTGGAATTTGACTATTTCGTCCGCCGGTTTAAAGGAGGTGGACTTGGATCTTTTATCGAGTATCACGTCGTCCCTGTTCACCGTGGAGCGCAGCGCAGTTAGTTCCTCGGCCGCTAGGGCTTCGGATAGTGCCTCAAGGGCCAGTGCAGGTATCTTATTTTCGGCGTGGAGTGCTATGTCCAGATCACTAGCAAGAGTGATGATTCCCTTGGGCCCGGGCATTTTGAGCTTCATGTACCCGTAATGGGGTATAGCTTGGAAGATTGTAAACGCCTCCCGCCCTAATGGAGTGTGGTATCCGCTGCTGAACGGGGCCACTTGGAATGTAATTTCTTCGGACCTGTAATTATCCGGCGTGCCGAATACCATGTCTAGTGTGATTTTCCCAGCACAACGTGCTTCCCGACTGGGGATGATTCCTCTAAAGGTTGTGCTACTTTGCTCAATGCGGCTCCAGTCTATTTCCATCTTTTGAAGAGTTTCCTCATAGATGAGGTTTAATCCGCTGTCGCCGTCCATGAGTACCTTGGTGAGTCGAAAGCCTTCCACGATTGGACTGAGGACCAGTGCGGCTGGTGCTCGGGCTGTTCGGAATTTTGGTTTGTCACTGGCATTGAAGGTAATAGCCGTGTCACTCCAAGGATTTATTTCTGCTATGTGGCAGATTTCAGCCATGCTGTGGAGTGTTCGCTTGCATCTATTATTCGACGCGAAGGTCTCAAAGATTGTTAACACCGTATTGTTGTCCACGGGATGGTGCTCTGTGGTATTTGGGAGGAGTAGATCCTCACCACTTTTGGCCACCTGTCGGAGTATCCAACATGCTCTAAGGCTGTGCATTGGTATTGCATCCGCTGTACTATGAATTTTGCAGGGTCTGTTGAGCCATCCCTCCAGTACGGTTCCTTGCCCCGTAGAAGGCTTTTGCTTTTTGGTAGTTAACCCAGGTGTATTGTGATAATGCACCCTTTTATTTCGGACTGGGTTTGTATTCAGGGCTGGATTATCCCAAAATTTATTTCCGTTTTCCAGGCGCTTTCCATCGCACAATACTTTCATACTATGGACACCAAGTCGGCAAAGCGTGTAATTTCGCGGCGATTTATGGCGTTGAGGATTCCGTTGTCCGTGCAATTATTGCAGAAGAATGAAATTGCGTCTTCCTCGTGGCAGTCCTTCATCCTGTTCATGACCAGGAGGAATCTGGCCCAGTAATGGTGTACTGTTTCTTCGGGCTCTTGCCTAATTTGGGATAGATCGCGTATGTTTGGGTGGGTGGGTGGAATTGAATCCGAATCCTCACCCAATCTGAGACTCAGGGGCCAAGGAGTTTCCGAACTCGGAAGTTTGGATTCTTGGATGTTTTCCGATAAATCTAGCCCGCTGCCTGATTCTAGGTTCAGGCCTTGAGTGACGTCCTCCCGTCCGCGGGTATCCGGCTTGGAGGGATCGGGGATCTGGACATAGCTAGTCCTTAAGATAGATGAAGGGTTGCCGCATTGTTCCTCTACCGCTGCAACGTGATGGGTGACCTGGGGAGAGTTGATCTCTCTCAGATCAGGTTTAGGCCCAATCTGATCGTAGTCTGCAGGGACTCCCAGGGCGGCGATGCGATCCAAGAGCTTGTTCAGGGAAGAGAGCTCCATTGGATCTAACTGCTCGGCGAGTTCCGAGTTGACGTGAAGATTGCTTTCAATGACCCGAGAAGTCATCATCGGCGCAGCAGCCGAACAGGCGGTCATAAGAAAACCACCTAGCTGGAGAGTTTGGCCGATAGCCAAAGCTCCCTCAGCAACAGTGCCGTCTTTAAAGACGGTATGAGACATCCTTCCTGGTGGCGACGGCACAGCGGAGCTCTCAATGAAAGCACCAATGTCGGTGTCAAAACCGGCGGATCTAGGGTAGGGGGTCCTGAACTGTGTGTCTAGGCCGGATGGTAACAGGAGGCAGGGGACACGATGTTTTACCCAGGTTTGGGCCCTCTTGATGGAGGTAAAACCCTACGTCCTGCTTGATTGATATTGATGATATGGGTAGTACAAGAGTAGATCTACCACGAGATCAGAGAGGCTAAACCCTAGAAGCTAGCCTATGGTATGATTGTATGTTGTGATTGTTGTCCTACGGACTAAAACCCTCTGGTTTATATAGACATCGGAGAAGGTTAGGGTTACACAAGGTCGGTTACAAAGGAGGATATATCCATATTCGTATTGCCTAGCTTGCCTTCCACGCCAAGTAGAGTCCCATCCGGACACGATACGGAATCTTCAATCTTGTATCTTCATAGTCTAACAGTCCGGCCAATGGATATAGTCCCGCTGTCCGGAGACCCCATAATCCAGGACTCCCTCACTTGGGTTCTCCATTCATCGAGTGAGCTAATATCAAATAACCTCTTATCACCGACAAGTTTAAACTCATAATTGAGCTCTTTAATAGCCCAATATGCCTTGTGTTCTAGTTCGAGACGTAAGTGACATGCTTTTCCATAAACCATTTTATACGGAGACATACCCATAGGATTTTTATATGCAGTTCTATAGGCCCATAATGCATCATCAAGTTTCTTGGACCAGTTCTTTCTAGACCTATTGACAGTCTTTTGCAAAATTAATTTGAGCTCTCTATTACTCAATTCTACTTAACCACTAGACTGAGGGTGATAAGGAGATGCAATTCTATGATTAACATCATACTTAGCAAGCACTTTACGGAAAGCACCATGAATAAAATGTGAACCACCATCAGTCATTAAATATATAGGGACTCCAAATCTTGGAAAAATAACTTCTTTAAGCATTTTAATAGAAGTGTTATGATCAGCACTACTAGTTGGAATAGCTTCTACCCACTTAGTAACGTAATCAACAGCAACTAAAATATGTGTATAACCATTAGAGGAAGGAAAAGGTCCCATATAATCAAAGCCCCAAACATCAAATGGTTCAATAACGAGTGAATAGTTCCTAGGCATTTCTTCACGTCTACTAATATTACCAATTCTTTGACATTCATCACAAGATAAGACAAACTTACGGGCATCTTTGAAGAGAGTGGGCCAATAAAAACCGGATTGCAATACCTTATGTGCAGTTCTATCTCCAGCATGGTGTCCTCCATAAGCTTCGGAGTGACACTTGCGTAGGGTATGTTCTTGTTCATGCTCAGGTACACAACGTCTAATAACACCATCTACTCCTTCTTTATAAAGATGTGGGTCATCGCAAAAGTAATGCCTCAAATCATAGAAGAACTTTTTCTTTTGCTGGTATGTGAAACTAGGTGGTATGACTTTGGCAACAATGTAATTAGCATAATTAGCATACCATAGAGCAGTATGAGAAGCATTTATGACATTTAATTGCTCATTAGGAAAGCTATCATCAATAGGTAGTGGGCCATCAAGCACATTTTCTAACCTAGACAAGTTGTCTGCAACGGGGTTCTCAGCTCCCTTTCTATTAATAATATGCAAATCAAATTCTTATAGCAAGAGAACCCATCTAATAAGTATAGGTTTAGCATCTTTCTTTTCCATAAGATATTTAATAGCAGCATGATTAGTATGAATAGTTACTTTAGAATCAACAATATAAGGTCTGAACTTATCACAAGCAAATACAACTGCTAAGAATTCTTTTTCAGTAGTAGCATAATTTCTTTGAGCATTGTCTAGGGTTTTACTAGCATATTGAATAACGTTTAATTTCTTATCAACTCTTTTCCCTAGAACAGCACCTACAGCATAATCACTAGCATCACACATAATTTCAAAGGGTAAATTCCAATCAGGTGGATGAACAATAGGTGCAGAGATCAATGCTTTCTGAAGTATTTCAAATGCTTCTACACAATCATCATCAAAGACAAATGGTATATCTTTTTGTAATAAATTAGTCAGAGGCTAAGAAATTTTTGAGAAGTCCTTAATGAACATCCTATAAAATCCGGCGTGACCAAGGAAACTTCTTATACCTTTGATGTCCTTGGGGCATGGCATCTTTTCAATAGCATCAACATTGGCTTTATCAACTTCAATACCTCTTTCAGAAACTTTATGCCCCAAGACAATACCTTCATTAACCATAAAGTGGCACTTTTCCCAATTCAAGACAAGATTAGTTTCTTCACATCTCTGCAAAACTCGATCAAGGTTTCTCAAGCAATCATCAAAAGAAGATCCATAGATGGAAAAATCATCCATGTAAACCTCACAAATCTTTTCACAAAAGTCAGAGAATATAGCCATCATGCATCTTTGAAAGGTAGCAGGTGCATTACATAAACCCAAAGGCATACGTCTATAAGAAAAAGTACCAAAAGGGCAAGTAAAAGTAGTCTTTGATTGATCCTTGGTTGACACAGGTATTTGAGAGAAACCAGAATAACCATCTAGAAAGCAAAAATGTGTATGTTTGGATAATCCTTCTAGCATTTGATCGATAAAAGGTAAGGGGTAATGATCCTTTTTAGTGGCCTTATTTAATTTGCGGAAATCAATTACCATCCTATAACCTGTAATAATTCTTTGAGGAATCAATTCATCTTTATCATTAGGAACAACAGTAATACCTCCCTTCTTAGGGACACAATGGATAGGACTTACCCACTAACTATCAGCAATGGGATAGATTATACCTGCCTCAAGGAGCTTTAGTATTTCCTTTCTTACCACTTCTTTCATTTTAGGGTTCAGCCGTCGTTGATGATCACGAACTGGTTTAGCATCTTCTTCCAAATTTATTTTATGTTGACATAGAGTGGGACTAATGCCCTTAAGATCATCAAGAGTATACCCAATAGCACCACGGTGCTTCTTCAGAGTTTTCAATAATCTCTCTTCCTCATGCTCTGAAAGGTTAGCACTAATTATAACAGGATATATCTTTTTCTCATCAAGATAAGCATATTTAAGAGTATCATGCAACGGTTTAAGCTCAAACACGGGATCACCCTTGGGTGGAGGAGGATCCCCTAGGATTTCAACGGGAAAATTGTGTTTCAGAATAGGTTCCTATTTAAAGAATACTTCATCTATTTCCCTTCTTTCATTCATAAACATATCATTTTCATGGTCTAGCAAATATTGTTCTAAAGGATCACTAGGAGGTACGGCAATAGAAGCAAGACCGATAATTTCATCCTTACTTGGTAATTCTTCTTCACGGTGTTGTCTACTAAATTTAGAGAAATTAAATTCATGAGACATATCATCTAAACCGATAGTAACAACATCATTTTTGCAATTTACCTTAGCATTAACAGTGTTTAAGAAGGGTCTACCAAATATAATGGAACAAAAGCTATCTTGTGGGGAACAAAGAACAAGAAAATCAGCAGGATATTAAGTTTTCCCAGACAAGACTTCAACATCTCTAACAATTCCCATTGGTGAAATAGTATCTCTATTGGCAAGTTTAATTGTTACATCAATATCTTCTAACTCAACAGGTGCAATATCATGCATAATTTATCTATATAGGCCAATAGGTATTGCACTAGCAGTGGCACCCATATCACATAAGCCATGATAACAATGATCTCCTATTTTAACAGAAATAACAGGCATGCCTACCACAGGTCTAGGTTTATCTTTAGCACAAGGTTTAGCAATTCTAGCAGTTTCATCACAGAAATAAATAACATGCCCATCAATATTATCAGATAAGAGATCTTTAACAATAGCAATATTAGGTTCAACTTTAACTTGCTCAGGAGGTGTATATGTTCTAATATTGCTTTTACGAACCACAGCTGAAGCTTTGGCATGATCCTTTATCCTAACAGGGAAAGGTGGTTTCTCGACATAAGAAGTAGGAACAATAGGATCATTATAAGTGATAGTCTTTTCTTCAACTTTAATAGGTGCAGCTACTTTTACTTCTATGGGAGGATGATATTTAAACCACTTCTCCTTGGGGAGATCAACATAAGTAGAAAAAGATTCACAGAAAGAAGCTACTATCTCATAGTCAAGTCCATATTTAGTGCTAAATTTACGGAAAACATCGGTATCCATAAAAGATTTAACACAATCAAACTTAGGTGTCCTACCTGACTCCTTACCTTCGTCGAGGTCCCAATCTTCAGAGTTTCGTTTAATTCTTTCCAATAAATCCCATTTGAATTCAATAGTCTTCATCATAAAAGAGCCATCACAAGAAGTATCGAGCATGGTGTGATTGTTATCAGAAAGCCGAGCATATAAATTTTGAGTAATCATCTCTCTTGAGAGCTCATGATTGGGGCATGAATATAACATTGATTTAAGCCTCCCCCAAGCTTGAGCGATGCTTTCTCCTTCGCGAGGCCAAAAATTATATATATAATTGTGATCACGATGAACAAGATGCATAGGATAAAACTTCTGATGAAATTCCAATTTCAATCGTTTGTAGTTCCATGACCCCGTATCATCACATAGCCTATACCATGTTGATGCATCTCCCTTCAAAGATAAAGGGAAGAACTTCTTCTTAACAACATCTCCGGGTACACCTGCAAGCTTAAATAATCCACAAACTTCATCCACATATATTAGGTGCTCATCAGGATGAGTTGTTCCGTCTCCTACAAAAGAATTATCTTGCGGTTTTTCTATCATACCCGAAGGAATTTCAAAGCAGACATTTTCATTTTCAGTAGGTTCAGTAGGTTGAGGAGCAACTCTTTGCTCTACTGGTCGGGGTGAAGATACCCCGAACAAGCCCCTTAGAGGATTACTTTCCATAGTAACAAGTGACAGTAAATTTCAGCACACTATATAAATTTTCCTTACCAAATTCCACCTACCAAAGGCGCTTCACTCCCCGGCAACGGCGCCAGAAAAGAGTCTTGATGACCCACAAGTGTAGGGGATCTATCGCAGTCCTTTCGATAAGTAAGAGTGTCGAACCCAACGAGGAGCAGAAGGAAATGATAAGTGGTTTTCAGCAAGGTATTCTCTGCAAGTACTGAAATAAGTGGTAACAGATAGTTTTGTGATAGGCTAATTTGTAACGAGCAACAAGTAACAAAAGTAAATAAAGTGCATCAAGGTGGCCCAATCCTTTTTGTAGCAAAGGACAAGCCTGGACAAACTCTTATATAGAGAAAAGCGCTCCCGAGGACACATGGGAATATCGTCAAGCTAGTTTTCATCACGTTCATATGATTCGCGTTCGGTACTTTGATAATCTGAAATGTGGGTGGACCGGTGCTTGGGTACTGTCCTTACTTGGACAAGCATCCCACTTATGATTAACCTCTATTACAAGCATCCGTAACTACAACAAAAGTATTAAGGTAAACCTAACCTAACCATAGCATAAAACATATGGATCCAAATCAGCCCCTTACGAAGCAATGCATAAACTAGGGTTTAAGCTTCTGTCACTCTAGCAACCCATCATCTACATATGACTTCCCAATGCCTTCCTCTAGGCCTAAATAATGGTGAAGTGTTATGTAGTCGATGTTCACATAACACCACTAGAGGAGAGACAACATACATCTCATCAAAATATCAAACAAATACCAAATTCACATGACTACTAATAGCAAGACTTCTACCATGTCCTCAGGAACAAACGTAACTACTCACAAAGCATATTCATGTTCATAATCAGAGGGGTATTAATATGCATATAGGATCTGAACATATGATCTTCCACCAATTAAACCAACTAGCATCAACTACAAGGAGTAATTAACACTACTAGCAACCCACAGGTACCAATCCCGGACTTGGAGACAAGAATTGGATACGAGAGATGAACTAGGGTTTTGAGAGGAGATGGTGCTGGTGAAGATGTTGATGAAGATTTCCCTCTCCTGATGAGAGGAGCGTTGGTGATGACGATGGCGATGATTTCCCCCTCCCGGAGGGAAGTTTCCCTGGCAGAACAGCTCCGCCAGAACCCTAGATTGGTTCCGCCGAGGTTCCGCCTCGTGGCGGTGGAGTTTCATCCGAGAAGATGGCTTATGATTTTTTCCTCATCGAAAGACTTCATATAGCAGAAGATGGTCATCGGAGGGCCACCAGGGGGCCCACGAGGTAGGGGCGCGCCCCCCACCCTCGTGGGCAGGGTGTGGCCCCCCTGGTGTACTTCTTGCGCTCGGTATTTTTTATATATTCTGAAAACATATTCCGTGAAGTTTCGGGACTTTTGGAGCTGTGCAGAATAGGTCTGTAATATTTGCTCCTTTTCCAGCCCAGAAACCCAGCTGCCGGCATTCTCCCTCTTTATGTAAACCTTGTAAAATAAGAGAGAGTAGGCATATGTATTGTGACATAATGTGTAATAACAGCCCATAATGCAATAAATGTCGATATAAAAGCATGATGCAAAATGGACGTATCAGGGGGTAGGGCGCGCCCTCCACCCTCGTGGAGCCCTCGTGTCCTTCCCGGACTGCTTCTTATTTTTCTATTTTTCTAAATATTCCAAAATGGAGAAAAATTGCCATTAGAACTGTTTTGGAGTCGGTTTACTTACCGTACCTCATACCTGTTCCTTTTCGGAGTCTGAAACATTCCGGAAAGTGTCCCTTGTGTATTCCTCCGGGGTTACGGTTTCAATAACATTGGTTTCAACATTTATAGGATTACCTGAGATATAATGTTTAATTCTTTGACCGTTCACCACCTTCGGATTTGTGCCTTCGAAGTTGTTGATTTTTATGGCACCGGAATGATAGACCTCCTCGATAACATAAGGACCTTCCCATTTAGAGAAAAGTTTTCCTGCAGAAAATCTTAAACGAGAGTTGTATAGCAATACATAATCACCTACATTAAACTCACGCTTTTGTATTCTTTTGTCATGCCATCTTTTAACTTTTTCTTTAAATAATTTGTCATTCTCGTAGGCTTGGGTTCTCCATCCATCGAGTGAGCTAATGTCAAATAACCTCTTCTCGCCGGCAAGTTTGAAATCATAATTGAGTTCTTTAATAGCCTAATAAGCCTTATGTTCTAGTTCGAGAGGTAAGTGACATGCTTTTCCATAAACCATTTTATACGGAGACATACCCATAGGATTTTTATATACATTTCTATAGGTCCATAATGCATCATCAAGTTTCTTGGACCAATTCTTTCTAGATCTATTAACAGTCTTTTGCAAAATTAATTTGTGTTCTCTATTGCTCAATTCTACTTGACCACTAGACTGTGGGTGATAAGGAGATGCAATTCTATGATTAACATCATATTTAGCAAGCATTTTACGGAAAGCACCATGAGTAAAATGTGAACCACCATCAGTCATTAAATATCTAGGGACTCCAAACCTTGGAACAATAACTTCTTTAAGCATCTTAATAGAGGTGTTATGATCAGCACTACTAGTTGGAATAGCTTCTACCCACTTAGTAACGTAATCAACAGCAACTAAAATATGTGTGTATCCATTGGAGGCAGGAAAAGGTCCCATATAATCAAAGCCCCAAACATCATATGGTTCAATAACAAGTGAATAATTCATAGGCATTTCTTGACGCCTACTAATATTACCAATTCTTTGACATTCATCACAAGATAAGACAAACTTACGGGCATCCTTGAAGAGAGTAGGCCAATAAAAACCGGATTGCAATACCTTGTGTGCAGTTCTATCTCCAGCATGATGTCCTCCATAAGCCTCAGAGTGACATTTGCGTAGGATCTGTTCTTGTTCATGCTCAGGTACACAACGTCTAATAACACCATCTACTCCTTCTTTATAAAGATGTGGATCATCCCAGAAGTAATGTCTTAAATCATAGAAAAAACTTTTTCTTTTGCTGGTATGTGAAACTAGGTGGTATAAATTTAGCAACGATGTAATTAGCATAATTAGCATACCATGGGGCAGTGTGAGAAGCATTTATGACATTTAATTGTTCATCAGGAAAACTATCATCAATTGGTAGTGGGTCATCAAGAACATTCTCTAGCCTAGACAAGTTGTCTGCAACGGGGTTCTCAGCTCCCTTTCTATCAATAATATGCAAATCAAATTCTTGTAGCAAGAGAACCTATCTAATAAGTCTAGGTTTAGCATGTTTATTTTCCATAAGGTATTTAATTACAGCATGATCCGTGTGAATAGTTACATTAGAATCAACAATATAAGGTCTAAACTTATCACAAGAGAATACAACTCCCAAAAATTCTTCTTCAGTAGTAGCATAATTTCTCTGAGCATTGTCTAGAGTTTTACTAGCATATTGAATAACATTTAATTTCTTATCAACTCTTTGCCCTAGAACAACACCTACAGCATAATCACTAGCATCACACATAATTTCAAAGGGTAAATTCCAATCAGGTGGTTGAATAATAGGTGCAGAGATCAATGCTTTCTTAAGTATTTCAAATGCTTCTATGCAATCATCATAAAAAAATGGTATATCTTTTTGTAATAAATTATTCAGAGGCCGAGAAATTTCTGAGAAGTCCTTAATGAACCTCCTATAAAAACCGGTGTGACCAAGGAAACTTCTTATACCTTTGATGTCCTTGGGACATAGCATCTTTTCAATAGCATCAACCTTAGCTTTATCAACTTCAATACCTCTTTCAGAAACTTTATACCCCAAGACAATACCTTCATTAACCATAAAGTGGCACTTCTCCCAATTCAAGACAAGGTTACTTTCTTCACATCTCTGCAAAACTCGATCAAGGTTGCTTAAGCAATCATCAAAGGAGGATCCATAGACGGAGAAATCATCCATGAAAACCTCACTAATCTTTTCACAAAAGTCAGAGAATATAGCCATCATGCATATTTCGAAGATAGCATGTGCATTACATAAACCAAAAGGCATACGTCTATAAGAAAAAGTACCGAATGGGCAAGTAAATGTGGTCTTAGATTGATCATCAGCTGACACACGTATTTGAGAGAAACCAGAATAACCATCTAGAAAGCAAAAATGTGTACGTTTGGATAATCTTTCTAGCATTTGATCAATAAAAGATAAGGGGTAATGATCTTTTTAGTAGCCTTATTTAATTTGCGGAAATAAATTACCATCATATAACCTGTAATAATTCTTTGCGGAATCAATTCATCTTTATCATTAGGAATGACGGTAATACCTCCCTTTTTAGGGACACAATGGACAGGACTTACCCACTGACTATCAGCAACGGGATAAATTATACCTGGCTCAAGGAGCTTTAGTATTTCCTTTCTTACCACTTCTTTCATTGTAGGATTCAGCCGTCATTGGTGATCACGAACTGGTTTGGCATCTTTCTCCAAATTTATTTTGTGTTGACATAGTGTGGGACTAATGCCCTTAAGATCATCGAGAGTATATCCAATAGCAGCACAATGCTTCTTCAGAGTTTTCAAGAATCTCTCTTCTTCATGCTCTGAAAGGTTAGCACTAATAATAACAGGATATATCTTTTTCTCATCAAGATAAGCATATTTAAGAGTATCAGGTAACGTTTTGAGCTCAAACACGAGATCACCCTTGGGTGGAGGAGGATCCCCTAGGATTTCGACATGCAAATTGTGTTTCAGAATGGGTTCCTATTTAAAGAAATACTTCATCTATTTCCCTTCTTTCATTCATAAACATATCGTTTTCATGGTCTAGCAAATACTGTTCTAAAGGATCACTAGGAGGCACGGCAATAGAAGCAAGACCAATAATTTCATCTTTACTAGGAAATTCCTCTTCGCGGTATTGTCTACGAAATTTAGAGAAATTAAACTCATGAGACATATCACCTAAACCAATAGTAACAACTTCCTTTTCACAATCTATCTTAGCATTAACTGTGTTCAAGAAGGGTCTACCAAATATAATGGGACAAAAGCTATCTTGTGGGGAACCAAGGACAAGAAAATCAGCAGGATATTTAGTTTTCCCACACAAAACTACAACATCTCTAACAATCCCAATTGGTGAAATAGTATCTCTATTGGCAAGTTTAATTGTGACATCAATATCTTCTAACTCAGCAGGTGTGATGTCATGCATAATTTCTTTGTATAAGTCAATAGGTATTGCACTAGCACTAGCACCCATATCACATAAGCCATGATAACAATGATCTCCTATTTTAACAGAAATAACACGCATGCCTACCATAGATCTATGTTTATCTTTAGCACAAGGTTTAGCAATTCTAGCAGTTTCATCACAGAAATAAATAACATGCCCATCAATATTATCAGCCAAGAGATCCTTAACAATAGCAATATTAGGTTCAACTTTAACTTGTTCAAGAGGTTTATAGGTTCTAATATTGCTTTTACGAACCACAGTTGAAGCTTTAGCATGATCTTTTATCCTAAAAGGAAAATGTGGTTTCTCAACATAAGCAGTAGGAACAATAGGATCATTATAAGTGACAGTCTTTTCTTCAACTTTAATAGGTGCAGCTACTATTACTTCTATGGGAGGATGATATTTAAACCACTTCTCCCTAGGGAGATCAACATGAGTAGCAAAAGATTCACAGAAAGAAGCTACTATTTCAGAGTCAAGTCCATATTTAGTGCTAAATTTACGGAAAACATCGGTATCCATAAAAGATTTAACACAATCAAACTTAGGTGTCATACCTGACTTCTTACCTTCGTCGAGGTCCCAATCTTCAGATTTGCGTTTAATTCTTTCCAATAAATCCCATTTGAATTCAATAGTCTTCATCGTAAAAGAGCCAGCACAAGAAGTATCGAGCATGGTGCGGTTGTTATCAAAAAGCCGAGCATAAAAATTTTGAATAATCATTTCTCTTGAGAGCTCATGATTGGGGCATGAATATAACATTGACTTAAGCCTCCCCCAAGCTTGAGCGATGCTTTCTCCTTCGCGAGGCCAAAAATTATATATATAATTACGATCACGATGAACAAGATGCATAGGATAAAACTTCTGATGAAATTCCAATTTCAATCGTTTGTAGTTCCATGATCCCATATCATCACATAGCCTATACCATGTCAATGTGTCTCCCTCCAAAGATAAAGGGAAGACCTTCTTCTTAATAACATCATCGGGCACACCTGCAAGCTTAAATAATCCACAAACTTCATCCACATATATTAGGTGCTCATCGGGATGTAATGTTCCATCTCCTGCAAAAGGTTTAGCTAGCAGTTTTTCTATCATTCCCGAAGGAATTTCAAAGAAGACATTTTCATTTTCAGTAGGTTTAGTAGGTTGAGGAGAAACTCTTTGCTCTACTGGTCGGGGTGAAGATACCTCGAACAAGCCCCTCAGAGGATTACTTTCCATAGTAACAAGTGAGGAAGTCCTGGATTAGGGGGTCTCCGGACAGCCGGATTATATCCTTTGGCCGGACTGTTGGACTATAAAGATACAAGATTGAAGACTTCGTCTCGTGTCCGGATGGGACTCTACTTGGCGTGGAAGGCAAGCTAGGAAATACGGATATGGATATATCCTCCTTTGTAACCGACCTTGTGTAACCCTAACCCTCTCCAATGTCTATATAAACCGAAGGGTTTTAGTCTGTAGAACAACTATAACATACAATCAGACCATAGGCTAGCTTCTAGGGTTTAGCCCCTCCGATCTCGCGGTAGATATACTCTTGTACTACCCATATCATCAATATTAATCAAGCAGGACGTAGGGTTTTACCTCCATCAAGAGGGCCCGAACCTGGGTAAAACATTGTGTCCCCTGCCTCATGTTACCATCCGCCTTAGACGCACAGTTCGGGACCCCCTACCCGAGATCCGCCGGTTTTGACACCAACATTGGTGCTTTCATTGAGAGTTCCTCTGTGTTGCCGCCGTTAGGCTTGATGGCTCCTACTATCATTGATGGCGATGCAGTCCAGGGTGAGACTTTTCTCCCCGGACAGATCTTCATGTTCGGCAGCTTTGCACTGCGGGCCAATTCGCTTGGCCATCTGGAGCAGATTGAAAGTTACGTCCCTGGCCACCAGGTCAGGTTTGGAAGCTTAAACTGCATGGCCGATATCCGTGGAGACTTGATCTTCGACGGATTCGAGCCTCTGCCTTGTGCGTCACGCGGTTACTATGAGTACGATTTAGCTCTTCCATCGGATAGTGTTCAAGAGATTGCACAGGCAGCCGCTCCGACCCTCAATTCGGAGCCAGTTGTGCCTTCCGCGGACGGGTGGATGGACCCCGCCACGGAGGCCTTACCCTCAGCGGCGATCGAGCCAAACATCGACCCAACCTTGCACGAGAGCCGTGCTGTTAAACTGTCAGATCCTTCTCCGGCCATGGACTCCGAACCGCCTGCGCCCGTTCCTGTCGAATTTGATAGGGCGCCGATCATGGAGTTTACCTCCATGGATATTTTTCAGCACTTGCCCTTTGGCGACATACTAAACTCATTAAGGTCTCTCTCCTTGTCAGGAGGATCCTGGACGAACTATGTCCGGCAGGACTGGGATGCGGACAACGAAGAAATTCAAGGCCCACCCAGCACCCATTTAGTAGCCACTGTCGATGACTTAACCGACATGCTAGACTTCAACTCCGAAGACATCGACGGTATGGACGATGATGCGGGAGGCGAAGAGGAACCACCACCCACAGGGCACTGGAAAGCCACCTCATCATATGATATATACATGGTGGATACACCCAAAGAAGGCAATGGCGAGGAGATAGCAGAGGATGACCCCTCCAAGAAGCAACCCAAGCGCCAATGTCAGCGGCGCCGCTCTAAGTCCCGCCAAAGCAAAAGTGGTGATACCGGCACAGGAGATAATAATACTCCGGATAGTGCCGAAGACAACAACAATCCCCTCCGGCAAGATTTAGAGCAGGAGGATGGAGGAGCCAGCCCTCCTGAGAGAGCGACAGATGGAGAAGAGGAGGATGATAATTACATTCCCCCCTCCGAAGACGAGGCAAGCCTCGGTGACGACGAATTCGCTGTGCCAAAGGATCCTGTCAAACAAGAGCGCTTCAAACGCCGGCTTATAGCCATGGCAAATAGCCTTAAGAAAAAGCAGCAGCAGCTTCAAGCTAATCAGGATCTGCTAGCTAACAGATGGACTGAAGTCCTCGCGGCCGAGGAATATAAACTCGAGCGCCCCTCCAAGAGTTACCCAAAGTGCAAGTTGCTACCCCGACTAGAGGAAGAAGCGTATGATACGGCTGATCGGCCACCTCGTGGCCGCGATAGAGAGGCATTCCAGCCAAAAACTCAGCCTGCACCCCGACGCCATTCAAATAAAAAGGCATGGGGAGATACGCCAGACCTGCGAGACATATTGGAGGACAAAGCAAAGCATGCAAGATCTACGGATCACGAGGGCGCGCCACTCTGCGTGACGATAAACGTCACACTGGATACAGTAAAAGTAAATTCGGCCGGGCCAAACACAGCGGGCAAGACCCATTCGAGCTGCGTCGCGATATAGCCCAATACAGAGGCACCGCACACCCCTTATGCTTCACAGACGAAGTAATGGATCATCAAATCCCAGAAGGTTTCAAACCTGTAAATATTGAATCATACGACGGCACAACAGATCCCGCAGTATGGATCGAGGATTTCCTCCGCCACATCCACATGGCCCGCGGTGATGACTTACACGCCATCAAATACCTCCCACTAAAGCTCAAGGGACCAGTGCGGCATTGGCTTAACAGCTTGCCAGCAGAGTCCATTAGCTATTGGGAAGATCTGGAAGCCGCATTCCTCGACAAATTTCAGGGCACTTATGTGCGGCCACTAGATGCCGATGACTTGAGCCACATAATTCAGCAGCCAGAAGAATCGGCGAGGCAATTCTGGACTCGGTTCCTAACAAAGAAAAATCAAATCGTCGACTGTCCGGATGCAGAGGCCCTAGCGGATTTCAAACACAACATCCGCGACGAATGGCTAGCCTGGCACCTCGGTCAGGAAAAGCCGAAATCTATGGCAGCCCTCACGACACTCAATACCCGCTTTTGTGCAGGAGAAGATAGCTAGCTGGCTCGCAGTAATAACATATCAAAGAACCATGGTACTTCGGATACCAAGGACGGCAATAGCAGGTCATGTTGCAACAAACATAAGCGCCGCATTAACAGCGATAATACCGAGGATACGGCAGTCAATGCCGGATTCAAAGGCTCTAAACCCGGGCAGCGGAAAAAGCCATTCAAACAAAGTACGCCGGGTCCGTCCAGCTTGGACCGTATACTCGATTGCTCGTGTCAAATACACGGCACCCCAGAAAAGCCAGCCAATCACACCAACAGGGATTGTTGGGTGTTCAAGCAGGCCGGCAAGTTAATTGCCGAAAACAAGGACAAGGGGCCACATAGCGATGATGAGGAGGAGCCCCGCCAGCCACACACCGGAGGACAAAAGAGGTTTCCCCCACAAGTGCGGACGGTGAACATGATATACGCAACCCACATCCCCAAGAGGGAGCCGAAGCGTGCGCTCAGGGACGTATATGCGTTCGAGCCAGTCGCCCCAAAGTTCAACCCATGGTCCTCCTATCCGATCACTTTCGATCGCAGGGACCATCCCACTAGTATCCGTCATGGCGGATTCGCCGCGCTAGTTCTGGACCCAATTATTGACGGATTTCACCTCACTCGAGTCCTTATGGATGGCGGCAGCAGCCTGAACCTGCTTTATCAGGACACAGTGCGCAAAATGGGTATACACCCCTCAAGGATCAAGCCCACAAAAACGACCTTCAAAGGCGTCATTCCAGGCGTAGATGCCCATTGCACAGGCTTAATTACACTGGAAGTGGTCTTCGGATCCCCGGATAACTTCCGAAGAGAAGAGTTAATCTTCGATATAGTCCCGTTCCGCAATGGTTATCATGCCCTACTCGGGCGAACCGCATTTGCGAGATTCAATGTGGTACCGCATTATGCATACCTCAAGCTCAAGATGCCAGGACCTCGCGGGGTTATTACAGTCAATGGAAACAGAGAGCGCTCTCTCCGAACAGAGGAGCACACTGCGGCCCTCGCAGCAGAAGCGCAAAACAGCCTCTCAAGGCAATCTACCAGTTCGGTGTTTTAAGACCCGGACACCTTCAAGCGCGCTCGGAGCAATCAGCAAATACACCGCCTGGCGCAATCTGAGCTCGCGTAGCAATGCGGCCCCCACCCCAGTTCCAGCCAAATAGCGAAGCTCGTGCCACGGGTACATAATTACGCATTAAAAATACCATGGGCACAGGTGTGGAGGGGGGCACACTGCGGCACGCCCCAAGACGCGGCTTAAACCACACTAGGGGCTTCCCGTTTGGTTATTTTTCTCTTTTTCAGGACCTTAATATCTCGAAACCCTGTCCGGCAGCACTATTGCCGAACACACGATGCAGCAACCAAGGAGGCAGACAGCTATGTCACACCACGGAATTCCCAGGTGGATTACAATAACGAGCGAAATATTTGATTTAATACTATTCCTAGCTTGCCCTTGGAAGGGACATAGTCCCACTCTTTGCTTATCGCACTATCTGTATCATTCTGCTTTAACGCACCTTTTTGAATAAACAATGCATAACATCACGACTATTATTGCATTCTTGTTATATATATATGTGTGTGTGTGTGTGTGTGTGTGTTCATTAACAACGCCTGACAACCGTACACTTTAGTACGGCTAATACACCAGGGGCTTACGTACCCCACAATATGGTGTGAAAAGTCTGAACACTTTCACAAGTGCGGCACCCCGAACTTATAGCATTATATGCATCAGCTCCAAATCATGTCTTTGGTCAAATGTTGGGTTTGCCCGGCTACTATGTTTTGGTACCTTACGTTCCGCTCTATCGACTAAGGTAGAGCTAGGAGAACTACTGCGATTGTGCCCCGGTTCTGCCGGGCTTAGCACCTCAGTAGAGAAAGCTAAAACTGACTGTCATGATAAGGCGTGAGACTGGTCGCTGTTCGGCGAGGTTTTCGAGTCCCTAAAGACTTATGCCGCTTAGGGCGAGGGGCCGGCCCTGTCCGGCTTAAAGGCGTGTATCGCGCCCCGAATTCGGCCTTCCGAATACCAGGGGCTTCGCCGAAATTTAAAATTATAGAATTCTATGGCTAAGTGAGAGTGATAAAGCATTATTAGTCTGGTTGCCTTGTTCGTTGTGCTGAGCACCTCCCTCGAAGGACCCAAACATGGGAACAAGAGTGCTCAGGTTTATCCCGAACACCCCAGCACTCGCGGCATGGGGGCAGAAGCCGAGGACTAGCCATCTCTCAGATTGGATAAACGGCCAAACAGAAGGTAATATTTTAAATTCACACAAGCGTTGCATAGCGCATATGAAACAAGTTTTCATCATACAGGATCACACGAGCAAGTTTACTCAAATATTACATTCTTTGAACATTCGTCTACCACAAGACGGGCACCCTTCAGGACACCCTCATAATAAATTTCGGCGGTGCGATGCTCTTTGCCCTGCGACGGCCCTTCCTTGATCAGCTTCACGGTGTCTAGCTTGGCCCACTGCACCTTCACATGGGCAAAAGCCCGGCGTGCACCTTCGATGCAGACGGACCGCTTGACAACCTCCAGCCGTGGGCAGGCATCCACACAAGCCGCCTCACCAGGCTGAAGTAGCTGTTCGGAAGGGCGTCGCCAGGCCACGGCCGGACTATAAGGCCCTTCATGGCCTGTTCGGCCGCCTTGTGCAGCTCGACCAACTGCTTTAGCTGGTCGCTCAGAGGCATTGGGTGTTCGGTCTCAGTATACTGAGACCAGAACAGCTTCTCCGTTGAGCTTCCCTCCTCGGCCTGGTAAAACTGTGCGGCATCCGACACGCTGCGGGGCAAATCTGCGAATGCTCCTGGAGAGCTCCGAATTCGGGTAAGTAATCGGTAATTTACTTTTACATGCTTGCTTTGCATATAGAATGCCTTACCCACCGCTATCTTCTTCATTGTGTCGATCTCCTGGAGGGCCTTTTGGGCTTCCGCCTTGGCACTTTTCGTGCTCTCGAGGGCCGCGGCAAGCTTAGACTCTCGCGTCTTCGAGTCAAGCTCCAAGGCCTCGTGCTTCGTCATGAGAGCCTGGAGCTCTTGCTGCACCTTGCCCACCCGAGCCTCTTGCTTTTCTCGCTCGGTGCGCTCCTTGGCCGCTTTATCTTCGGCCTTGGTTAGCGCTTGCTTCAGGGTCGCCACCTCGGTCGTGGCCCCTGGCGGATATACAATGATCCTGTCATTTTGCAATCGTGTCTTTTTTATATACATATCTATAGACAGGGTATTACTTACCCTTGTTCTCCTCGAGCTGCCTCTTGGCAAGGCCGAGCTCTTTCTTGGACCCCTCGAGGTCCTGCTTCAGTAAGGCAACCTCCGCAGTCAGTGTGGCGGACGCCAGCAGCGAGGCCTGCATACGCATATTGACATACTTATATTAGACACCTGCGATATTATTTGATCCTCTGTTCGGCTTTTCTTTCTGAACACCGAACAAAGCATCAGGGGCTACTATCTATGCAGTAATATTTTTCCTATATTTTAAAACACTTACCTCAAAGCCTGTTAGAAGGCTGGCACAGGCTTCTGTCAATCCGCTCTTGGTGGACTGAACCTTCTGGACCACCGCACTCATAATAGTACGGTGCTCCTCGTCGATGGAAGCGCCGCGAAGCGCTTCCAGCAGATTGTCCGGCGCCTCTGGATGGACAGAGGTCACCGGCACAGGCGTCTTGCCCCTCTTAGAAGGAGGCCGCCTGCCCGAGCCCGGAACCACTGGAGGTTCCGGCGCGGTGTTTGGCTGAGGGCCGAACTCGGAGCTCTCAGGGGCCTTGTCCCCTCGGCTCCCGGAGTCCGGGAGGCCACCTTGAGGCGCCTCCGGGACTGTCTCCCCTCGACCCAGTGCCTCGTGAGACAGCACCTCGGCGTCATCCACAGGATAGGGGGAGGTGGCGGTCGGAACTGGATCGCTATCCATGTCCGACGAGCCCAGGGAGGCGTCCGATGATACATCGATAAGGGCTCGGGGCGGCCTGCATAATCATATTTCGGCGTTAGGTAAAGTAGTGTGGCAAAGGAATACTATGACTTACTCTGGTATCTGAATAATTATGACTTCCCCAGGGGCTTGGCCCTAGGCAGCCACTCGTCTTCGCCATCGGCGGCGGTGGTAGAGTAGTCCGGAAGGAGAGTTCTCCCCTTCTTGGACCCTTCGCCCCCCCCCAATTGGGGCAGCCTTCCTTTTCTTATCTCCCCCAACTGGAGGGGGAGCATCTTCTTCTTCCTCCTCGTCTTCGGGGGAGGAGTGCGCCGCAGAGTCATCGGACGGTGAGTCCGACGATGCCTGGCGTCGGGAACTCTTTCGGGTTCCCTTGGCCTTCTTGGTCTTCTCCGGTAGCGTATAAGGAGCCGGAGTCAGCATCTTCGCCAGAAGAGCGTCTGCTGGGCCTTCGGGCAAAGGAGCCGGACAATCGATCTGTCCGGCCGTCTCCTGCCAGTCCTATCAAAGGTACGGGTGTTTAGATCCCGCATGGAGTCAATCTATAAAAAATAAGTATCCTGTGAAAAGTAAAGCAGCTTACCGCACTGGCTTGGCACTTCGCGCTGAATCCGCGATCCTCAGTAATGGGAGGGGGGACCTCGGAGCTTTTGAACAGCACCCTCCAGGCATCTTCATGAGTTGTGTCGAAGAGCATGTTCAGAGTTCGGTGCTGCGCCGGGTCGAACTCCCACAAGTTGAAGTCCCGGTGTTGGCACGGGAGGATCCGGCGGTGGAGCATGACCTGGACTACGTTGACGAGTTTGAGCTTCTTGTTCACCATGTTTTGAATACATGTTTGGAGTCCGGTCAGCTCTCCCGAACCACCCCAGGACAGGCCCTTCTCTTTCCAGGAGGTGAGCCGTGTGGGGATGCCATATTGGAACTCGGGGGCCGCTGCCCATGCAGGGTCACGCGGCTCGGTGATGTAGAACCACCCCGATTGCCACCCCTTTATGGTTTCCACAAAGGAGCCCTCGAGCCATGTAACGTTGGGCATCTTGCCCACCATGGCGCCTCCGCACTCCGCCTGGCAGCCGCCCATAACCTTTGGCTTGACATTGAAGGTCTTGAGCCATAAGCCGAAGTGGGGCTTGATGCGGAGGAAGGCCTCGCACACGATGATAAACGCCGAGATGTTGAGGATGAAGTTCAGGGCCAGATCGTGGAAATCCAGGACGTAGTAGAACATGAGCCCCCGGACGAATGGGTGGAGAGGGAATCCCAGTCCGCGGAGGAAATGGGTGAGGAACACTACCCTCTCATGGGGCTTGGGGGTGGGGATGAGATGCCCCTCATCTGGGAGCCGGTGCGCGATGTCGTCGGGTAGGTATCTCGCTCTCCTCAGCTTCTTGATGTCTCCCTCCATGGCGGAGGAGACCATCCACCTGCCTCCCGCTCCGGACATGGTTGGAGAAGGTGGAGGTGGGAAGTGCGGACTTGGGCGCTAGAGCTCGAGTGTGCGAAAACGGATGAGCAAAGGAGGAAGAAGGCGTGGATGAAAAGGTGAATCCTTATCCCTTTATATGGGCAGACGAAACTAACCGTCCCCACTAGCCTGGTAAAAATCGCTTATCCCCCAAGCGCCGTAATCAATGGCGCGGTTGGGTTACCCATGCCCGTATTGATGAGAATCCCGTGATAGGGGGACACGATCTCTACTTTGACAAGATGTGTCAAAAAACTACCTCGCGTTATGTGCGGGGCTAGTTAAAGGAAACGGTTCCAATAATCACCGGGCCATGGCATAATGTCGTGTTGCCAAAACAAGTCAGCAAATTAGATTTGTGAAAATATTATTCTCTCTACGGTGGTATGTGGAACTTATTTTGCAGGGTCGGACACTATCCTTGTATTCAAATTCTTCTGTGATGTATTCGGAGGAGGAACCCGCCTTGCAATGCCGAAGACAATACTACACGCCGGACTCATCGTCATTGAAGCCTGGTTTAGGGGCTACTGAGGGAGTCCTGGATTAGGGGGTCTCCGGACAGCCGGATTATATCCTTTGGGTGGACTGTTGGACTATGAAGATACAAGATTGAAGACTTCGTCTCGTGTCCGGATGGGACTCTACTTGGCGTGGAAGGCAAGCTAGGCAATACGGATATGGATATATCCTCCTTTCTAACCGACCTTGTGTAACCCTAACCCTCTCCAGTGTCTATATAAACCGGAGGGTTTTAGTCCGTAGAACAACTACAACATACAATCAGACCATAGGCTAGCTTCTAGGGTTTAGCCTCTCCGATCTCGTGGTAGATCTACTCTTGTACTACCCATATCATCAATATTAATCAAGCAGGACGTAGGGTTTTACCTCCATCAAGAGGGCCCGAACCTGGGTAAAACATTGTGTCCCCTGCCTCCTGTTACCATCCGCCTTAGACGCACAGTTCGGGACCCCCTACCCGAGATCTTCCGGTTTTGACACCGACAACAAGTGACAGTAAATTTCAGCACACTATATAAATTTCTCCTTACCAAATTCCACCTACCAAAGGCGCTTCACTCCCCGGCAACGGCGCCAGAAAAGAGTCTTGATGACCCCCAAGTATAGGGGATCTATCGTAGTCCTTTCGATAAGTAAGAGTGTCGAACCCAACGAGGAGCAGAAGGAAACGATAAGCGGTTTTCAGCACGTATTCTCTGCAAGCACTGGAATTATAGGTAACATATAGTTTTATGATAAGATAATTGGTAACGAGCAACAAGTAACAAAAGGAAATAAAGTGCAGCAAGGTGGTCTAATCCCTTTTGTAGCAAAGGACAAGCCTGGACAAATTCTTATATGAAGAAAAGCGCTCCCGAGGACACATGGGAATTATCATCAAGCTAGTTTTCATCATGTTCATATGATTCACGTTCGGTACTTTGATAATCTGATATGTGGGTGGACCGGTGCTTGGGTACTGTCCTTACTTGCACAAGCATCCCACTTATTATTAACCTCTATTGCAAGCATCCGCAACTACAACAAAAGTATTAAGGTAAACCTAACCATAGCATGAAACATATGGATCCAAATCAGCCCCTTACGAAGCAACGCATAAACTAGGGTTTAAGCTTCTGTCACTCTAGCAACCCATCATCTACTTCTTACTTCCCAATGCCTTCCTCTAGGCCCAAATAATGGTGAAGTGTCATGTAGTCGACGTTCACATAACACCACTAGAGGAGAGACAACATACATCTCATCAAAATATCGAACGAATACCAAATTCACATGACTACTAATAGCAAGACTTATCCCATGTCCTCAGGAACAAACGTAACTACTCACAAAGCATATTCATGTTCATAATCAGAGGGGTATTAATATGCATATAGGATCTGAACATATGATCTTCCACCAGATAAACCAACTAGCATCAACTACAAGGAGTAATTAACACTACTAGCAGCCCACATGTACCAATCCCAGACTTGGAGACAAGAATTGGATACAAGAGATGAACTAGGGTTTGAGAGGAGATGGTGCTGGTGCAGATGTTGATGGAGATTGACCCCCTCCCGATGAGAGGGTCGTTGGTGATGACGATGGCGATGATTTCCCCCTCCCGGTGGGAAGTTTCCCCGGCAGAGCAGCTCCGACAGAGCCCTAGATTGGTTCCGCCAAGGTTCCGCCTCGTGGCGGCGAAGTCTCATCCCGAAAGCTGGCTTATGATTTTTTACTCATCAAAAGACTCCATATAGCAGAAGATGGACATCGGAGGGCCACCAGGGTGCCCATGAGGTAGGGGGACGCGCCCAGGGGGGTAGGGCGCACCCCCCACCCTCGTGGGCAGGGTGTGGCCCCCCTCCGGAACTTCTTGCGCTCAGTATTTTTTATATATTCTGAAAATGACTTCCGTGAAGTTTCATGACTTTTGGAGCTGTGCAGAATAGGTCTCTAATATTTGCTCCTTTTCCAGCCCAGAATCCCAGCTGCCGGCATTCTCCCTCTTTATGTAAACCTTGTAAAATAAGAGATAATAGGCATAAGTATTGTGACATAATGTGTAATAACAGCCCATAATGCAATAAATACCAATATAAAAGCATGATGCAAAATGGACGTATGAATAACCCGGCGGTCCAAGTCTATGACTATTATTAATGGTGAGTTACATTCATGCAGTGTCACAGGGGTATTCCAATGTTGTGTTTCTTCTGAAGAGGGCCATGAGATATTAAGGGAAATCCATGAAGGTGATTGTGGTCATCACGCCAGCTCTAAATCCTTAGTGGCTAAAGCTTTTCATCATGGATTTTATTGGTTGACGGCTTATGCTGATGCCGAGGATCTCGTCAGTAAGTGTGATGGGTGTCAGAAATCTTCTCGACGTGCTCATGTGCCGGCTCAAGAGTTGAGGATGATTCCAATTACTTGGTTGTTTGCAGTTTGGGGGCTGGATATGATTGGACCCTTCAAAAGGCTAAGGATAAGAAAACCCACCTCTTAGTGGCGGTTGACAAATTTACCAAGTGGGTTGGAGCGGAGCCGGTTAGCAAGTGTGATGCGGCAATGGTAGTTCAGTTTGTTAAAAAGTTTATCTTCCATTTTGGTTACCCTCGTAGTGTCATCACAGATAATGGCACTAATCTGTCTAAAGGTGCTATGAGAGAGTTTTGTCAACAAGAGCATATTCGTCTCCACGTCTCTTCTGTGGCTCATCTGCTGTCAATGGTCAAGCTGAGAGGGAGAACCAAGAAATTTTGAGAGGCATCAAGACCTGGCTTATGGTTCCTTTGCAGTGAACGCCGGGTTGTTGGGTTGAGGAGTTACCTTCAGTACTTTGGAGTATCAATACCACTCCCAATAGGTCAACAGGCTATACGCCTTTCTTCATGGTCTACGGGGCTGAGGCGGTTCTTCCAAGCGATATTCATCATGACTCGCCCCGTGTGGCGGCTTATGCTAAAGCTGATAATGAAATAGCACGTTAAAATGCACTCGATGCATTGGATGAGGAGCAAGACCTGGTGGCGGCTCATTCAGCAATATATCAACAAGATCTGCATCGCTATCATAGCCGCAGAGTTAAGACCCGGACGTTTCAGGAAGGTGACTTGGTGCTCGATGACCCACAAGTATAGGGGATCAATTGTACCTCTTTTCGATGAGTAAGAGTGTTGAACCCAACGAGGAGCAGAAGGAAATGACAAGTAGTTTCCAGTAAGGTAATGTCTGCAAGTGCTGAAATTGTAAGTAGCAGAGTAGTTTGATAGCAAGATAATTTGTAACGAGCAAGCAATGATAATAGTAAGAAAAGTGCAGGACGGTAGCCCAATCCTTTTGAGGGAAAGGACAGGCCAAAATGGTCTCTTATGATAAGCAAAGCGTTCTTGAGGGTACACAGGAATTTCATCTAGTCATTTTCATCATGTTAGTTTAATTCGTGTTTGCTACTTTGATAATTTGATACGTGGGTGGACCGGTGCTTAGGTGTTGTTCTTACTTGAACAAACCTCCTACTTATGATTAACCCTCCCGCAAGCATCCGCAACTACGAGAAAAGTATTAAGAATAAATTCTAACCATAGCATTGAACTTTTGGATCCAATCGGTCCCTTATGGAATAGCACATAAACTGGGGGTTAAGCTTCTGTCACTCTTGCAACCCAACATCTAATTGCTACTCCACAATGCATTCCCTTAGGCCCAAATATGGTGAAGTGTCATGTAGTCCACATTCACATGACACCACTAAGGTAATCACAACACACATACTATAAAAATATCGAACACATATCAAATTCACATGATTACTTGCAACATGATTTCTCCTGTGACCCCAAGAACAAAGGTAACTACTCACAAATAATAATCATGCTCAAGATCAGAGGGGTATTAAATAGCATCTTGGATCTGAACATATAATCTTCCACCAAATAAACCATATAGTAATCAACTACAAGATGTAATCAATACTACTAGTCACCCACAAGTACCAATCTATAGTTCCGGTAACAAGATTGAACACAAGAGATGAACTAGGGTTTGAGAGGAGATGGTGTTGTTGAAGATCTTGATGGAGATTTTTCCCTCCCCAAGATGGGAGAGTTATTGGTGATGATGATGATGATGATTTCCCCCTCCGGGAGGGGAGTTCTCCCGGCGGAATCGCTCTGCTGGAGGGCAAAAGTGCTCCTGCACAAGTTCCGCCTCGAGGCGGCGACGCTTCGTCCCGAAAGTCCTCCCCTTATTTTTTCTAGGTCAAAAGGACTTATATACCAAAAGATGGGCACCTGAGGTGGGCCGAGGAGGCCACAACCCCCCAGGGCGTGCAAGGACCAGGTGGGTTGTGCCCACCTGGTGGCCCCCCTCTGGTAGTTATTTTCTCCAATAATTCTTATATATTCCATAAAAATTTCCCGTGAAGTTTCGGCTTGTTTGGAGTTGTGCAGAATAGGTGGCCTAACATAGCTTTTCCAGGTCCAGATTTCCAGCTGCCAAATCTCCCCCCCCCCTTGGTGTATACCTTGCAAATTATGAGAGAAAAGGCATTAGAATTACTCCAAAAAGCATTATTATGGATAAAAACATTATAGATAATAGTAATAAAACATGATGCAAAATGGACGTATCAGTGCTCCGGCTTATCCAAGATCAAACATATATGCACAAGTTATCCCCACCTTTGGAAGGGCCCTTTGTGGTTAGCAAAAACCTCAACAATGGGTTGTATTACCTCATTGATATATGTGAGCATATGGATTCTCACACGTCAGAGGAAGAGACCCGTCGTCCGTGGAACATTGCACATCTCCGGCCATACTATACTTGAGCCGCCAGCTCTTATCTTTGTACATACTTTCATCGAATGTATATACTTTTTATGATCAATATAATAAAGCCGGCATCCCCGAATTACGGGGCCTCTGTCGTTTCGTTTCTGAGTATTTGAGTCCTTATGGATTGATCACAATACGGTTGTTATTGCCTCTTGAAAGCAATCATGTGGTCTAAGTACCAATATAGTTCTTGCTTCCTCTTGAAAGCAAGTTGAAACCAGGCCTAGGGTTCATACTTTCACTAGTGCAAGTTCTCTCAACAAGGATAACATAATTAGATCATATAACTATCCCTCAACATGCAACAAAGAGTCACTCCAAAGTCACTAATAGTGGAGAACAAACGAAGAGATTATTGTAGGGTACGAAACAACCTCAAAGTTATTCTTTCCGATCAATCCATTGGGTTATTCCTATAAGTGTCACAAACACCCTAGAGTTCGTAGTAAAATAACACCTTAAGATACAAATCAACCAAAACCCTAATGTCACCTAGATACTCCAATGTCACCTCAAGTATCCGTGGGTATGATTATATGATATGCATCACACAATCTCAGATTCATCTATTCAACCAACACAAAGAACTTCAAAGAGTGCCCCAAAGTTTCTAACGGAGTCAAGATGAAAATGTGTGCCAACCCCTATGCATAGATTCCCAAGGTCACGGAACCCGCAAGTTGATCACCAAAACATACATCAAGTGAATCAATAGAATACCCCATTGTCACCACGAGTATCCCATGCAAGACATACATCAAGTGTTCTCAAATCCTTAAAGAATCAATCCGATAAGATAACTTCAAAGGGAAAACTCAATCCATTACAAGAGAGTAGAGGGGGAGAAACATCATAAGATCCAACTATAATAGCGAAGCTCGCGGTACATCAAGATCGTGCCAAGTCAAGAACACGAGAGAGAGAGAGAGAGATCAAACACATAGCTACTGTTACATACCCTCAGCCCCGAGGGTGAACTACTCCCTCCTTGTCATGGAGAGCGCTGGGATGATGAAGATGGCCACCGGTGATGATTCCCCCCTCCGGAAGGGTGCTGGAACAGAGTCCTGATTGGTTTTTGGTGGCTACAGAGGCTTGCGGCGGCGGAGCTCCCGATCTAGGTTTCTTTTTGGGGGTTTCTATATTTATAGGAATTTTTGGCATCGGTCTCACATCAGGGGGGGTCTCCGAGTCATCCACAAGATAGGGGGCATGCCCAGGGGGGTAGGGCGCGCCCTCCACCCTCGTGGATGGCTCGGGACTCTTCTGGCCCAACTCTTTTACTTCAGGGGCTTCTTTTGGTCCATAAAAATCATCAAAATTGGCACGTCAATTGGACTCCGTTTGGTATTCCTTTTCTGTAAAATTCAAAAACAAGGAAAAAACAAAAAGTGGCACTGGGCTCTAGGTTAATGGTTAGTCCAAAAAATCATATAAAATAGCATATAAATGCATATGAAACATCCAAGATGGATAATATAATAGCATGGAACAATAAAAAATTATCGATACGTTGGAGACGTATCATTTTCCTCATCATATCGTTTTTCCTTGAACAGCGAGCTTGGTTTCGAGTTTGTGTCATACCCTTGGTTCCAATAACCTTTCGCTTCACCATTCCTTTGACTTGATGTCATCGTCGATCGATTACATCTTGAAATCTCTCGACAAATGTGTCATGATCATCATCAACATTATGAGCTCTTCCAAGATTTGTATTGAATTCTTCATGGGAAATACCATCCTTGTCCCTTGGTAATTTGTGTTGTCATCGACTACTTCCTTGCCTTCTTTCCAACACAAACTTGTTAGTGTTGTGGTTGTACCTTGAGTTCCTGGCTATCCATCTTATCTTATGTCCTACCTTAAAGTAATATCATCTTATATATCAAGAATGTTGTGAGAATTTCACCACCTCTTAAGAATTCTTGATACAATTGATACATCTCACCATCTACATTCATCTCTCGGTCCCTGTGTTGTTTCTAACCGGAAAACCAACAATTGGACTATGATGTGCAAATTCAAAACTTCTAGCAACCCTATTGCTTTGGAGTTAATGGTCGGCATTTCATTCTGTAGGATCGAAAGTATGTCTAGAGGGGGGTGATTAGACTACTTAACCAAATAAAAATCTAGCCTTTTCCCAATTTTAGTTCTTGGTAGATTTTAGTAACTTTGGACAAGTCAAGCAATCTTAACACAATTCAAGCAAGCATGCAAAGAGTATATGAGCAGCGGAAAGTAAAGCATGCAACTTGCAAGAATGTAAAGGGAAGGGTTTGGAGGATTCAAACGCAATTGGAGACACGGATGTTTTGTCGTGGTTCCGATAGGTGGTGCTATCGTACATCCACGTTGATGGAGACTTCAACCAACGAAGGGTAATGGTTGCGCGAGTCCACAGAGAGCTCCACCCATGAAGGGTCCACGAAGAAGCAACCTTGTCTATCCCACCATGGCCATCACCCATGAAGGACTTGCCTCACTAGCGGTAGATCTTCACGAAGTAGGCGATCTCCTTGCCCTTACAAACTCCTTGGTTCAACTCCACAATCTTGTCGGAGGCCCCCAAGTGACACCTAGCTAATCTAGGAGACACCACTCTCCAATAAGTAACAAATGGTGTGTTGATGATGAACTCCTTGCTCTTGTGCTTCAAATGATAGTCTCCCCAACACTCAACTCTCTCTCATAGGATTAGGTTTGGTGGAAAGAAGATTTGAGTGGAAAGCAACTTGGGGAAGGCTAGAGATCAAGATTCATATGGTAGGAATGGAATATCTTGGTCTCAACACAAGTGTAGGTGGTTCTCTCTTAGAAAATATAGGTTGGAAGTGTAGGTTTGTTCTAATGGCTCTCTCCACGAATGAAGAGGAGGTGGAGGGGTATATATAACCTCCACACAAAATCTAACTGTTACACATAACTTTCCAAACTCGGTGGGACCGAATGTTTAAACTTGGTAGGACCGATTCAGCAAAGCTAGTGACCGTTAGGGTTTTCGTTGGGACCGACATGCAACTCGGTGGGACCGATATGATTAGGGTTAGGGCATAAGGTAATCTCGGTGAGACCGATTACACAAACTCGGTGAGACCGATTTTGGTAATAAGCTAACCAGAGAGTTGGTCAGGTAAACTTGGTGGGACCGATCGCTCATTTCGGTGAGACCGAAATGTTACGAAGGGAAAACAGAGAGTTTACATTGCAATCTCGGTGGGACCGATCGCTCATCTCGGTGAGACCGAAATGTTACGAAGGGAAACAGAGAGATTACAATCCCATCTCGGTGAGACCGAGATCCCTATCGGTGAGACCGATTTGCCTAGGGTTTGTGGCAGTGGCTATGACATTTGAAACTCGGTGGCGCCAGATAGAAATAATCGGTGGGGCTGAGTTTGACTTTTGGTTTAGGTCATATGTGGATGTGAGAAAGTAGTTGAGAGTTTTGGAGCATATCACTAAGAATCTTGAGCAAGAACCTCATTAAGCAACACCTCATCCCTCCTTGATAGTATTGGCTTTTCCTATAGACTCAATGTGATCTTGGATCACTAAAATAGAAAATGTAGAGTCTTGAGCTTTGAGCTTGAGCCAATCCTTTGTCCTTAGCATTTTGAGGGGTCCACTTTTCTCATCCATGCCATGCCAATCATTGAGCTTTCCTGAGATATTAATCTTGAAGTAGCATTAGCTCAGTGAGCTATATGTTGTTAGGAATTACCAAAACCACAGTTGCACTTTCAATCTCCCCCTTTTTGGTAATTGATGAAAACATATAGATCAAAGCTTCGACAAATGATAATAAGAGTGAAAAACATTGTCGCTTTGAGAAGTATGTGAAAAGCAAGAGCTTGGTTTAATATTTGCTTTGGACTGTAAATGCACAAAGAGTTAGGATCATGGGTTACTCTTCCATGTCACATACATCTTGGTGGAGCGCTCAAAATAATAATAATTAAAATACATGCACTCATCATCAAGCAAAATGAATGATCATATAAAAGGATAATGTCATCCAACAAGCATTAAGGTAGCATATGATCAAACACATGATCATCTAAGCAAGCACAAAGTATAAAGTATCTCATCCAAGCAAATAAACGAAGTTTAGCCACCAAACAAAAGGAGAGAATAAAAAGCAACGCTCTCTCTCGAAGCCTATGATCTATACATTTTCTCCCCCTTTGGCAACAAGTTACCAAAAAGTGCATAAAAATGCATAGTAGTAGATCGACACTCAGGCTTGGTCTTCAGCTGGTGGTGTAGACATAACTCCAAGAACGAAGGCATCAGCCGATGTAGATGGAGCTGGTGGAGTATATGCTGGAGCCGGTGGCACTAAAGCTATAGCTGGTGCAGATGAAGTAGCTCTGGTGTCTGGAATAGGCACTGCAGCAGACCTCTGAACTCTGGGCACTCTAGCAAAAGCACCAGTGGTTGTCTTGCCCTTCTTCTCCTCCACTTCATCCTGAAGTTTCTCAACGACTGAATGGATCTCAGTGACCTTCACATCTAAGTCATAGAACTTCTGCTCCATGATCCTCTCCAAGCTCTCCTGGTTTTGAGTCAGGGTGGCCAGTCGCTTCTCAATCCTCAGAGTGGAGGCAATCAAGTAGCCAAGCTGATCTTGCTTGCTCTTCAGAAGATACTGAGATGCTTCTTCAGTAGTTGGCATCCTTGCAGCCTTTTTAGCCTTTGCCTTCTCCTTCTTGGCTTGTGCGTGCACAGAAGATGGTTCATTTTCATGCATCACCACAGTGTTGTCCTCAAAGTCTGGGTAGATGGGAAGGTGCTCCTTGTCCGGCAGATATGTGTCAGTGCCCGTCTTGGAGTTGATCAGCTCCTGGATCTGTAGGGCAAACCCACAACTCCTGTTCTGATCTGCAGCTGTCCTCTTTATGGTTTCCACTATTAGGATCATGACTTTGAACTTCTGTGGGACATCAAAGATGTGAAGCAAATTAATTGCATGGCCTCTGATCATCTTGTGATCACCTGACTTTGGCAAGAGAGTGTGCCTGAGGATCCAATTGATAGATGGCAAGCCTGACAGAAGGTAATGTACAGATCCAAACTTGTGTGTCTCAAGAGCAGCATCTAGGATCTCCTTGTACATGTGTGCCATGGTGTTGTGATCCTTCTTCTTGTTGGCATAGACGTCCAGGTCATCTTCATGTTCTTCTGGGGTATTGATCAACTTAGCCCATTCTGCAACTTTGGACTGGTACCTAGTACCTTCAGACATCCAGACAATCCTTCCATCTGGGTAGAAGTGAGCTGTGGAGTAGAACTGCATGATGAGCTCATCATTCCATTTTGTGAGCTTCTGAGCCACAAACTCATCAACTCCACAAGCCTTGAAGCTGTCATATACACCAGGGAAGTGATCCTCATTTTCCTCCATAAATGACCAATCGACCCATCTCATGTCACACACTATGGGATTCTTGTCAAGCAAGATGGTCTCATAGAAGTCCTGTTGTTCCTTTGTATGGAACTTGTAGACCACAGCAGTCCTTCTCCCGGTGGCATATGGATCAGACTCTCTCCATAGCCTTAGACCAAAGTCCTTCCTGACTTTCATGTTCTCTGCAACTGGATGAGCATCACTGTGGTCTGGAATTTTTGGCATCAACTTCCTCAAGACAACAGAATCTTCTTCTTCTTCCATTGCAGCTTCAGGCATTGGGGCCTTGTTCTTCTCTGCTATTGGGATGTTCCTGGTGCTTCTCTTGGGTGCAGTTTTGGGTTTTGGAGCAGCTGGCTTAGGAGTTCCTTTGGGCTTAGATGGAGCAGCCCCTGATCTTATGCCATCTCCCATAAGCTTCTGAGCTTTAGGTGCTGGTGCAGCATCCTCTTCCTCTTCCTCTTCTTCAGAGTCTTTCATGATTGAAGATCTCCCAAGCACTCTGGCAGTGGTCTTCTTGACACTTTCTTTCCTTTTCTTTTCTGCCACAACCTGCTCTTTGGGTGCAGATCCCAAAGTCTCTTGAGAGGATGCTCTGGCTTTAGACATTGGAGCTCTCTTGGCAGGAACCTTTTGCTTCATCCCTGGCTTGGTGGCAGCAGCTGTGCCATATTCCTTTTTCAGGACTTTCCTCTTTGAGGTGGTTTCTTCCTCCTCAGCCACATAGTACTCATCCTCTGACTTTGAGGTTCTTTTCTTGCTGGCCCTTGTGGCAGCCTTTGGCAGAGTGCTGGGTGTGCTCCTGCTTCCATCATCTGAGCTGCTAGAGGGACTAGTGCCCTCACTCAAGTGAACCTGCTCCTCTGACTTGTTCTGACTGTCACTCTGATCTGACATGATGCAAACACTGACAGCAGACCCTGTGAATAGATTATAGATGAGGTAGAGTGGATGAGCATCACAAATGTAGCGACCCGACCTCAAACGGTCAAGTCTCTGTGCTTCAGTATCATCCCTGGATCGGTAATGCTGACACACACACTACTCAAGGATTTATAACAGGGTAGCAATCACACACTTATTACATCGAATGTCTCCAAAGAGAACTTATTACAATAAATATGGCTTAAGGCCATCTAATACGATAACGACGAAAGGCTTGGAAGATAAAGTGAGTCCATCAACTCCAACGGCATAGCTGAGTTGCACGGCAATGACCTAACGAACCTTACTCCTCATCTGAAAAGTCTGCAACATAATACGTTGCAGCCCGAAAACGGGTCAGCACATGGAATATGCTGGCAAAGTAACACAATAGAGCAAGAACAGAATAATGCTATCACTACATGCATATTTGGCTAGTGGAAAGCTCTATGGTTACAGTTTTGCGAAAAGCCAATTTTTTCCTACAGTGAAGGAATAGATTTTAATTTAATTATCATGGTAGTTGAAACATCATTGAGAAGGTTCCTCCAACTCAATCCCAATTAAGGTAATTATCAACCCAACAATATTAATTTAGAGTGATGAGATACTTAAGATACTCCAAGTACTAGATACTCAAGATGTCCATAACTGGGGACACGGCTAACCATGATTAGTTTGTACACTCTCCAGAGGTTTGCGCACTTTTCCCCACAAGACTCGATCGCCTCCATTGAATTTCTCGCACTACATGGTGTTTGAGAAACGGATGACCGAGACAAGTCTTTCAGAAACATTAACTCTCTACTCCGGGCAGACCATACCAAACCTACAATCCACTACCTGCTGATCCACCTCTTCAAGAGCTTCACGTAACTTACTCAACTATGCTAGAGCCCATAATAGCTTGTGGCTACACACGGAAGTTTCTAGCATGAATCATCTTAGTTCCCTTTGAGCCTGGGTGATGGTCCATAGGAAGATCACACGGGTACTCCGGGATTTCCAAAAAAATACAAGCAACACTGGGTACTCCAGGTGCCTCATTCCACCCAGATGTGTATTTAAGTTGCCATCTTAAGTTGAACCATTAATTAACAATCAAACATCTGTCATGGATCTCACTCACCCAAACCACGTCTACGAGCATAGCATAGCAATATAAGCAACGCGTAGAAGTAACTCCGAAGGGTTTGAATGTAACAGGGCAATAGGTTCTACCTCATCAACTACTTCCCAACCCACATGTTAATAACATCCTAATCATGCAATGTTTGAGGATTGGAACTAATGCATAAAAACTGGGTGATAAAGGGGTACGATCAAAGTGTTACTTGCCTTGCTAATGATTCGCGTAACCTAAAGACTCCAAATAACACGCTTCGCACTCTGGGAATTCTATCGCAAGCAAACAATAGCATACATAAGCAATCAAGCAAAGAAACACGGGTAAAACTCAAATAAGAAGATCTAACCAGAAAGTTCAACTTAAGAACTCCGGTTTGCAAAAAGAATCAAATCGAACGGAGCAACGGAACTCAAACGGCGAAAGAAACAAGATCTGTTTACTAATCTGGACCTAGGTCAAATTTTACAGTAGCAAAAGCTTGTTCAAGTTGGTTAAACGGAAAGAGGGTCTCGAGACGAAGATCTAGGCGTTTGAATCGCCTGATTCTGACTAACAAGCGAAAAGATAAACTAGAACGAAAATCGGATCAGAAATCACGATCAGAAATAATCGCAGAAAAATCTGATTAAAGAAAACTGACGAACAGGCTAACGAACGAGCGTTCGCTGTCTGCGGCTAAAAGGTGAAAACCGTTCATAAAAACGAACGTGCGGGCAAATGTCTGCTAAACAACTAAACCAAAAAAATAAACCAATCTACTAAAAAAATAAAATTGCGGGTTCTAAAAAAACCGATCGGTTTTTCCGTAGAAAAACAACGGCAGCGGCGGCAGTTACCGGCAGCGGCGGCGAGCGGCTCCGGCGGGCGGGCGGCGCGGCTCCGACGTGCGGGGCGGCTGCGGGCGGCGGCGGTGTGCAGCGGCGGGGCGTGCGGCGGCGAGGCGGCAGCGCGGCGTGCGGCGGCGCGCGGCGGCGCGCGGCTCGGGCGGGCTAGGGTTTCGGCAGGGGTGCGGGGTGGGCTGAGGGGGCGGCTCCCCCGGCTTATAAGGCCGGCCGGGCCAAGAGTCCTAGACGGACACGGCCCGGTTACGTCGGTTCGCGTTTTTTTTACATATAATTCGGATGTGCAGAAAAAGAAAGAAAAGAAATACTAAACGGACTCCAAAAATTCCGAAATAAATTTCCCATTCCTCTAAAAATAAGCTGAACAAAGTGAACATTTATTTGGGCCTAAATGCAATTTTGAAAAACGCGTATTTTTCCTAATTCAAATAAAATAGCAATAAAACTCTGAAATAAAAACTTATTTGATTTTAATACTAAATCTCTGGTATTTCTTTATTTTGAGGAAGTCATTTTATCCTCTCTCTTTTATTTTTTTATAAAAGAAATATTTCAGAGAAATAAAATTAAAATCAAACAATCCTATTTTCATAATTCGAGAAAAGCTCAAATATGAAAATAACGAAATCCCCAACTCTCTCCGTGGGTCCTTGAGTTGCTTAGAATTTCTAGGATCAACCAAAATGCAATAAAATATGGTATGCAATGATGATCTAATGCATAACATTCCAAATTGAAAATTTGGGATGTTACAAACCTACCCCCCTTAAGATGAGTCTTGCCCTCGAGATTTGGGTTGGCTAGAAAATAGGTGTGGGTGGTCTCTACGAAGGTCATCCTCTCGTTCCCAGGTGGCTTCATCCTCGGTATGGTGGCTCCATTGAACTTTGCAAAACTTAATAACCTTGCTGCGGGTGACTCAACTGGCAAACTCCAAAATCTTGACTGGCTTCTCCTCATAAGTCAAATCATTGTCCAACTGAATTGCCTCCAAGGGTACGATATCTCTTAGCGGTATATCGGCCATCTCAGCATGGCACTTCTTCAACTGGGAAACGTGAAACACATCATGAACTCCTGACATTCCTTCAGGTAACTTCAACTTGTAGGAAACTTCTCCCATCTGTTCCAAAACACGATACGGTCCTACAAATCTCGGGGCTAACTTTCCCATAACTCCAAAAGGTTTTCACTCCTCGCAAAGGTGATACTCGCAGGTATGCTCTATCTCCAATTTCATAGGTTACCTCCTTGCCTTTCGAATCTGTATAACTCTTCTGTCTGGACTGAGCTATCTTTGGTCTATCTCGAATCAGTTTAACTTTCTCCTCGGACTCTTTGATCAAGTCTGGTCCAAACAATTGTCGGTATCCAACTTCATCCCACATTAACGGTGTTCTGCACCTTCATTCATACAGGGCTTCGATCGGTGCCATTTTCAAACTGGCTTGGTAACTATTGTTGTATGAGAATTTTGCGTAAGGCAAATTGTCATCCCAACTAGATCCATAATCTAGCGCACAGGCTCTCAACATGTCCTCCAGAATCTGATTGACTCTCTTGGTCTGTCCATCCGTCTGCGGGTGAAATGCTGTACTGAACTCCAATTTCGTTCCCAAAGTCTGGTGTAACTGATGCCAAAACTTTGAGGTAAACTGTGTCCCTCTATCCGATACGATAGTCCTCGGAACTCCATGCAGACATACGATCCTGGTCATATATATCTTGGCCAGTTTGGCACTAGTATAAGTTCTTTTCACTGGGATAAAGTGTGCCACTTTGGTCAAGCGGTCAACTACTACCCATATAGAATCATAACCTGATTTGGTCCTGGGAAATCCGGTGATAAAATCCATGCCAAGTTTATCCCACTTCCATTCGGGTATCGGCATAGGCTGTAATAATCCTACTAGCTTTTGATGCTCTACCTTCACTCTCTGACATACATCACATACGGCTACATACTCGGCGATATCCTTCTTCATCCCTGTCCACCAGAAATGTTCCTTCAAATCCAAATACATCTTGGTGTTTCCGGGGTGTATCGAGTATGGTGAGTCATGAGCCTCCTGTAGTATTAATTTCCCGATCTCTGTGTTATTGGGCACATAAACACGGTCCTCAAACCACAAAGTGTCGTGCTCATCCTCACGAAAACCTTTGGCCTTTCCTTCGCTCATTTTCTCTTTTATCTCAGCAATCTCTTTGTCCTCCTTCTGAGCTTCTCGAATCTTTCCTAACAATGTAGAGTGAACCTCCATTGTTGCAACAAAACCTCTAGGAACAATCTCCAAACGTAGTTCCCGGAGATCCTCTGCTAACTCCTTCGGAAATCCTGTGCTCTCTAGGGTATTAGCATAACTCTTCTGGCTCAAAGCGTCTGGTACGACATTGGCCTTTCTTGGATGATAGTGAAGCTTCATGTCATAATCCTTTATGAGCTCCAACCATCTCCTCTGCCTAAGGTTTAGTTCCTTCTGGGTGAAGATGTTCTTCAAACTCTTATGATCCGTGTACACATCACAATGGTTTCCAATAAGGTAATGCCTCCAAGTCTTCAATGCATGCACTACGGCTGTTAACTCCAAATCATGCGTGGCATAATTCAACTCGTGCGGTTTCAGTTGTCGCAAGGCATACGAAACAACTCTTCCGTCCTGCATAAGCACACTTCCAAGCCCTAAGCGAGAGGTGTCGCAATACACTTGGAAATCCTTGCGTATATCTGGCAGTGTCGGCAATGGGGCTGTAGTCAAACGTTTCTTCAGCTCCTGGAAACTTGCCTCACAATCTTCTGTCCATTTAAACTTGGTATCCTTCTTCAACAATTCTGTCATTGGCTTCGCGATCTTGGGAAACTTCTCAATGAATCTCCGATAGTATCCTGCGAGTCCAAGAAAACTGCGGATCTCGCTAACTGAAGTGGGTGCCAACCATTCAGTGACTGACTGAACCTTGGTGGGATCTACTGCTATACCTTCTCCTGATATAACATGTCCAAGGAATCCGACTTCCTTCAACCAAAACTCGCATTTGCTAAACTTGGCATACAACTGATGTTCCCTGAGTTTCTCGAGAACTAAATGCAAATGCTCCTTGTGCTCCTCTTCATCCTTCGAATATACCATTATAACATCAATGAACACCACAACAAACTTATCCAAATATTCCATGAATACTTTGTTCATCATGCTCATGAAATAGGCAGGGGCGTTAGTCAGTCCAAATGACATGACCGTATATTCATACAGCCCGTACTGTGTGGTGAATGATGTCTTGGGTATATCCTTCTCTCGAATCTTCAACTGGTGGTACCCTGATCGCAGATCGATCTTCGAAAACACCTTAGCTCCTTGCAGCTGGTCAAACAGATCATTGATCATCGGCAATGGGTACTTGTCCTTAATCGTCACTTCATTCAAGGCCCGATAATCAACAACCATTCTTAGGGACTTATCCTTCTTCTAAACCAAAAGCACTGGGGCTCCCCATGGTGATGAACTCCGTCGAATGTAACCTTACTCCAATAACTCCTTGATCTGTTTCTTAATCTCCTCCAGATCATTCACAGGCATCCTATAGGGTCTCTTGGATATTGGCCCTGTGCCTGGCAATAGCTCTATCAAAAACTCAATATCCCGATCCGGTGGCATGCCTGGTAACTCCTCTGGGAAAACATCCGGGTAATCCTTTACTACAGGAACTTCCTCCTGAACAACTCCCGTGAGGGTATTTACTTGGCTACTTCTTGGCGCATGCCTAGATATATACTTGATCCTTTTTCCCTCCGGGGTGGTGAGACAAATTGACTTACTAACATAGTCAATGCTTCCTTGAAAGTGCGTTATCGACTAGAGGGGTGAATAGGCGATTTTTATGCAATTCTTCACTGAGGAATTTGCCGGTGAGGAAATTCCTTAGCGAAGAACTACTAGCAGCGGAATAAGTACTCAAAGGTAAACATAACAGAGTACAAGCACAGTCATCATGATGAAATGAAGACAGGCACAGAGTACAGGAAGCGTAAACACAGGATAACACAGGATGAAGACAAACAGACTAAAGAAATTGAACTGAGGAAATTGAGAAAGTCTTTAGTCAAAGTCTTCAAACACAGATATGAACAAACACACAGCACAGTTATGAGGAAATGAAAGAGTTGAGGAATTGGAACCAGTAAGCTTGGTGAAGACAATGATTTGGTAGACCAGTTCCAACTGTTGTCTCAATTGTACGTCTGGTTGGAGTGGCTGAGTATTTAAACTCGAGGACACACAGTCCCGGACACCCAGTCCTGAACACGCAGCTTAGGACACCCAGCCCTCACCGTATTATCCTTGAGCTAAGGTCACACAGACCTCGCCCAATCACTCATGGTAAGTCTTCAGGCGACTTCCAAACCTTCACAAACTTGGTCACTCGGCGATCCACAATTCCTCTTGGATGCTCTAGACCATGACGCCTAACCGTCTGGAAGAAGCATAGTCTTCAGAGGTAACAAGCGTCAGATCCACGCAGGATCAATCTCTTCAGTGATGCTTAATCACTTGGGGTTTGTAGGTGTTTGGGTTTTTCCTCACTTGATGATTTTCGCTCAAAGTCCTCAGAGGATGAGTTGCTCTCAAATGAAAAGTGTCAGTTTCTCTCGGAGCAGCCTACCAGCTAGTGGTTGCAGGGGGCGGCTATTTATAGCCTAGGGAGCAGCCCGACATGATAAGAAATAAATGCCCTTGAATGATATGACCGTTAGGTGGATAGATATTTTGGGATAGCTGGCGCATAGCACAGCAATGGTCGGAATTTTGCGTAGCAAAATCCTCAGGGCTATCATGTTCCTCACTGTGTAGGCAATCCGCACTGGCGAATTCCTAACTCCTCAGTCAGAACAAATTCCTCAGAGACCAGAAGAACTTCGTCTCTGTCACTAAAGAATATGACTGGACTGTATGAGATTTCCAATGGCTTCACTCGAAGGGATTGGTAGGTGTAGGATTTTGAGTTGAGCATCACATGGAAATTTTCCTTAGTATTTCCTCGACCCCCTTTAACAGTACGGTGTTTCCTATGACTCAAGAAATAGAAAATGAAACTACGAAAACAAAAGTCTTCACGCTTCATGTTCCTCGAATGAATACTAAGTCTTCAATGTCACACCAATTTCTTCACTTTCAAAGTCTTCAGAAAGTCTTCAGAAATACAAAGTCTTCAGTCGAAGAACTTTATTTTTAGGGGTCGACTTTCTCTGTAAATATCAAACTCCTCATAGGCTTATAGACCTGTGTACACTCACAAACGCATTAGTCCCTTAACCTATAAGTCTTCAATACACCAAAATCACTAAGGGGCACTAGATGCACTTACGATCTCCCCCTTTTTGGTGATTAATGACAATATAGGTTAAGTTTTCAACGGGGATAAACATATGAAGTGTAAATACCAATGTTGAGGAATTTGATTGCAAGATATAGAAGAACTCCCCCTGAAGATGTGCATAGTGAGGAATTTGCTTTTGAAGCAATGCACACTTGAAGGGTTGAATCATGGAGATCTCCCCCTATATCTTGTAATTCATACACGCATTTGACATATAACCGTGAAGAATTTGAAATGCATGATGAAATATGGTGACTGATGTAATTCAGCATGCGTGCCATAATATTTAACGAGGAATAAGCATGCAGAAAAACGCATCAAGAGTATCAGAGCACCATCGGGTTTAAGTTTACAACTCGATCCAATAAAGGTCTCAGAAGAACGAGAGTTGTAACTTAAAAAAACGCCCATATAGAAAAACCCGCTTGAAGACTAACTCAAAATTCTCCCCCTTTGTCATCAAATGACCAAAAGGATCGAATATGAGGACTAACGCCCCTGAAGAATATCAAGTTGATAAAGGAGCGCCAGCGTTGTTGGGGTCATTTGTTGTAGTAGGGCCTGCCGCAGTGTCGTCCAAGTCTTCATTTTCATCAGTGTCGCGCGATGAAGAATATGAACTGGCCACCAGAGAAGGAACCTTGACCTTCTTGAATTTCTTCGGTGGAGGTGCAAACCAGTCAAAATCTTCATTGAGACCCATTTTCTTCATATCTTCTTCACCATACAGATGTGACAGGATTGCCCAGGTGCGACCGAAGACTTGATGGAGGTAGTAATGGTTTTTCTTCACTGCATTGTGTGTAGCAGTCATGTTGTGAAGAAATGAACCAAACTGACGCTTAACCCATTTGTGATTTCGATCCACCTTCTGGTGAAGACTAAGCAGAAGTTCACAGTCAGTCATCATGCGCGGAGCAGTGGCTTCAGGAGTAGACTTGGGTGCATTGGTAGAGTCATGTGTGGCAGAGTCATCATTGGTGGAATAAGAAGCAGCTTTGCGAAATTGACCACCCAATGGACGAATGCCTTCATCTATAACAGCTGGTGCCTTGCCCTTTCCATCAACTGAGGAATAAGTCTGTTTGAGGACTTCAATTGGGGGCAAGTAGCTGAGGTGATTCTAAAAATCAGCTTTGTAGGTGAGTGAAGACCTTGTCCTGAGGAATCTCATAATCCAAGGTGCATAAGGCTTCAGCTCAAAATGGAGATAGTGCAACATTTGCCAGAGTCCTCATGAAGAAATCGTGATAATTGACAGGAATGCCATGAACGATGTTGAATACCAGATTCTTCATGATGCCAACAATTTCCTCATCAGATGAGTTGTGGTCTTTGATAGGACTGATTGTCCTCGTAAGAATACGATATACAGTTCTGGGCACGTAAAGCAATTCCTTCACGAGGAATTTGGTTCTTGGTGCTTGACCTGGCTTCAAAGGTTTCATCAGCACTTGCATGTAATGATTTGTAAGCTCAGGTTCATTGTAGATGCAACGAGCTTCTTCAAGGGGAGGAGTGAGTGGTAAGGCATGAACCAATTCAGAGGCTGGTGCAGTGTAGTGAGTATTTTCAGACATCCAGTCCAGCACCCATGAATTCACATCTTCAGCATCTCCTGTGATGTGCAGCGTTGCATAAAATTGAAGAATCAGTTCTTCATTCCAATCGCAGATGTCAGAACAAAAGTTTAACAATCCAGCGTCATGAAGAACGCTGAGGACTAGTGCGAAGCACGGCAGAGATTCCATATCCACGTGAGGAATATGCTCATGATAGAAGATTTTCTCCTTGTCGAACAACACTGAGGAATAGAAATTGGCTTGGCTAGCAGTCTAGAAACGCCTCTTCCTAATGCGAGCAGAGTTATATGGGTTGTAATCTTCGAAGAATACATGCTCGCCGAAGAAATCATCAGCCTTGAACTTTTGCTTGCGTGAGAATGGATCCTTTGGCTTCGGCAGAGGAGTGTCAGTGAGTTGCATCACGACCTCAGGAATTTCAATCACAGGTTCTTCAGGATGAGGAATTTCTGGTTCCTCTTCGGTGGCGGTCTGCATCTTCAGATGTTCAGCAGCAGCATTTTCTTCAGCACTAGTGGCTGGAATTTCCTCATGCACAGATGAAGTGGGGTGAGTTTCTTCAGAGCCCATTTGAACAGTTTGTGCAGGGGACTGAGGTATTTGCTGCAGCGGTGTGAACATTGGAGAGTTTGGATGCTGACTTTCCCAGAATTCATCACTAATTATGGGTGTGGAGCAGCCAACATCCACATCTTCATCTTCCATTTCTTCAACGCCAGCCTCTTCAACTGTGAACTGAGGCATGGGCGAGGAGATGACAGGTGTTGAAGGGATCGCATCCACTTCAATTTCTTCATCCAACTGCTCAGACAAAGCAGCAGAAGGAGTTTCTTCATCAGATCCGCTGGGGATCACATATTCTTCATCAAAAGGAACAAGGTCCTTTGATGGCCTGGTTGAGATGGGAACATCATCAATCGGATTAGCAAATGAACTTGTCATAGGCTTCATCTTCTTCGGAGCTGAAGAATCTGAAGCAGCTGATGCTTTCCTTTTCTTCACTGTAGCACGCTCTGCAGCCTTGGTCTTCTTCACATCTGATGCAGATGGAAGGATTGGAGTTGGTGTAGGCGCAGGAGGAGCAGAGGAATCTGGTTGATTTTCTTCATTTTCTTCAGGCGCACCACTAGTGGGTGCCCTGGCAATTTCTTCAGCGGTTGGAATGCAGTCATCAGCCCTGGAACTCACATTTTCTTCAGCAGCCTGATTGTCATCAGCGGTGCTGGCATTTTCTTCAGTAGGTTGAGCAGATGCTTCAGCCTGGGGAATGTCCTGTTGCGTTGGGGCTGCAACAGTGGAAGTGAAGTTATCCGTAAGTTTTACAAAATGAACCTTGGCTCCAAGCCAATCAGCGCGATATGCGTCAAAGTCATCACTGAGTTTCTTGATCTCAGCTTGAATAGTGACAAGTTCTTCAGTTGTCATAGAGACAACGTTTTTCTTCAGATAGCGCTCTTTCTTGTACTGCGCTTTCTTGATCTGCCTGGCCTTCTCAAATTTCCACTTCTCTTCTTGAATGAAGTGGGTCAGCATGTGACTTCGGTCAGGAGTCAGCTTGAAGTCAGGCATGGAAGTGTTGGGGTCCTTGTGCCAAACATCAATGTATTTGAGGATCAACTTGGGATCCAAAAGCAGTGGCACCTCTGTTCCCTTGGCTCTAGCGGCCCTGACTTGCCTATCTCTGATGATTTCTGCAAGTTCATCATCATCAGATTCGTCTTCTTCAGATGGCACTTGGAAAGTGACTTGCTTCTTCTAAGGACTTGGTCGAGGACCGCGTCCAGCAGTTGACTTTGTCTTCAACAGTGAGGGGCCAGCTGAGGAACTTGGTGCAGCTGAGGAACTTGCTGAGACACCTGAGGCAATAGATATGCATGCAGTCCTTTGGCACGAGGCAAGATGCACAGGTGCTGAGGATTTAGTCGGAGCTACCGAATGTTGGAAATATGCCCTAGAGGCAATAATAAAATGGTTATTATTATATTTCTTTATTCATGATAATTGTCTATTGTTCACGCTATAACTGTGTTATCCGGAAATCGTAATACATGTGTGAATACATAGACCACAACACGTCCCTAGTGAGCCTCTAGTTGACTAGCTCGTTGATCAAAAGATAGTCATGGTTTCCTGACTATGGACATTGGATGTCATTGATAACGGGATCACATCATTAGGAGAATGATGTGATGGACAAGACCCAATCCTAAGCATAGCTCAAAGATCGTGTAGTTCGTTTGCTATAGCTTTTCCGAATGTCAAGTATCATTTCCTTAGACCATGAGATTGTGCAACTCCCGGATACCGTAGGAGTGCTTTGGGTGTGCCAAACGTCACAATGTAACTGGGTGACTATAAAGGTACACTACAGGTATCTCCGAAAGTGTCTGTTGGGTTGGCACGAATCGAGACTGGGATTTGTCACTCCATATGACGGAGAGGTATCTCTGGGCCCACTCGGTAATGTATCATCATAATGAGCTCAATGTGACCAAGTGGTTGATCACGGGATCATGCATTACAGTACGAGTAAAGTGACTTGCCGGTAATGAGATTGAACAAGGTATTGGGATACCGATGATCGAGTCTCGGGCAAGTAACGTACCGATTGACAAAGGGAATTGTATACGGGATTGATTGAATCCTCGACATCGTGGTTCATCCGATGAGATCATCGAGGAGCATGTGGGAGCCAACATGGGTATCCAGATCCTGCTGTTGGTTATTGACCAGAGAGTCGTCCCGGTCATGTCTGCGTGTCTCCCGAACCCGTAGGGTCTACACACTTAAGGTTCGATGACGCTAGGGTTGTTGAGATATTAGTATATGGTAACCCGAAAGTTGTTCGGGGTCCCGGATGAGATCCCGGACGTCACGAGGAGTTCCGGAATGGTCCGGAGGTGAAGATTTATATATAGGAAGTCAAGTTTCGGCCATCGGGAAGGTTTCGGGGGTAATCGGTATTGTACCGGGACCACCGGAAGGGTCCCGGGGGTCCACCAGGTGGGGCCACCTATCCCGGAGGGCCCCATGGGCTAAAGTGGGAGGGGAACCAGACCCTAGTGGGCTGGTGCGCCCCCCATGGGCCTCCCCCTGCGCCTAGGGTTGGAAACCCTAGGGGTGGGGGCGCCCCACTTGGCTTGGGGGGCACTCCACCCCCCTTGGCCGTTGCCCCCTTGGAGATTCAATCTCCTAGGGCCGGCTCCCCCCCTAGGGGTCCTATATATAGTGGGGGGGAGGGAGGGCAGCCGCACCCTAGCCCCTGGCGCCTCCCTCTCCCTCCCGTGACACTCCTCCCTCTCCCTGAGCTTGGCGAAGCCCTGCCGAGATCACCGTTGCTTCCACCACCACGCCGTTGTGCTGCTGGATCTTCATCAACCTCTCCTTCCCCCTTGCTGGATCAAGTTGGAGGAGACGTCTTCCCAACCGTACGTGTGTTGAACGCGGAGGTGTCGTCCGTTCGGCGCTAGGTCATCGGTGATTTGGATCACGACGAGTACGACTCCATCAACCCTGTTCTCTTGAACGCTTCCGCGCGCGATCTACAAGGGTATGTAGATGCACTCCTCTCTCCCTCGTTTCTAGATGACTCCATAGATTGATCATGGTGATGCGTAGAAAAATTTTAAAATTCTGCTATGTTCCCCAACAGTGGCATCATGAGCTAGGTCTATGCGTAGTTTCTATGCACGAGTAGAACACAAAGCAGTTGTGGGCGTGGATATTGTCAATTTGCTTGCCGTTACTAGTCTTATCTTGATTCGGCGGCATCGTGGGATGAAGCGGCCCGGACCGACCTTACACGTACGCTTACGTGAGACTGGTTCCACCGATTGACATGCACTAGTTGCATAAGGTGGCTGGCGGGTGTTTGGCTCTCCCACTTTAGTCGGATCGGATTCGATGAAAAGGGTCCTTATGAAGGGTAAATAGAAATTGGCATATGACGTTGTGGTTTTGACGTAGGTAAGAAATGTTCTTGCTAGAAACCTATAGCAGCCACGTAAAAACTTGCAACAGCAATTAGAGGACGTCTAACTTGTTTTTGTAGCATGTGTCGTGTGATGTGATATGGCCAAAAGGATGTGATGAATGATATATGTGATGTATGAGATTGATCATGTTCTTGTAATAGGAATCACGACTTGCATGTCGATGAGTATGACAACCGGCAGGAGCCATAGGAGTTGTCTTTATTTATTTATGACCTGCGTGTCAACATAAACGTCATGTAATTACTTTACTTTATTGCTAAACGCGTTAGCCGTAGTAGTAGAAGTAATAGTTGGCGAGCAACTTCATGGAGACACGATGATGGAGATCATGGTGTCATGCCGGTGACAACGATGATCATGAAGCCCCGAAGATGGAGATCAAAAGGATCAAATGATATTGGCCATATCATGTCACTATTTGATTGCATGTGATGTTTATCATGTTTTGCATCTTATTTGCTTAGAACGACGGTAGCTTAAATAAGATGATCCCTCGTAATAATTTCAAGAAAGTGTTCCCCCTAACTGTGCACCGTTGCGAAGGTTCGTTGTTTCGAAGCACCACGTGATGATCGGGTGTGATAGATTCTAACGTTCGAATACAACGGGTGTAAGCCATATTTACACACGCAATACACTTAGGTTGACTTGACGAGCCTAGCATGTACAGACATGGCCTCGGAACACAGAAGACCGAAAGGTCGAGCATGAGTCGTACAGAAGATATGATCAACATGAAGATGTTCACCGATGTTGACTAGTCCGTCTCACATGATGATCGGACACGGCCTAGTTGAGTCGGATCATGTTTCACTTAGATGACTAGAGGGATGTCTATCTGAGTGGGAGTTCATTGAATAATTTGATTAGATGAACTTAATTATCATGAACTTAGTCTAAAATCTTTACACTATGTCTTGTAGATCAAATGGCCCACGCTAATGTTGCCCTCAACTTCAACGCGTTCCTAGAGAAAACCAAGCTGAAAGATGATGGCAGCAACTATATGGACTGGGTCTGGAACCTGAGGATCATCCTCATAGCTGCCAAGAAAGATTATGTCCTAGAAGCACCGCTAGGTGACGCACCCATCCCAGAGAACCAAGACGTTATGAACGCTTGGCAGTCACGTGCTGATGATTGCTCCCTCGTTCAGTGCGGCATGCTTTACAGCTTAGAACCGGGGCTCCAAAAGCGTTTTGAGAGACACGGAGCATATGAGATGTTCGAAGAGCTGAAAATGGTTTTCCAAGCTCATGCCCGGGTTGAGAGATATGAAGTCTCTGACAAGTTCTTCAGTTGTAAGATGGAGGAAAATAGTTCTGTCAATGAGCACATACTCAAAATGTCTGGGTTGCATAACCGCTTGACTCAGCTGGGAGTTAATCTCCGGGATGATGCGGTCATTGACAGAATCCTTCAGTCGCTTCCACCAAGCTACAAGAGCTTTGTGATGAACTTCAATATGCAGGGGATGGAAAAGACCATTCCTGAGGTATATTCAATGCTGAAATCAGCGGAGGTGGAAATCAAAAAGGAACATCAAGTGTGGATGGTGAATAAAATCACTAAGTTCAAGAAAGGCAAGGGTAAAAGGAACTTCAAGAAGGACGGCAAGGGAGTTGCCGCGCCCAGTAAGCAAGCTGCCGGGAAGAAGTCAAAGAATGGACCCAAGCCTGAGACTGAGTGTTTTTATTGCAAGGGAAGTGGTCACTAGAAGCGGAACTGCCCCAAATACTTAGCGGACAAGAAGGCCGGCAACACTAAAGGTATATGTGATATACATGTAATTGATGTGTACCTTACCAGTACTCGTAGTAGCTCCTAGGTATTTGATACCGGTGCGGTTGTTCACATTTGTAACTCAAAGCAGGAGCTGCGGAATAAGTGGAGACTAGCGAAGGACGAGGTGATGAAGCGCGTCGGGAATGGTTCCAAGGTCGATGTGATCGCCATCGGCACGCTGCCTCTACATTTACCTACGGGATTAGTTTTAAACCTCAATAATTGTTATTTAGTGTCAGCTTTGAGCATGAACATTGTATCAGGATCTCGTTTAATTCGAGATGGCTACTCATTTAAATCCGAGAATAATGGTTGTTCTATTTATATGAGAGATATGTTTATGGTCATGCCCCGCTGGTGAATGGTTTATTCTTAATGAATCTCGAGCGTAATGTTACACATATTCATAGTGTGAATACCAAAAGATGTAAGGTTGATAATGATAGTCCCACATACTTGTGGCACTGCCGCCTTAGTCACATAGGTGTCAAACGCATGAAGAAGCTCCATGCAGATGGGCTTTTGGAGTCTCTTGATTACAAATCATTTGACACGTGTGAACCATGCCTCATGGGTAAAATGACCAAGACTCCGTTCTCATGAACAATGGAGCGAACAACCAACTTATTGGAAATCATACATACTGATGTGTGTGGTCCAATGAGTGTCGAGGCTCGCGGTGGATATCATTATGTTCTCACCCTCACTGATGACTTGAGTAGATATGGGTATGTCTACTTAATGAAACACAAGTCTGAGACCTTTGAAAAGTTCAAGGAATTTCAGAGTGAGGTTGAGAATCAACGTGATAGAAAAATCAAGTTCTTGCGATCAGATCATGGGGGAGAATACTTGAGTCACGAATTTGGCACACACTTAAGGAAATGTGGAATAGTTTCACAACTCACGCCGCCTGGAACACCTCAGCGTAATGGTGTGTACGAACGTCGTAATCGCACTCTATTGGATATGGTGCGATCTATGATGTCTCTTACCGATTTACCGCTATCATTTTGGGGCTATGCTTTAGAGACTGCCGCATTCACTTTAAATAGGGCTCCGTCGAAATCCGTTGAGACGACACCGTATGAATTATGGTTTGGGAAGAAACCTAAGCTGTCGTTTCTAAAAGTTTGGGGATGCGATGCTTATGTCAAGAAACTTCAACCTGAAAAGCTCGAACCCAAGTCGGAAAAATGCGTCTTCATAGGATACCCTAAAGAAACTATTGGGTATACCTTCTACCTCAGATCCGAAGGCAAGATCTTTGTTGCCAAGAATGGATCCTTTCTAGAGAAAGAGTTTCTCTCGAAAGAAATAAGTGGGAGGAAAGTAGAACTTTATGAAGTATTACCTCTTAAACCGGAGAGTGGCGCAGCTCAGGAAATTGTTCCTGAGGTGCCTGCACCGACTAGAGAGGAAGTTAATGATGATGATCATGAAACTTCAGATCAAGTTGCTACTGAACTTCGTAGGTCCACAAGGACACGTTTCGCACCAGAGTGGTACGGCAACCCTGTCTTGGAAATCATGTTGTTAGACAACGGTGAACCTTCGAACTATGAAGACGCGATGGCGGACCCAGATTCCGACAAATGGCTGGAAGCCCTGAAATCCGAGATAGGATCCATGTATGAAAACGAAGTATGGACTTTGACTGACTTGCCCGATGATCGGCGAGCCATATAAAATAAATGGATCTTTAAGAAGAAGACAGACGCGGATGGTAATGTAACCATCTATAAAGCTCGGCTTGTCGCTAGGGGTTATCGACAAGTTCAAGGGGTTGACTACGATGAGACTTTCTCACCCGTAGCGAAGCTGAAGTCCGTCCGAATCATGTTAGCAATTGCCGCATTCTATGATTATGAGATATGGCAAATGGACGTCAAAACGGCATTCCTTAATGGTTTCCTTAAGGAAGAATTGTATATGATGCAGCCAGAAGGTTTTGTCGATCCTAAGAATGCTGACAAGGTGTGCAAGCTCCAACGCTTGATTTATGGGTTGGTGCAAGCATCTCGGAGTTGGAACATTCGCTTTGATGAGATGATCAAAGCGTTTGGGTTTACGCAGACTTATGGAGAAGCCTGCATTTACAAGAAAGTGAGTGGGAGCTCTGTAGCATTTCTCATATTGTATGTGGATGACATACTATTGATGGGAAATGATATAGAATTCTTGGAAAGCATAAAGTCCTACTTGAACAAGTGTTTTTCAATGAAGGATCTTGGAGAAGCTGCTTATATATTAGGCATCAAGATCTATAGAGATAGATCGAGATGCCTCATTGGTCTTTCACAGAGTACGTACCTTGACAAGATATTGAAGAATTTCAAAATGGATCAGTCAAAGAAGGGGTTCTTGCTTGTATTGCAAGGTACGAGATTGAGCACGGCTCAATGCCCGACCACGGCAGAAGATAGAGAAAAGATGAGTGTCGTCCACTATGCCTCGGCCATAGGGTCTATCATGTATGCTATGCTGTGTACCAGACCTGATGTAAACCTTGCCGTAAGTTTGGTAGGAAGGTACCAAAGTAATCCCGGCATGGAACACTGGACAGCGGTCAAGAATATCCTGAAGTACCTGAAGAGGACTAAGGATATGTTTCTCGTTTATGGAGGTGATGAAGAGCTCGTCGTAAAGGGTTATGTCGATGCTAGCTTCGACACAGATCTGGATGACTCTAAGTCACAAACCGGATACGTGTATATTTTGAATGGTGGGGCAGTAAGCTGGTGCAGTTGCAAGCAAAGCGTTGTGGTGGGATCTACATGTGAAGCAGAGTACATGGCAGCCTCGGAGGCAGCACAAGAGGCAATCTGGGTGAAGGAGTTCATTACCGACCTAGGAGTCATACCCAATGCGTCGGGCCCAATGACTCTCTTCTTTGACAACACTGGAGCTATTGCCCTTGCCAAGGAGCCCAGGTTTCACAGGAAGACCAGGCATATCAAGCGTCGCTTCAACTCCATTCGTGAAAGTGTTCAAAATGGAGACATAGATATTTGTAAAGTACATACGGACCTGAATGTGGCAGATCCGTTGACTAAAACTCTCCCTAGAGCAAAACATGATCAACACCAGAACTGCATGGGTGTTTGATTCATCACAATGTAACTAGACTATTGACTCTAGTGCAAGTGGGAGACTGTTGGAAATATGCCCTAGAGGCAATAATAAAATGGTTATTATTATATTTCTTTGTTCATGATAATTGTCTATTGTTCATGCTATAATTGTGTTATCCGGAAATCGAAATACATGTGTGAATACATAGACCACAGCACGTCCCTAGTGAGCCTCTAGTTGACTAGCTCGTTGATCAAAAGATAGTCATGGTTTCCTAACTATGGACATTGGATGTCATTGATAACGGGATCACATCATTAGGAGAATGATGTGATGGACAAGACCCAATCCTAAGCATAGCTCAAAGATCATGTAGTTCGTTTGCTATAGCTTTTTCAAATGTCAAGTATCATTTCCTTAGACCATGAGATTGTGCAACTCCCGGATACCGTAGGTGTGCTTTGGGTGTGCCAAACGTCACAACGTAACTGGGTGACTATAAAGGTACACTACAGGTATCTCCGAAAGTGTCTGTTGGGTTGGCACGAATCGAGACTGGGATTTGTCACTCCGTATGACGGAGAGGTATCTCTAGGCCCACTCGGTAATGCATCATCATAATGAGCTCAATGTGACCAAGTGGTTGATCACGGGATCATGCATTACGGTACGAGTAAAGTGACTTTCCAGTAACGAGATTGAACGAGGTATTGGGATACCGACGATTGAGTCTCGGGCAAGTATCGTACCGATTGACAAAGGGAATTGTATACAGGATTGATTGAATCCTCGACAATCCGATGAGATCATCGAGGAGCATGTGGGAGCCAACATGGGTATCCAGATCCCGCTGTTGGTTATTGACCGGAGAGTCGTCTCGGTCATGTCTGTGTGTCTCCCGAACCCATAGGGTCTACACACTTAAGGTTTGGTCACGCTAGGGTTGTTGAGATATTAGTATACGGTAACCCAAAAGTTGTTCGGGGTCTCGGATGAGATCCCGGACGTCTCGAGGAGTTCCGTAATGGTCCGGAGGTGAAGATTTATATATAGGAAGTCAAGCTTCGACCATCGGGAAGGTTGGGTAATCGGTATTGTACCGGGACCACCAGAAGGGTCCCGGGGATCCACCGGGTGGGGCCACCTATCCCGGAGGGCCCCATGGGCTAAAGTGGGAGGGGAACCAGCCCCTAGTGGTCTGGTGCGCCCCCCATGGGCCTCCCCCTGCGCCTAGGGTTGGAAACCCTAGGGGTGGGGGTGCCCCACTTGGCTTGGGGGGCACTCCACCCCCCTTGGCCGCCGCCCCCCTTGGAGATTCAATCTCCTAGGGCCGGCGCCCCCCCTAGGGCTCCTATATATAGTGGAGGGAGGGCAGCCGCACCATAGCCCCTGGCGCCTCCCTCTCCCTCCCGTGACACTCCTCCCTCTCCCTGAGCTTGGCGAAGCCCTGCCGAGATCACTGTTGCTTCCACCACCACGCCGTCGTGCTGCTGGATCTTCATCAACCTCTCCTTCCCCCTTGCTGGATCAAGTTGGAGGAGACGTCTTCCCAACCGTTCGTGTGTTGAACGCGGAGGTGCCGTCCGTTCGGCGCTAGGTCATCGGTGATTTGGATCACGACGAGTACAACTCCATCAACCCCGTTCTCTTGAATGCTTCCGCGCGCGATCTACAAGGGTATGTAGATGCACTCCTCTCTCCCTCATTGCTAGATGACTCCATAGATTGATCTTGGTGAAGCGTAGAAAAATTTTAAAATTCTGCTACGTTCCCCAACACCGAAGACTTTGGCGGAGGAGTTGAGGACTTTTGAGGAACAGGAGCGGCATGAGGAATTGGCCGTGAGGGCTTTGAGGATTCTGGCCATGAGGGCATTTCTGATGAGCTTGGCCTTGAGGGCATTGTGGGTGAAGCACTAGGTTTGCGCGCAGGCTTCTTTGACATAGCCTTCTTTGGCTTGACAGCAGAGGCCTCAACAGAGGCAGCAGCAGCAGAGTCTTCATTGAATTTCCTCACTGCTTCTCTGGCTTGCTTAGCCAACTTGGCTTGACGCTTGGACCATTCGTCAGGATAGTCCTCACCGCGCTTGAGGCTGGTGGGATCTTCTATTTGGCCAGGTTCCAATGGAGCTCTTGGGCATGGAGGATTGAGTGTGAATTTCTTCATGTACTTGGGAGTTACATACCTGTACTCTCTCCATTCTCTTGCCCATCTCCTTTCTATCCTCTGTATGTGCACCTTGGGCTGATTTTTGTCCTCTTTTCCAAACTTGGCCTCATTAGGAGTGCAGTAATCTTTGTATATGTCCTTAGGGATTTCAAAGGCAGTCATGACCTCAGGCTTCTTTCCTCCTTTCTGTGGCCTTTTACCATCAGCCATTTTCTTCAGTTGAGGAATTTGAACAATCGAATTCTCTAAAGAAGTATGCAGCTTTTCTTCGAGGAACGCTGCAAATGAGTTAAGTTGATGAGAACCTAGTGATTCAGCAGCTGACATGAGTACCTGTGAACAGAGTATAGTTGCGAGGAATTTGGAGAGGTCATATGCGTTCTCGAAAGGTTTTTCAAAAGAACAAGTTTGAGGAATTTAACCAGATGAGTCCTGAAGAATTTCACTAAGCGTTCTTTGTCTTAGGTTCCAGAGTTGTATAGATCGAAGATCCACACAATTGAGGAATCTTGAAGAAAATGATGCTTAGAGAAACGAATCAAGAACAGATGACTTGTGAGGTGTTTAGTGTGTGAAGCTATGAAGAAAAACACCTTTGAAGATTTTGAAGATAATCATTCGAATCAACGAGGGCAGTAAAACTAACTTTTAATTACCCTAGACGAAAAACACGACGAACAGTGAGGTGTAGAGATGAAGTTCGTCCGTGTAGATATTCCATGCACTAACTCGGCGGAGGAAGACGGCTACGGCGGCGGCGGAGTGAAGATTTCTGCGGTCGGCGCAAGTACGTCAGCGACGAGGTCGAGGCAGTGAAGCTCTTCCTCACTGGTGGCGATGAAGTAGCGGCAGCGCTAGGGTTTGAGAAGCTCGAGCTGGAGAGAGAGATCGAGCGGAGTAAAAGAAGTGAGGAAGGGAAGGAGGGGTATTTATAGCCACGGTGAAAAACTGCTCGCCCGAAGAAATTGGACGAACGTGCCCCTGACCCTTCTCATTCGCATGACATGTGTCACCCACGTAGTGAGAAGTGGAGATTGTGTTAGATCGTGGGTGAGTGGATAAGTATATCGTGGGATACGGAACGATTTGAGCGGCAAAGCCAAAAATTTAGATAAGATAGGTTTTAAAGTTCCGTTCGCAATTTCTTCAGCTGACAAGGACATAGTGAAGATTTTGAATGAGTTTCAAATAGAACGCACATGAAGAATTTGTGAACAGAATGGGTTGAGTATAGCATAGAGGGGAAGGGTCCGATCACATTCACTTAGCAGAAAAACCAACTTGAAGAATTAACAATAAGTGAATGCTGTAGAGGACATAAACTCATATTTATATATATAGCCAATGAAGAAAAACGATGGAAACAGTGAAGACAATGCAAAGTTGAAGAATATGAACTACTGAGGAATTTCAACTTTTGGTGGTGGCGTGACCCACCGTATAAGAATGATGATTTCAGACACTGCGTACAATTATCGTAGGGTTCTGAGAATCAAATTCCTCATTAATTTCTTCACACTAAGAGTGTTATTCTTCATTGATTGAAGAAAAACGTTTCTTCATGTGTTGCACATCTAAGTCATCAGTTTTGTATAATTGTTAGGATGAGTGTCCTTTTCAAAGAACATTCGAAGATTCTAGGATATTTAGCTCACACCGCAACTTGCTAAATCTCTTCTCATCCAAGGGCTTTGTGAAGATATCGGCTAGCTGTTCTTCAGTCTTCACATGCTCAATAGAAATGTCGCCCTTCAACACATGATCACGAAGAAAATGATGACGAATCTGAATGTGCTTTGTCTTCGAGTGCTGAACTGGGTTGTGAGCAATCTTGATGGCACTCTCATTGTCATAGAAGAGAGGCACATTCTTCATGTTGATGCCGTAGTCCTTGAGAGTTTGCTTCATCCATAGCAATTGAGCACAGCAAGAACCATCGGCAATGTACTCAGCTTCAGCAGTAGATAGTGATACGCAGTTCTATTTCTTCGAGGACCAACAGACCAAAGATCGTCCGAGGAAATGGCATGTACCAGATGTTGACTTGCGGTCCACACGATCACCAGCATAGTCAGAGTCAGAATATCCAATGAGATCAAAAGCTGAGCCCTTGGGGTACCATAATCCAAGTGTTGGTGTGTGAGCTAGATATCGAAGAATATGCTTCACAGCCTTATGGTGTGATTCCTTCGGTGTAGCTTGAAATCGGGCACACATGCAAACACTAAGCATTATATCTGGCCTAGATGCACATAGGTACAATAAAGAACCAATCATGGAGCGGTATACCTTATGATCGAAGTCAATACCATTTTCATCAGTGCACAGATAGCCATTTGTGGGCATAGGAATTTTGACGCCTTTGCAATCTTGCATGCCGAATTTCCTCAGTACATCCTTGAGGTATTTCTCCTGAGATATGAATATGCCATTGCGTTGTTGACGAATTTGAAGACCTAAGAAGAATTTCAACTCTCCCATCATAGACATTTGATATTCTTCACTCATCATATAGGCAAATTCATCACTATAACGTTGGTCAGTACAACCAAAGATAATATCATCAACATATATTTGGCACACAAATAATTCACCATCATAAGATTTAGTGAAAAGAGTAGGGTCGAGTGAACCGGGTTTGAAGCCTTTCTTCATGAGGAATTCCTTCAAGGTATCATACCATGCCCGTGGGGCCTGCTTGAGGCCATAGAGGGCCTTGTTGAGTCTGGAGACTTTGTCAGGATTCTTTGGATCTTCAAAACCTGGGGGTTGAGCAACATATACTTCTTCCTCAAGCTTACCATTGAGGAATGCACTTTTCACATCCATTTGATATAAAGTGATATCATGATGGTTAGCATAAGCAAGTAATATGTGAATAGCCTCAAGTCTAGCAACAAGTGCAAAAGTCTCATCGAAATCAATTCCTTCAACCTATGTGTAGCCTTGAGCTACAAGCCGTGCCTTATTCCTCACCACAAGGCCATTTTCATCTTGCTTGTTGCGGTAGATCCACTTTGTGCCAATAATATTGTGCTTGCAAGGATCTGGATGTTTGACCGGTTCCCAGACATTGTTGAGCTCGAACTGATGTAGTTCTTCTTGCATGGCCTAAATCCACTCAGGCTCCAGAAATGCTTCATCTACCTTAGTGGGCTCTATAATGGAGACAAAAGCATAGTGCCCACAAAAGTTAGATAAATGTGAAGCTTTTGAGCATGTGAGAGGACCTAGTGCTTTGATGTCATTGATGATGTTTTCAACTTGCACTTCTTTTGCAATACGAGGATGAGCTGGTTGATGTTGAAGAATTTGATCAGCATTCTCTTCAGCACCATTTTCTTCGGTATTTTCTTCAGGTGCATTAGCTCGACGTTCTTCATGTTCTGGAATGAATTCTTCAGCAGATTCTTCAGTAGGAATGACATCCTCAGTAGCTTTGAACTTGATAGTTTCCTCAGGTGTTGGTTCATCTATCACAATAGGTAGGTGCTCTCTTTGCGAGCCATTAGTTTCATCGAACCGCACATCTACAATTTCAACAACCTTGTGAAGAACATTGTTGAAGACTCTATAGGTGTGCGAGTCCTTTCCGTAACCAAGCATAAAACCTTCATGTGCTTTCGGTGCAAATTTTGAGTTGTGATGAGGATCTCTAATCCAACATTTAGCACCGAAGACTTTGAAATAACTTACATTGGGTTTCTTATCAGTGAGGAGTTCATAGGCAGTCTTCTTGAAGAATTTGTGAAGATATACTCTGTTGATGATGTGGCACGCAGTATCAATTGCCTCAGTCCAGAAACGACGAGGCGTTTTGTATTCATCAAGCATAGTGCGAGCCATCTCAGCAAGAGTCCTGTTCTTGCGCTCCACGGCGCCGTTCTGCTAAGGAGTATAAGGAGCAGATAACTCATGAGTAATACCAAGTTCATCAAGATAGTCATCGAGACCAGAATTCTTGAACTCAGTGCCATTGTCACTTCTAATGTGCTTGATCTTCACACCAAAGTTGGTTGAAGCCCTCGAGGAAAATCATTTAAAGACTTCCCGCACTTCATGTTTGTAAGTAACAAGGTGTACCCATGTATAACGAGAGTAATCATCAACAATAACAAAGCCATATTGAGATGCTTCATTTGAAATAGCAGAATAATGATTAGGACCAAAGAGATCCATGTGAAGCAATTCAAATGGGCGAGTGGTGGTCATGATAGTCTTCGTTGGATGCTTGGCCTTCGTCATCTTCCCAGCTTCACAGGCTCCACATGGGTGATCCTTGAGGAATTTGACATTCTCGATGCCAATGACATGCTTCTTCTTCACAAGCGTGTGCAAATTCCTCATGCCTGCATGACCAAGTCATCGATACCAGAGCCAGCCTTCTGAAGCTTTTGCAAGTAGACACACGGCTGGTTGTGGTCCTGTAGAGAAATAAACAATATACAAGTCTCCTCTCCTAAAGCCTTCAAAGACTTTGGAATTGTCAGCTTCCATAACCACAACACAATGGTACTTTCCAAAGACAACAACCATATCAAGATCACAAAGCATTGAGACAGACATAAGGTTGTATCCTAAGGACTCAACAAGCATGACTTTGTCCATGTGTCGATCCTTTGTGATCGCAACCTTACCTAGACCCAATACCTGACTTTTGCCTTTGTCAGCAAAGATGATATGCTTCAGATGCGATGGAGATAATGGAGCATCCATCAATAGATTCTTGTCTCCAGTCATGTGATTTGTACATCCACTATCAAGGACCCACTCAGTGCCTTTGGGTTGATCATCCTGCAGATGAATTAGTGCAACTTACAAACTCATATACTTCATCAGTGAAGAATATGACATCAATTCATCAGATCAATTTCATTAAGAAAAAGAACAGATAAAGCAATATGAGGACGTGAGAAATGAAAGTTCATTTCTTCATGATAAGCATGCATCCTATCAAGCATGCTCAGGTCTCCAGCAAATTCTTCAGACGATTATGTACGTCTGGAGACCTGACCCTGCAGAAGAGATTAGTTCTTTTTCTTCACCACCCACATCTGAAGGGGTGGCAAAGAGTTCATCATTCTGCGAGCTCCATACGAGAAGGATGGCATAGAAGCCAGTCCATTTCGTTTCACATAAGGAGGGTTAGGATAAGCATACGAGTAAGCAGAGAAATTCTTCAAGGACTTACAGACATAATGATTTGAAGAATAATGCACATATCCATAATCCTTAGATCTTCCCTGTGAAACAGACGGGTTAGCACGATGATGTTCATTTGAGGACTTTGATCCTTTTGAGGAATTTGATCCATGTGAGGAGTTTGGTCCGTATGAGGACTTGGATCCATATGAAGAATTTGGTCCGTATGAAGAATTTGATCTGGGGTTCCTATTCTTCATAGGTGGCGTCATGATGACATTCACCTGAAGATTTTCAAGGCATCTTTTGGGAACCCAGATTTTCTTCATAGGGGGGCCGTTCCTGCAGTTAGTGCCAACATATCTAGCAAATACTTCAACATTCTGATTTTTGAACAGTTTGTAGTTGGAGTCAAATGACTCATCATCAGAATGAGGAGATTCACATGCATATCCAGAGAGGTTAGATGGATCAACTGGAGGTCCCTTTGCCGCAACCCATGTAGTTTTGGGGTACTGCTCAGGCTTCCAATATGTACCATCAGCGTTGAGTTTCCTCTCAAAGGCAATACCCTCTTTCCTAGGGTTCTTGTTGAGGATCTGCTTTTTAAGAACATCACAAAGAGTCTGATGCCCTTTGAGGCTTTTGTACATGCCTGTCATCTACAATTCCTTCAGCCCTGCATCGTCAGTGATACTAGCAATGTCCTCATATGAGGAATTAGTGACAGCAGAGGCATGTGAAGAATTTGAAACATTAGCAGCATTTGAACATTCAGGTGAAGAATTAGCAGATTCACGTTCAATGCACTTCAAGCATGGAGGAACAAATTCTTCCTGAGATGCGTTGATTTGTTGAGAAAGTAATGAATTGCGCTCCTTCTGAAGATCTTCATAACTCACTCTTAGCTTCTCAAGATCTTGCTTTCTTTGAAGAAATTCATAAGAAAGCTTCTCATGATCGGATAAGAGAGTGTTATGATGACTTTGAAGATTGTCAAACCTAGTCTGAAATCTCTGAAGATTTTCAGTCAAGGCTTTAGTGCGATCCATTTCTTCACCCAACATATCATCACTTTTGTCTAGCATGTTTTGAACCTTTTCTAAAGCTCTTTGTTGTTTTACAGTAATCTTAGCAAGTTTAGAATAGTTGGGCTTAAGGTTTTCATCAGATTCATTCTCACTTGATTCAGATGAGGTATATTTGAGTACCTTGGCACCCTTTGCCATGAAGCAATAGGTGGGAGCGTAGTCATCATCCTCTTCATCAGCCTTGTTGGTGAGGTCATTTTCTTCAGTGTTGAAGATAGATTTGCTGAGGAATGCAGTAGCGAGAGCTAGGCTCGCCACTCCGGATTCGGACTCCTCAGATGACTCTTCTTCCTCATTTTCTTCAAATTCAGCCTCAGAGTCCATTTCCTTGCCAATGAATGCCCTGGCCTTCTTGGAGCTGCTCTTCTTGTGATATGAAGGCTTTGAGGATTTTGATGATGAAGATTTTGTAGATTTCTTCTTTTTCTTCACATCATCAAAACTGTAATCCTTGTATTTCTTCTTCTTTGATTCCTTTTCCCACTGAGGACAATCTTGAATGTAATGTCCAGGTTTCTTGCATTTGTGGTAGAGCCTCCTCTTGTAGTCACTGGATGAGGAATCACTGCTCCTTGAGGGTCTTCCAAGGCGACCACGTCTTGAGAACTTTTGCAACTTCTCCACCAGCAGAGCCATATCATGGCTTAGTTCTTCAGGATCACCCAGGCTGCTACCAGAGTCTTCATCTTCGGACTCAGATACTGTCTTGGCCTTCAGTGCACGTGATCTGCCATATCTTGAACCATAGAGGTCTCTTTTTTCAGCAAGTTAGAACTCATGAGTATTTAGCCTCTCGAGAATATCAGCGGGATCAAGTGACTTGTAATCAGCACGTTCTTGTATCATTAATGCCAGAGTGTCAAATGAGGAATCAAGCGATCTCAGCAATTTCTTCACCACCTCATGGTCGATAATGTCAGTGGCACCAAGTGCTTGAAGCTCATTTGAGATATTAGTGAGGCAATCGAAGGTTTGTTGAACATTTTCATTGTAGAGTCTTTTGAAGCGATTGAAGAGATTGCGAAGAACATCAACTCGAGAGTCACGCTGTGTTGGGACTCCTTCAGTCACTTTGGACAACCTGTCCCAGATAAGCTTCGATGTCTCCAAAGCACTCACTCTGCCATATTGTCCTTTGCTCAGATGGCCACATATGATATTCTTCGCTTGAGAGTCGAGTTGCTTGAATCTCTTCACATCAGCAGCATTCAGAGAAGGTGTGACTAAGGGAACACCATTTTCCACAACATACCAGAGATCGTTATCAATTGCCTCAAGATGCATTCGCATCTTATTCTTCCAGTAGGGTTAGTCCGTCCCATCAAAGGTAGGACACCCAGCAGAGACCTTGATCATACCTGCGGTCGACATAACTAAAACTCCAGGCGGTTAAACCAAAATCACACAGAACAAGGGAGTACCTTGCTCTGATACCAATTGAAAGTGCGTTATATTGACTAGAGGGGGGTGAACAGGCGATTTTTATGCAATTCTTCACTGAGGAATTTGTCGGTGAGGAAATTCCTTAGCGAAGAACTACTAGCAGCGGAATAAGTACTCAAAAGTAAACATAACAGAATGCAAGCACAGTCATCATGATGAAATGAAGACAGGCACAGAGTACAGGAAGCGTAAGCACAGGATAACACAGGATGAAGACAAACAGACTGAAGAAATTGAACTGAGGAAATTGAGAAAGTCTTCAGTCAAAGTCTTCAAACACAGATATGAACAAACACACAGCACAGTTGTGAGGAAATGAAAGAGTTGAGGAATTGGAACCAGTAAGCTTGGTGAAGACAATGATTTGGTAGACCAGTTCCAACTGTTGTCTCAGTTGTACGTCTGGTTGGAGCGGACACCCAGTCCTGAACACGCAGCTCAGGACACCCAGTCCTCACCGTATTCTCCTTGAGCTAAGGTCACATAGACCTCGCCCAATCACTCATGGTAAGTCTTCAGGCGACTTCCAAACCTTCACAAACTTGGTCACTCGGCGATCCACAATTCATCTTGGATGCTCTAGACCATGACGCCTAACCGTCTGGAAGAAGCACAGTCTTCAAAGGTAACAAGCGTCCGATCCATGCAGGATCAATCTCTTCAGTGATGCTCAATCACTTGGGGTTTGTAGGTGTTTGGGTTTTGGGTTTTTCCTCACTTGATGATTTTCGCTCAAAGTCCTCAGAGGATGGGTTGCTCTCAAATGACAAGTGTCAGTTTCTCTCGGAGCAGCCAACCAACTAGTGTTGTAGGGGCGGCTATTTATAGCCTAGGGAGCAGCCCGACATGATAAGACATAAATGCCCTTGAATGATATGACCGTTAGGTGGATAGATATTTTGGGACAGCTGGCGCATAGCACAACAACGGTCGGAATTTTGAGTAGCAAAATCCTCAGGGCTATCATGTTCCTCATTGTGTAGGCAATCCGCACTGGCGAATTCCTAACTCCTCAGTCAGAACAAATTCCTCAGAGACCAGAAGAACTTCGTCTCTGTCACTAAAGAATATGACTGGACTGTATGAGATTTCCAATGGCTTCACTCGAAGGGATTGGTAGGTGTAGGATTTTGAGTTGAGCATCACATGGAAATTTTCCTTAGTATTTCCTCGACCCCCTTTAACAGTACGGTGTTTCCTATGACTCAAGAAAGAGAAAATGAAACTACGAAAACAAAAGTCTTCATGCTTCATGTTCCTCGAATGAATACTAAGTCTTCAAGGTCACACCAATTTCTTCACTTTCAAAGTCTTCAGAAAGTCTTCAGAAATACAAAGTATTCAGTCAAACAACTTTATTTTTAGGGGTCGACTTTCTCTATAAATATCAAACTCCTCATAGGCTTATAGACCTGTGTACACTCACAAACGCATTAGTCCCTTAACCTATAAGTCTTCAATACACCAAAGTCACAAAGGGGCACTAGATGCACTTACATTCCTCCGTACTTTGACATCTAGTCCATTCCTAATATCACATCCAATCCTTGTGACTCCAAGATAATTAGGTCGGACGGAAAAACATGGTTGCCAATGGTTAAGGGTATCTGGTCACACCATCGACTAGCCATATACTCTGCTCCAGATGAGCTTACTAACAGAGGGGTCCTAAGGGTTTGGGTTGGTAGTTTAAACTTATCCACGAATTCCCTTGATATGTATGAATGCGATACACCAGTATCAAAAAGAACAAGAGCGGTAAATGACTTAACCAAAAACTTACCTATAACCGCGTCTGGCTGCTCTTCAACCTCCTCCACATTAACGTGGTTCACTTGTCCTTTGTTGAATGGATTGGGCTTCTTCCCAGCACTCCCATTTCCGTTTCCATTCTTCCCTTCAGGGCACTTCGTGGCATAGTGTCCAGTCTTCCCGCACTTGAAACAAGTAACGTGACTTTGGTCTCTCTTGGTGGGTGTGGCTGGATTGGGGCGGTTCTGATTGTTGCTTGCTCCATTCCTATTCCCATTCCTTGGGCCAGTATGATTATGGTTACTTCCTCCATTATGGGTGTGGCCTCCATGGTTATGAACAAGTCCTCCCGAGTTCGAGGTTAGGAGAGGCTTCTGCTGAGCTCCTGAGTTATACCTCCCTTGTCCATACTTCCTCTTACGGCTCTCAATCTGCTGCTGCTTCCCTTCAATCATAAGAGCCTTATCTACCAATTCTTGGTAGTTGGTGAATGTTGCCACCATCAACTGCATGCTCATCTCATCATTCAGCCCTTCCATAAACTTCTCCTGCTTTGCGGCATCTATGGCCACATCATCAGGGGCATAGCGAGATAACTTGCTAAACTCATCCGCGTACTAAGCCACAGTACGGTTCCCCTGGCGTAAGTTGTGAAACTCACGCTTCTTCATACTCATTGCTCCAGCTGAGACATGGGTTGTATGGAAGGCTTGCTGAAACTGGTCCCGTGTCACCGTGGCTATAGGGTAGGTGATAGTGTAATTCTCCCACCATGAGGCAGCTGGTCCATCCAACTGATGTGCAGCAAAATGCACCTTCTCAACATCAGCACATCCTGCAGTGGTTAACTCCCTTCCAATCCTGTGGAGCCAATCATCTGCTACTATGGGCTCGGTGCTACTGGAAAACACCAGCGGCTGCAACCTCAGAAAACGGGCTAAGTTGTCAACTGGTGGTGGTGGTGGATTATTATTGTTGTTGTTGTTGCCTTGGTTCTGAACTAACAACTGCATCAGGGTATTCTGTTGCTGGATCAACTGAGTGAACTCCTGTGGGAAAGCAAATCCAGGGTCACGTCTCGGAGGCATCTGATGGGTTTAGAGGGGAGAGATTAGAATAGAATGAGGTCTAATGAGAAAGCACTACCCATATGCATATGAGACAAACACAATCATTTCACTCAATCAATCAAGCAAGGCATACAATCAATCTAACTATCGCAAAAGTGCTCGGACTACTCTATTTACATGGTGGAATACTACTACTGATGTGGTGGTCTACTAAAAATATTCCCCGGTTGAAGACGCCATGATATCTGCTCCAGCTTCGTCTTCATAGTCATCATCGCTAAGATCAGAGTCGGTGTCGTCGATGATGATGTAGTCCTCTGGGCGAATCTCCTTGGGTTTTTCATCTTCTCCTCCTGGTACGGGGTCTCCCAGGAATACTCCTATCTTCTTAATCAGGTCGTCATTCTTCTCCACTAGTACGACAATTTCCTCCTCATAATCTTCACATGTAGCCTTAAGTTCTTCCTCCAGTTCCGCGATCCTTGTCATCGCCTTCTTCAGATCTATCATGCCTGCGCACATCTGATTCTCCTGGCGTCGAATGTGCTGGTTTAGTTCCTGGATGAAAGCTGCAATTGATCTATCCTTCCTGGTGTTGATCATCTCCCATTGCTCATCTCGGCGCCCACAAATCTGATAGATAGTATCCTTAAGTTCCTTGTGATAAACTTCTCCAATGTGTCCCATGGTGATGTGAGCTGCCATACTCTTTCCTAGACACCAGGTTGGTGCATCGAAGGAAAACTCTATGGGTTTAGTGACTGGCATGAAGGTTCTTCCGGGGACTTGAACTTGAATCATCCATCGCTCCTCTTCTGTTAAAGTGGCGTTGTAAGTCCCGGTGAAGCTTGGTATTCCTATGTTCAGGTACCTAGTGACTTCCTTCAAGTGTCGTCCAAAAGGTGCTTCTTCATCTGGTTGTGCAAACTTGTTCCTTGCATCTGCCATCCTAAAGAGTAGAAAATGGAGAGGAGTCAGAAATGAGAAGAGAATAGTGATCTATGGCTTTTAGCTTAGTGGTCGTGTCCTACACTCAGCATGTGCTCTGATACCATCTTGTAGCAACCCGACCTCAAACGGTCAAGTCTCTGTGCTTCAGTATCATCTCTGGATCGGTAATGCTGACACACACAGTACTCGAGGATTTATAACAGGGTAGCAATCACACACTTATTACATCGAATGTCTCCAAAGAGAACTTATTACAATAAATATGGCTTAAGGCCATCTAATATGATAACAGCGGAAGGCTTGAAAGATAAAGTGAGTCCATCAACTCCAACGGCATAGCTGAGTTGCATGGCAACGACCTAATGAACCTTACTCCTCGTCTGAAAAGTCTACAACATAATATGTTGCAGCCCGAAAATGGGTCAGCACATGGAATATGCTGGCAAAGTAACACAATAGAGCAAGAACAGAATAATGCTATCACTACATGCATATTTGGCTGGTGGAAAGCTCTATGGTTACAATTTTGCGAAAAGCCAATTTTTCCCTATAGCAAAGGAATAGATTTTAATTTAACTATCATGGTAGTTGAAACATCATTGAGAAGGTTCCTCCAACTCAATCCCAATTAAGGTAATTATCAACCCAACAATATTAATTTAGAGTGATGAGATACTTAAGATACTCCAAGTACTACATACTCAAGATGTCCATAACCGGGGACACGGCTAACCATGATTAGTTTGTACACTCTGCAGAGGTTTGCGCACTTTTCCCCACAAGAATCGATCGCGTCCGTTGAATTTCTCGCACTACATGGTGTCTGAGAAACGGATGACCGAGACACAGTCTTGCAGAAACATTAACTCTCTACTCCAGGCAGACCATACCAAACCTACAACCCACTAAACGTTTTTTTAATAATTTGGATGTGCAGAAAAAGAAAGAAAAAAATACTAAATGGACTCCAAAAATTCTGAAATAAATTTTCCCCGTCCTCTAAAAATAAGCCGGTCAAAGTGAACATTTATTTGGGCCTAAAATGCAATTTTGAAAAGCGCGTATTTTTCCTAATTCAAATAAAATAGCAATAAAACTCCGAAATAAAAACTTATTTGATTTTAATACTAAATCTCTGGTATTTATTTATTTTGAGGAAGTCATTTTATCCTCTCTCTTTTTTTATAAAAGAAATATTTCAGAGAAATCAAATTAAAATCAAATGATCCTCTTTTCATAATTCGAGAAAAGCTCAAATATGAAAATAACGAAATCCCCAACTCTCTCCGTGGGTCCTTGAGTTGCTTAGAATTTCTAGGATCAACCAAAATGCAATAAAATATGGTATGCAATGATGATCTAATGCATAACATTCCAAATTGAAAATTTGGGATGTTACAACAAAGTACACAGGTTTTTGCAAAAGAATGAATTAAAAACTTAGTTCTAGTTTTCCATAGAAAGCATTTCGGATCTACCGATTTGCAAACTCGGTGATACCGAAGCAGCTTTTGGAACCTAAACTAGTGAACTCGGTCAGACCGAGTCACAGTTCGGTGGCACCGAGACTGCTAGGGTTTCACAAAGTGCTGAACTCGGTCACACCGATTTGCAATTCTCGGTCAGACCAAAAATCACATGTGCAATGGCCTGAGCCAAATCGGTGGAACCGATTCCATCAACTTGGTTGGTCCGAGATGGTTTCGACGGAAACCTAACCCTAATTTTTCAATTCACAACTAAACTACAGAGTGTTTTCGATGGATAGAACGATCTCAATTGTGGCAAGATACATGGCAAAGCAATGTGCCGGGGAATCGGAGTTAGAACAACACAAAGTTCAAGTCCATACCCTAGTTCGGCGATGAACTTGCTACGGCGGCAATGGCGGAGACGATCCCGTTGACGGCGGTGAAGACCAGCGATAGGAGGCGGCTGGCGACAAGGAGGATGATCCGGAGACCCAGGGAGGCAGAGCAGGCTAAGCGCGGGCGAGGAGGTTCGGAAAGTTTTCCAAAATTTGACCCGTGGATATATATAGCCTGACCCTGTCGGTGTGATCGAGTGGAACAACTCGGTGGCACTGATATTCATAACTGCAAGAAGTTACTGAAACTCGGTGTGACCGAAAAGTTCAAATCGGTTGCACCGAGATTGAAAACCTATCTCGACTTAGTGATCTCAGTATGACCGAAATGGATGAACCGGTCAGACCGAAACACACAAAGAAGTTTTGGAAGTTTAAGTCTATGACGAATGGGGGACTCCGAGTGCTCCTCACACAGAGTGGTTCGAATCTGACTTGATCAAACTTTGTGATGCAACATGAATAGAGTTTGAGATGAGAAAAGCATAGATAGCTAGAGAAGGTTCTTAGGCATTCTTGTCCATCCACTTGGCCAAAAGAAAAGGAAACCAATCAAGCAAAACAACAAGTGGACGTCCTTGAATGAGTAAATTATGCAACCAAGATGCTCACACAATAAAATGACAAATGAAATATGTGGCAAAGCATGCACAAACAATTCTAGCATCTATCAAGCAATTGGCGATGACTAGGTCATCTATATTTGAGTATATTGACTTAGGAGTCAAATGAGAACATTTGATCATAGGTCATACTCATCATTTAAGCACAAGTAGGGTTACCACTTTTACATAAAGCGTTGTTGTGTTCACACCATTAGAGTTTCTTTAACTCAATTGTTAGAGCAAAGCTCCCCCTAGATGTGATATCGCCCCTAAGAGGGATGAACTAACCTTGGGTTTTGTCGATGATGACTTCATGTAGGTGTTGAAGATGTGGATGCTCTAGGTTGATGTAGATTATTCAGAGCTATCCTTTGGAGTGAGTTGCACTTTCAATACCTACACGGGTTAGTCCCACAAGGAACAAACAAGGATATCCATAGACATAGAGTGATGCACACACAAGATGATGTCTATGAGAGCATTAGGTTACCTTGTCCCTTGTCTTACCAACAAGAGGGTTTGTGACTCCTTGAACTAGTGCAATATGTGGAAGTTGATTGCACTTGTTCTTGCCAAAATGATAAGAGTGAAGTATGTTGGCGGAGTCACCCTCAAGAACTCTCTAGTTCTTATTCTTCGGGATCCACACCATCTTGATGGGAATCCTCGGAGTTGTAGTTGTACTTGATGAAGTGGAACTTGATGTAGTCTTGGGAACCCACTTAACCAAGGCCTTAGGAGCTTCTTTAAATGCATCAATTTTCTCTTGAAGCTTGTCCTTGCCTTTTTCCTTGTGATCTTGTGGTGGAAGATCATCTTGAGCTTGTGTCCCCTTGAAAGAAGTAGGATCATACTTCTCTTGTTGAGGAACAAACTTCGTCTTGGGGTATTGATCTTCTTCCCACTCAACTCCATTGGCATTGAACTTTCATTCAAAACCAATACCTTGATTCTTCCGGTGCCTTCCTTGCTTGCGTACAATTTCCTCGAATTGCTTACTCCCGACAAGGCTCTTGTAAACACCTTTCTCTATGATTCCCTTCAATAAGCTATTTTCTT